>NW_008805090.1:0-600000 GCF_000004825.1 Heterostelium album PN500 | reverse complement strand
AATGAATAGATCTATTCAACCCACCACACCCACAATTGTATTGTTGAGTATTGTTTACTAATTTAAACATTGTTGTTATTTCCAATAGCCGAAAGAAGATTGTCATATAGACCAAAAAGTTCGAAATATGAACACAAGAAAAATGTACTCGGTGAAATTATATATAAGGGTCATCCATCGTGGGAGTTGATGTTGAACATTCAGATTGGAATTAGAAATGCAGTCGGTAAGAGTATGGGATCGGTGTCTGGCACCTCCAATGTACCGCACCAATTCCACACACTTCGTACACCCAAGGACTTTAAGAACCGTTCCGACTTTTATCAGTCGCCAAAAGAGCTGAGATTCGACACTGCCGGTTCACAACTGACAGAGGCACACTCGACCGGACCATTCAAATTCAAAGACTACTGTCCTGTGGCATTCCGTTACCTCAGATACCAGTTTGGTATTGATCAAGCCGACTTTTTAGTGTCACTATGTAACACACAGAAGAACGGTGAGAACGCACTACGTGAACTACCAACTCCCGGTAAGAGTGGTTCACTCTTTTTCTTTTCACACGACATGAAATTCATTATCAAAACAATTCCAAAGGATGAAGCCAAATTACTTAGATCATTATTACCTGCATACACAGAGGTATGAAGAAATTAATAATTATTATTATAGATTGATTAACTAATTATTCTTTTTTATTTAGCATTTGACATCAAATCCAAATACATTGTTGCCAAGATTCTTTGGATTGTTTAGAGTTAAACCACATGGTGGAAGACATGTTAGATTTGTGGTTATGGGTAATAACTTCCCCACCAGAAAGAAGATACATGAGAGATATGACTTGAAGGGTTCAATCGTTGGTAGAGAAGCCTCTGACAATGAGAAGAAGTCAGAAACCGTTACATTTAAAGATATCGATTTTAGAAATAGAAAAAAGAAAATATTTATTGGTCCACAAAAAAGAGTTGCTTTCTTGGATCAAATTAAGAAAGATTGTGCTGTAAGTATAGATAGAAACAATATCAATAATAGTAATAGTAATAATAATAGTATCAAAATTAACAAATATTAATTTATTATTTTCCATTTTATTTTTAGTTATTGGAATCATTAAATATTATGGATTATTCATTACTGATCGGTATTCACTATGCAAATAGAGATCCACCGTCACCATCGTTGATGAGACACACATTGAATGAGAGTATGGATGATGCTTCACCACTGATGAACCGTTCAATGAAGAACTTTGAGCAATCGATGACCGACATGAACGAGGTTTACACCGCATTCCAACAGGACGAAGGTGGATTGAAAGGTGTTGGTGAAGATGGTCAACTCAACGACGAGCACTATTTCATGGGTATTATCGATATTCTAATGTTGTACAGTTTAAGAAAGAAAGTTGAACACACCTATAAATCTTTAAAGTTTGGTGGTGATGCTGTAAGTTGACAATAACATTTAATCATCAACAACAATAACCAAACTAACTAATACTAATAATTATTATTTATATCAAACAACAACAATAATAGAAACATGAAATATCATCAGTTTCACCACAAGAATACTCTAAAAGATTCCAAGACTTTTTGGCAACTATAATTGTATAATATTATCCTGTTATTATTAGAAAGAAAATAAAGAAAGCAAAAGAGAAGAAGGAGAAAAGTAAGAAGGTGATTGCTTTGTTGTCTACCAATAAATATATAGGTTTACATATGAACAGTAGTACTATTACATAATAAATTGTTGTTATATATACAACCAAAACATTTAATTAATAACATAACAAAATAGTAATAATAAAAATAAAAAAAAAAGTTAAAATTTATTTATTATAAAATAAGAGTAATATTAAAGAATTTATAAATTTCTTTTTTATTTTTCATCGAATTTAACAAGTAGAATTGAAATAATACTTATACCTAAAGAAAATGCAGATGCAATAACTAAGAATTAAAGAATAACAGTTAGTTAACTAGAGAGTTTTAATAAGAATTGAATCTATCAATATGACATACTTGCACATGCCCAACCTTGAATTGGATGCCAACTACCAAGGGAATCTGAACCTATTAGTTGTTTTACTCTATCATTATAGCATTTAGATTGATTGTAGGTTTCACAATCTTTTTTCATTGCTCTTGGTAGTCCAAGGAAAATAATGAAACTGAGGAAACTAAAGAAGAAAATGAGTAGTGGCAAGAATTTTGTAACTGTTGGAAGTAGTGGAATCTTTGTGAGAATACCGAGTAGACCTAATGTCATAAATACTAAAGCGACAATATTGACGATCCAAGCCAAAATCGCAAATGCCAATGATGCTCTGTATACATCGTGGGTGTGGTCATTATCAGTCCATGAGTAGGTGCCCTGATTGTTATTATTCACAATTCTCATTTCATTATACTTGAAGTATAATTTATTATCATCATCATAGCTATCCACATACCTATAATAGTTGATCAATAATATTAATTAAAAGTTTGTTTATAAAAAATATTAATAAAAATTGTAATGTTTTACCAATATGTTGAAAAGGAAACAATTAAAAGTACCATTGGCACAAATAATAAAATTAAGACTATTAAATTTATTTTATTCATTCTATATTATATTTATATTATAGATAATTGTGTTTTTATCTGATAGATAATTTATATTTATATTATAGAAGTAAAATGTGATCAAAGTTTATATAAAAAATTATAATCAAATTGAATACATTTTAAATGAATAAAGTATTATAATAAATGTGGTCATAATTTAAATGTTGAAACCACCAATTATATATAAATATAAATTGATTGATTCATCAAAAACAATCATTTTGGGTGTTATCCATTATTTATATTTTTATTTTTATATATTTGTTTAAACACACAACTCACATACACATATACACACCACACATATTTATGTCCACTTTAATATCATTCTTTTAATACCTTTCAATAATGTTATGTATAAAAATATCAATTCTATGAAAATATGTTGTTTTTTTTTGATTGTCTGATTTTTTCTTTGTGTGTTAAAAAATTTGACTATGATATTATTATTTTTAAATTAATTAATAGTTTTATCAGATCAGATTGTATTATATATATATATGTCAAGATTATTTAATTATAATAATTTATATAGAGCGTTGTTGATTGTACCCACTGGTTTATTGGTGGGTGCATCAGTTGTACAATATAGGTCGGCTGAAGAGAAGATTGATCAGCTAAAGAAAATCAACCATCTAATTGCAATTGAAGAACAACATCAACAGCATCATCTAACTGTGATAGAGGATGCCAAAACACGACAGAATGATATAGAGAAGATTGCAAAGCTTTTAGGTTACATGCGTGAAGTACTACCTAATAACATGGACATTGAACAAGCACAGCTACCGAATCAACAGTTTGGAACATCACTACCGGTCACAGAGAAACACTGGATATTGATGAAGAATGGCTTGCCAAGTAGTAGTAATCTTTGGTTCTACGATCAATTCATCGTATCGCACGACCTCGAGAGAAAGATACCTTCTTGGGTGATTCAGCGTATCGATGGATTCTCCACTTACAATCCGTCAGACGCCGACAAACTCTCTGATAGAAAATCATCTTATTTCACTGGAAATCATCCGTTTGTCGATGGCCTAATGCGTGCTGACAACAAAGATTATCTTGGTAGTGGTTGGTCGCGTGGACATTTGGTGCCGGCATCGGACATGGCGCGTTATCCTCAGCAATCGATGAACCAGACATTCCTGTTGAACTCAAACATCGTACCACAGAACATGCAGAACAACGGTAACTTTTGGTATCGACTTGAGTGCTATTGTAAATCAACACTTCCAAAGCAATTCGATGGTGTCACTGTTGTATCGGGTCCGTTGTTTAAGCCAAACTTGATCGAACAAATCGAAATCGATCCAAATGCCAAACCCTCAAGATTCCCAAAGAAAACTCAGAGGAAATATATAAAACACGAAGTGATTGGTGAGAACAATGTTGCTGTGCCTACTCATTTGTTCAAGGTGATCATGGTGGAGCGAAAGGATATGCCAGAGGTGATGGTAGGTGCTTTCGTCATACCGAATGAACCGATTGGCCCGGATGCAGTTCTCACAGACTATGAAGTGCCAGTGGAGACACTGGAGCGAGAGACAGGCTTGAAGTTCTTCACACGACTCCAACAGAAAACACTGAACCTCTGTGAATATACCGATTGTAAAATGATGACTGAACGTGATTTGGATATATGGAACATACCACGACGTATTGGATGGAGTAAAAACAAAAGAGAACTAGATAGAGTAATAGAGGACGCAAAATCAAAGAATATAGATATAGAAACAACCAACATAATTAAAGCGTACAACGATAAAATAAAAGAATTAGATCAACAACAACAACAACAACAAACAATTTCATCACCAACATCAACACCATCTACACAATCATAGTTTATAATATTAGAAAAAAAATGATAATGTAAACCGGATGTTCGAAAACATAAAAAAATAAAAAAAATTAAATTAAAAAAAAAAAAAAAAAAGAAAAACGAACGAAAAATTAATTTTTTGATTATAATTTTTTTATTTCTTTTTTTATTTTGTATATATTTAATAATATAATATAATAATGCCAACTCAAAAAAATATAAAGAAATCAGCACCAATTAAAACTACAACTACCACTACCACCACAACTGCTGCTGTTGTACCAAAGAAGGGTAGTGCTGTAAAGCAAGTTGTAGCACCTGCACCAGGTGCTGCTAAAACAACAGTCTCGAGTAAGCGTGGTAGAACTACTGCTGAGCCACCAAAGAAGAGATCAAAGAACGATGAAGAATTGAAGAATATGCTTCAAGATATTATCAGTGGTCAATACGATCCAGAGGATGAGGAGATCGAAGAAGATGAAGATATCAGTGGTGACGATGACGTCAACTTGGACTTTGACGACGATGAAGATGATGATGATGAAGAGTTAGAAGAAGACGATGAAGAATTGGAAGATGATGATGAAGAGTTAGAGGGTGAAGAAGAGGAGGAAGACGATGAATATGGTGTAGATCAAGATGAGGAAATCGATCCAGATGAATTGGATGATCTCTATCAAGATGTATACGAAGAAGGTGAAGATGACGAAGATGAAGATGAAGACGAAGAAGAAGATGAAGAGGAAATAGATGCACCAATTGCTATTCCAACTAAAAAGTTGACCAAAGAGCTCAATATCACTGGTAAATCGTTCCAAGGTTTCGCTAACGTCGCTGATATCTTGGCCGCTCAGAAAGTAGCTGGAAAGCAAAAGCCAGCCGAAATGATTAGAGAAATGACTGAAGTCGACGAACTTGCTTTGCCAACCTCAGATCTCAGTGAAAACGAAGAAGAGGAATCAGCAGAGAAAGACCAAGAAATACAACAAGAGCCAATCGATTATAACAAACATTCAGTAAATGATAAAGTATGTACATAACAAAACAAATAATAACAATAATATTAATCATCATCATTACTAATCATCATATTCATATTTACTTTTTATTTTTGCTTTAAAATAATATAGGTTGGTCTCACACAAAAGTTACAAGATTTCAAATTGATGGTCGGTGGTAAAGTTCCATGGGTACATACCTTAACCGTTACAACAAAGAAACAATTGGAATGTCCAAATATCCATGATGATTTCGTAAGAGAAATGGCATTGTAAGTATAATCAATCGGTTAAAACCTTTCTACTAGTATAACATATTAATTGGTTGTATTTATTATTATTATTATTATTATTATTTTAGTTATAAACAAACATTGGATTCAGTTATGGTTTGTGAGAGTTTATGTAAAGACTTTAAGTTACCAGTAGAGAGAAAACCAGATTACTATGCAGAGATGGTCAAGACTGACCAACAGATGTACAAGATCAAGGCCAAGTTGGACGAGGACAAGAAACGTATTGAAAAGGCTGATCTCATTCGTCAAAAGAGACAATTCAAGAAGATCGGTAAACAAGTACAAGTTCAGAAGCAACAAGAAAGACAAAAAGAGAAATCTTCACAACTTGAAGCTGTTAAGAAATGGAGAAAGAGTATGTCATTCATTATATCTTTTATATTATAATCATACTTTAATTAAATACTAACATAACAAACCATTATAATTAAAATTATTATTATAGATCGTGAAAAGGGTAATGTTTCAGAAGATTTTTCAATTGATTTGATCGATGAAGAAGCAAAGAAAGGAAACAACGGTGGAAACAACAAGAGAAAGAGAGATTTACCAACCAAGGGTAAGAAACGTTTGGCCAAAGATGAGAAGTACGGATTCGGTGGTAAAAAGAAATTCGCAAAATCAAACACTAGAGAGTCTACAGATGCCGGTAGTTTCAGCGTAAAGAGAAACAACTCTGATCTAAATAATCACTACAAAGAGAAAGCACAACAGAGAAAGGCTGCCGGTGGTTTCGGAGGTAAAGCTGGTTCCGGAGGTAAAGCTGGTTTCGGTGGTAAAGCTGGAGGAAAATCTAGACCAGGTAAATCAAAGAGAAATAACAGAAAATAAAAAAATAACTCATTTATCTAAATATTATTTAAACTTTTGAGTTGTTAATTTTTTTTTTATATGTTCATTAATATTAATAAAATATTGAAAAAAAATTTTATATCTAAATGTAATCTTTGGTGTGAACTTTGATTAATGTTGACAAAAAAGTAAGTGTTAGAGTTTGTTAAACTTAAACATTTAATTTTACAAATAATTAATTTTTTTGATTTATATCAAATAATGATTATTTGATTATACATAGTAAAAAATAAAATATTTATTTTTTTAAAGCTAAAATGTTTAAATTCAAGTTAAATAAAACAAAGTTGATGATTTTAATTAACAATGTAATGAATTTAAATTAAATTGAGAGATTTTAAGATTTTTTTTCACAAGTTGGCACCACAAGTAAAAAATAAAAAAATTCAAATAAAAATTTAAAAAAAATAGACAGTTATTTTGAACAATAAAATGAGAATCGGTACCAATCAATTTCATTCTATGTAATTTAATAAAATTAAAAATAAAATCAAATAAATTTATTATTAGATTGAATTATTGTTGTTGTGCATTTTTTAGTAAATTTATGAGACTTTAAGATAGTAGAATTACCAAATATATAAATTAACTTTGGGAGACAACATTTTTATCATTCATCTTCTCTTCTCTTCAAATAATAAAATAAATTAACTATTTCAAAAAAAAAATTATTATTATAATTTATATATAATGAAAATCTCATTAGTAATTTTAATGTTATCAGTCTTTTTAGCTTTGGCCTTTGGTGTTTCCGATAAGGTAGATGGTGGTACTCCAGTCGAATGTTTATGGGCACCATCCGCCGAATTCTGTCAAAGACAAGGTAAAGTTTTAGTACCACAAACCAGAACTGAATGTGCATACTGCAAGGATCCAGACACTCAAATCTATTGTTTTTGGTTGCCAACCGAAGAGTTTTGTGCCAGTCAAGGTAAAGTCTTAGTACCACAAACCAGAACATCATGTGGATATTGTGCCGACCCAACCTCTGGTACTCCAATCCAATGTCTCTGGGCACCAACCGCCGAATTCTGTCAAAGACAAGGTAAAATCCTGGTACCACAAACTCCTACAAGTTGTGCCTATTGTGCAGACCCTAATATGTAAAGAAATCAAATTGTATTTCACCTAATTTAATAAATATTAAAATTTATTATTTTCCATTTATAATTACTTATCCTTTAATTTTTTTTTTTCAAACTGTTTATTATTTTATTTTTTTGTATTAAATGACATTTCTCTTCAGAAAAGATTCTTAATTATTTTGAAAGTTTGAATTAAGAATTTTTTTAAATTATAGTATTCAACAAATATATCAATCAATCAATGACTTATTTCGAATTGAAGACTCGATAGATTCTACTGCCAAAGTTTTTAAGACTAGTTCTATTGAACACATTTTAGATATTCAACAGGATCTGGATTTATTTTTGAAGAATGAAATGAATTTCCATAACTTAATCTGCCCAGTCTGCAAAGAAATAGCAAAAGAAGATCTTGTGACTGTGTATCAGATTAAAGTCAATGATTCTGATATAGTTTACTGTAGAAGTTGTGTAGAAAAAGGTACCACTCAAAATTCAAAATACATTTTGGATACTGATGAAGGTACAAGGACAATGAAATCGATTAGAAGAAAATTACTCAGAAAATATGATAATATTAAAATGAAATTACATCTTTTTAGGAAAGAGTTAATGGTTGAATTGGAATGCCCCGAAAATGAAGATGAACCAACTACTGGAACCCAACTTGTATAAAAGTAGATACAATGAGTTTAACAAACTTTAAATTATTTTTCTTTTTTAATTAAATATATGTACTTGGGAATTGTACTTGTTTATTTCCAATGAAGTGTCGTGATTGGATTAATTTCAATTCGTGGTATTCACCCAATTTTGAGGATGGAATCAGTTGTTTTGCGTTGTGGGTCAGTTTGATAATGTTGTAGAGAGTGGTCACTGCCTGTTCACAAGCAGATGCCAAACTAATTTGAGTCTTGCTGGCTCCACTGATCTGTTGTTGCTCTACACAATATCCAAGAAGCAATGCACTGAATGTATCACCTGTTCCACTGTAGTATCCATCGAATTTCTTAACAGACAAACGGAATTTTCTTTCACCTTTACGACTGCCAATGACAACAATATCCTCATCGTTATTATCGATCGTACAGCTAGTTATAATTACATTGGCGATACCCTTGTCGTGTAAACTATCGATAGCACGAATGGCATCGTCTTGACTAGATATCTTGATTCCTGTAAGATATTCTGCTTCTGTTTGATTAGGGAATAAATAGTCTGCATGTATAATTACTTCATCTCTATAGACAGCAACCAAATTCTCTGGAACATATAGAGCATTATTATCACCTAAAACGGGATCACATACTTTTATATTGAAAATTAATATTATAATAAACATGTTTCGAATTGATCTAATAAGCAAATAATTATATTATATTTTTACCATATATTAAATTTGGATTTGATTCTTTAAGTTTCTTAACTATTGATAGTACAGTTCGTAGAGTTTCAGCATTGTTGTTGTAACCAGTTAGTAGATGAGTGTAGTTTGCAAGCTTGTTGTGTTGTAATGTTTCGAATATCTCCAAGAGTTTAGCAGCAGACAGTGATTCACCTTTGAACGATGTATAAGCAGTATTGTTCGATAGTTGTACAGTATTTATTGGATCAACATCGATACCGAGATGCTGCAATGCCATAACAGCACACTTGTTTCCAACATAACCATGACAGACCCACGATTGTATTGAAAGTACTCTAGTTTCTATATTATCATTATCCATATTATTTTTTATTTTACCACTTTTATTATATATTAAATAATAATAATAATAATAATAATAATAATATATATAAAATATCTAATATTGAATGTAAATATATAATCGAGATTTGAAATTAATTTATTTTAATAAAATGGGGTATGTGCATATGAGTGGTAGAAAGTGCAAAACAACATAACCCCACTTTAAATAAAAAAAAAAACTTTAAAGTTTTTTGCTTTTTTTTTTTCTAAATAAAGTAATTTAATTTATTAATTAATATAAAAGTAATAGTAGTAGTTGTAGTTTAGGTTGTATAAATGATTGGTGAAATTGACAGTAATAATAATAATAATAACAAATGTAAAAATGTTAATCTTCCAAATATATTACAAAAGTTGATTATAAGATACTGTTGGCAATCGGATCCAACAGTATATCAATTAAAAAGACGTGTTTTTACATTGGTTTGTTGGAGATGGTTTAAAGAGATTGCTTTCTATTTCGATTCTCTGGTTATGTTCTATAGTGATTTAAGTATCATTACTGAATTCCAACAGCATCTCACCTCAAAATACAATATTTATAATGAGAGTTACCAGAACCAACAAATACAATCAATAAAACTATACAACAATGTAAATAGAATAGAGCACTACCGTACTCCAACTGCTCAATCCAATCAAATCATACAATCATTCTTTCAACATCTACATCCATCACTCAACCTAATAAAGTTATTTAAATCACCACTACAAGAAGATCTATTTAATAATATTATACAAGTATTATTTAACAATAACAATAGCGACAACAACAACAATAATAATGAAAATAATATCATTAATAATAATATAAAGAAATATTCATATTTTGATATGTTTCATTTGGGTGTAGATGGATTATCTGTAATATATGAACGTTTGACTGATATCAAAACATTTGATAGTGTATCATTCAACTGCTTGAGAATATCGAATCAGATTGTTAAATTTCTTAAACAACATTCAACACATCTCCAACAAGTTAAGCTAAAGGGTATGCGAACTCTTCCAACCAATCTATTCTCCAAGGAGAGAGCTTTGTCCTATAAGTGCTTGACTCGCTTAGATCTGGTTTGGCTCAATGTCTCTGAGAGCTTTATGGAGTTCCTCGAGGAACTACCGGCACTGAAGATTCTACAGTTCGGTATGTTCATCACTCCATATAGTGAGACCAATAAATCACTGCTGGACAAGCGATTCGCCCGGTATCTAAAGCAGAGCAAGTTGGTCCGACTACACACAAAGGCAGCAATTTCACACGTGGAACTCGATGCACTGGCGCAATCCACTACGCTTACCGAAATTGGCATCTGTACTCCACTCGAACTAGGCAATGCAGAGTCCATCCCATTGCTTCCCACTCCATTCAAAGCCAATCTTAAGAAACTACAGATACTCGACTATCTGGTGTTTACAACATCTCTAATGCAATTCTACGAATTCTTTCATCTTGAGACACTGGTTATTAGCAATGGATATACGGTTGCCTCTGAAATACTTGCCAGTTGTATGCAGCACATGACCAAACTCCGCAAGTTTGTTATCGAGTACCACATGTCGGTCGGAAGTCGCTATCACTACAAGCCGATACTCGATATCATTAAGCAAGGCAAGCTAAAGAGTCTGGAGTATCTCTCGTTATGCGATGTCGACAGCAAGGAGCTTCCAGAGGTATTGGAGCTATACAAACTACAACCAAAGCTTACCGAGCTTAGATTATCACTAAAAGAGAATGAGCGAACATTCCTAGTAAAAGCTTCCATCTTCCCATTTATCCAACAACTCAAACCAAAATACGATATCAATTACTACTCGAATAGAGATATCACAACCTTTCATTGTGCCCGACATCATCAATTATCAGAATACTAATCTAACCCCGAGTTCCCATCTGTAATAATAATAATAATATTAAAAATTGTACAATATTAATAATAATTTTATTAGAATCAAACGAAGTGTTGAAGATGAAAAGATCGTCACACTTGAAAACTACTTTTAAAAGTCGTATCAATTTTCAATTTTGTCTTCAAAATCAATTCTTGTGTCGACAATTCAGAAATGGTTAAGATAAAGATGTTAGTGAAGGATCTTCTTGCCGCACAAAGAAACATCTAAAAATGCCGTACTAATACAAGATTTTTGTATCAAATCAATTTCTAATTTTCAAAATGAAAAAGTAATTTTCGATTGATTTTTCTGTTTAGTGCAATGGTTGCACTTTTGACATCATCACTTTGGTTGAAGATGCATTTTCACTTTTTCTTATTTTTTTTGCCGACATATCTTTGAATTTGAAAAAAATCATGATGTTTATTAAGATTGAATTATTTAAAATTTTATTTAGTGATCATCTTGAAATAATAATAGTAATTTTTTTTTCTATAAATTAAAAAAAATTGAATTACTATCCATCATCACCATTTATTATTATAAATAAATTATGCAAAGAAATAAAATTTATCTATCGATATTGTGCTTATCCATTTTAATTTCAATTATTAGTGGATTTGAAATATATTTACCGTACACCCAAAATGTGTTTAAACCAAATAAATACTCTGGTTGTATTTTAGATACATCCATTATTCAATGTAAAAAAATAAATAATTCATTTTTGTAAGTAAAATCTAATTGATATATATTTTTTAATTTTTTAAATATTTATTTCTATAAATAAAAAGATCATGTCCATCCATTTCAGAATGTATCGAAAACATTTCAACTTTAAAGAAAAATGATATCTCTGCCATCTTGATCCCAGCTGGTTCTTATTCTGATATAGATTGTCCAGGAGAAATTGACTTTAATTTGCGTTCCAAAAATGTAGTTTTTACTTCTATGGATGGTCAAGCTAATTTTGATTGTGGAGGTGTAAGTAACAATTTATAAAATTGATTTTTTTTTTATATATTTAACTCTTTCTTTTTTTTTTTCTTTTTTTTTTTTTTAGAAACAATTTATTTCATTCAACCTTGATGGTAGACTAAATTCTTCCATTGTATTTAATGGTTTGAATTTAACTGGTTCTTCCGAAAACACAGGTGGTTGCATCAATATTGATCAAGAAGGTGACCAAAGATTATCAAGTGTTTATATGTACAATATGACTACTGGTCCAAGTGGTTGTTCCTCGGAATTGGATGGTGGATTTTTACAAACCAATGTTAAAAAGGTAGTCATTTCCAACTGCACACTAGGAAATAATACCGGATCTACCGGTGGTGTTATCTCAGCCCATTATGCAGATGTCTTTGTTTCCAACTCTTCTTTCATCAATAACACTGCTACTTATAATTTTGGTGGTGCTGTTATTGCCAATAACCTAGTTTCCCACAATTCTAGCTTTGTCAATAATACTGCTTTGACTGCCGGTGTATTCTACATCTATGGTACCACAGAGATTCACAATTCCACATTCTCCAATAATTCTGCTTCGTTTGAAGGTCTTGCAGGAGTCCTCTATTGTGGCCAAAACATTACCATTTCCAACTCTACATTCTCAAACTCTACCGCTGGTATGGCTGGTGCTATCTTTGGTTTCAACATAACCATTTCCAATTCCACTTTCCATAACAATACTGCAAATGGTACTGTTGAATTTGGTTTCGGAGGTTCTATGGTTGCTCTTGAGAATGTAACCATCGCAAACACTACTTTCGAATTAAATAATGCTACCATAGGAGGTGCTATTTTTACTAGTGCTCATACATTTTCAATGATCAACAGTACTATGAAGCATAACAATGCTACTTCTGGTGGCGCCATTAGTTTTAGAAATTTGGATCTAACAGTAAATGTCACTATTTCCAACTCCACATTCCATAATAATACAGCATCCTATGAAGGAGGAGCTATTTATCTTGAAAAATCAGAGTTGTTTAATCTCAATTTTACTGGATCCCTTTTCAATAACAATTCGGCCAGCGTTGCAGGTTCAGTATACTTTGCCAGTGCTCCTTTGACATTTATTGGTGGAATTTTTATCAATTCAAATAGTTCAGAGTATGTAATTATTTAACAAAAAAAATTTTGATAACCTTTAAATATTATACTAATTTTTTATTTTATAGATCTAATTTCAAAACATTTAGTTCATCCTCATTGAAAAACGTAAACATTGCCAACTTCACCAACACAGATCTTCCAACCTATAATGTACCAATTTTCCACGACCCAAATTCCACTTATGTAAGTAAAATAATATTAGTTTGTAAATTTAAGATTAATCAAATATTAACTTTTGTTTTGTCAAAAACATAGTGGAGAGCTTATGGAGTTCAAAGTCAATGTAATTATGGCTTTGCAACCATCACTTCAGATGGTATTATAGAAAGCTGCCAGTGTATTCCACCTGCTTTTGGAAAGAATTGTAATTTGTTGATATAAATTACCTATCAGATTTACTGATCATATATAAAAAATAAAAAATTAAACTTTATAAACTTTTTTTATCATACTATTTACTACTAATTCTATCAGTTCATTTTTACAATATCTTTGAAATTACGCCTAATATTTATCCTCACATATAAAAACTAAAACAATTTCAACTGTATTATGTTCAATAACATTTACAAAATAAAATAATAATAATAATAATAGTGGGATTCATTTTTAACTGTAACGACAATCTTTTATAAATATAGTAATAAATATTAAACCTTTTTTTTTTTTTTTTTTAAAGTAGATAAAAAGAAACAATGCACATGGTGGTACAAATTTCTAAATTTGGTGTAGAATCATTGTGATTTTCGAAATTCCAATCTGTAGATAATATATATTTGTTAAATTATATTAGGGTGAGAGTGAAGGAGAAATAAATCTATGATAAATAGGTTAAGAAAAATAATTATATTTTTTAGTGAGTGAGAAAAATTAAACTTGGTTTTTGTTTTTTTTTTTTTTAAAATAAATTTTTAATTTAAAAAGTGCGAAATGTGGTGAAATTCGTGGTGTAAAAAGGTGAAAGTATGTTTGGTATTTTTGACCAATAGATTTAATTCTTGACAGTGTTGAATTACTATTGCTTTAATTTTTTTTTTTTATATTTGCATATTTGATAAGATATAATATAACGACTCTTATTTTTTTATTTTATTTTTTTACTTATTTATTTCAAACCACCACTATTGTTACAACTTAACACATTCCAGCTACTACCACTTATATATAAAACACAAGCACAGCTAAACATATTAAACTCTTAATACATTTAAAATTGACCTATACATATAAATAAAACATCATTAGTCATTCTAATGTTTTTATATAATCCAAAATAACAATATCGAATTGATTACATTTAGCACTTTTACTAGTGCAACTAACAACAACAATTATCATTTAAAAAATAACAAACAAACCATCATTTATGTTATTTGACTTTGTGGCATTGTATTGAAATAAAGGTAATTTTAATTAATTGTGTACATAATAACAATAATAATAAAAAAACCAACCAAAATATTTAATTTCAAATTAAATGATAGGATCAAAAAAGGAGAGGAAAATAGAAGGTGCACTGTGTGAACCTTTATAAATTCAGAGTATTTCATACTTTTTCTTTATTGTTATTATTATTTGTTATTTTAAATTTATTTATTTCAATGTAGATAATTATAATAAATTCATTTCCGATTGAATTCTATAAATAAATATTTTTAAAAAAAAGAATGAAAAACAAAAAAGGAGGATATGTTTCACTCCATCCAGATGAATATGATGCAGAGGAGGGAGTAAGAGAAGAAAAAACTTATGATGTTTCAAAAAACAACTCTTCTAGATTGGAATTTCATGAAGTTGAAATTGAAGAGTTAAATTCTTCTTCTTCAACAACCCAAGTTTGGTAAGAAAAACAAAAATACTTTTTCTTTGCAAAAATTTTTATTTTTATTTTTAACTATTTTTTTCTTTTTCAGTTCATCATTTGAAATAGATAATGAATTTTGTGAAAAGTTAATAGATGCAGACCAAACATATTTAAAGAATTTAAGATTGGATCCTAGTTGGTCTAACCGTCTGGAATCTAAATTTAAGACCGATCTACAGAATGGTTTATCGCGAGAAGAAGTGACCAATGGCTTTGAGGAGAGACGTCGGATCTTTGGAAGAAATGAGTTGCCCAAGCTAAAAGAAAGAACATTCTTTTCGTTCTTCTTGGAAAGCTTCAAAGACCATACTTTAATATTGCTGTCGATATCTGCTATCGTATCTCTGATCATTGGAATCATTTGGCGTAGTGATACCAATGGTTGGGTGGAGAGTATATCGATCATCTTTGCTGTGGTTATTGTGGTTACTGTTACAAGTTTGAACAACTACTCAAAGGAGAAGCAGTTTAGAAAGTTGAATTCCAAGAGAGACTACCGAAATGTCAAGGTGATTAGAAGCGGTACTCAGTTGGAGATCGATGTGCACGAGCTTAATGTCGGTGATATTCTCATGATTGAATCGGGAACTATTTTGCCTGCCGATGGTATCTTGATAGATGGTTACAATGTGACGTGTGAAGAGTCTTCGCTCACCGGAGAATCAGCTGCCATACACAAGGTTGTCAGTGGAAATGGAGATGTTCGAATGCTTTCCGGTGCAAAGGTTACCGAAGGATATGGCAGGATGTTGGTTGTTTGTATAGGTGAACACAGTATCCAGGGAAAAACAATGATGTCCTTAAGAGGTGAAGATCAAAAGACACCACTCGAAGAAAAACTCGATAAACTTGCTGACACCATCGGTAAGATTGGTTTATCCATTGCCATAGCCACCTTCTTGATACTAGCGCTCAAGTTGATCATCTTGAATATCATTCACCATCGTCCTTTCAACTCTGACTTTGTGAACCTCCTAATGGGTTACTTTATTACATCGATTACCATTGTGGTTGTTGTGGTTCCTGAGGGTTTGCCGCTTGCTGTCACCATTGCACTTGCCTACAGTATGCTAAAGATGCTCAAAGACAACAATTTGGTGCGTAAGCTTGAAGCTTGTGAAACTATGGGTAGTGTAACAACCATTTGTTCAGACAAGACCGGTACTCTAACAGAGAATAAGATGTCTGTTGTAGCTGGATTGGTCATGGGTATCAAGATGCGTGAGGAAATCGGAGGAATCGACACAGCCAAGCTGTCCGACACCATCAGCTTTTCACAGAGAGAGCTACTACTAGAATCAATCGCAATCAACAGTACTGCCTTTGAGCACTATGATCCAGTGACAGAGTTAACGACATTGGTTGGTAACCAGACTGAGTGTGCATTAGTGGCATTTGGTAGTAAGCTTGGAATTGATTTGGTTGGCTCTCGTAAGAAATACAAGCTAGAGACATTGATCCCCTTCTCCTCGACCACCAAAACAATGACAACTATCGTTGTACTTCCAGATGGAAAATATAGACTATTCATCAAAGGTGCTCCAGAGCTAATCATCAATCGATGTGTCCAAATATTCGGAACAAAGATCATCACTGAAATGAAACCAGAAAAGAAAGCCAAGCTTCTCGCTTTTGTCAAGTCGATGTCTGTCGATTGCCTTCGAACGATTTCACTGGCCTATATTGATGTCAACAGCAAACCTGATGATTGGAACCAATTCCAACCCAACAACCTCATCCTTCTTGGTGTCTTTGGTATTCGTGACCCAGTTAGAAAGGATGTTCCAGAAGCAGTTAGGATCTCACAGGGTGCTGGAATGACCGTCAGAATGATCACCGGTGACAATTTGGATACTGCAAGAAACATTGCAAAGAAAGTTGGTATCCTCAAAGAGAATGGCATTTGTTTGGAAGGTGCACAGTTTAGAAATTTGAACCAGTTCGAAATGGAGCAAATGTTACCATACATTCAAGTGATTGCTAGATCATCACCAATGGATAAGCATCTATTTGTCCAGAAGCTAAAGGAAATGGGTGAAATTGTTGCTGTAACAGGTGATGGTACAAATGATGCACCATCTCTCAAGCTTGCAGATGTTGGATTCAGTATGGGAATTTGTGGAACAGAAATCGCTAAAGAGGCATCTGATATCATTCTAATGGATGATAATTTCTCTTCTATTGTTAATTCTATTAAATGGGGAAGGTATAGTATATATATTTAACAAAATATTTGAAACACTAATATTTAATTATTTTTTTAATAGAAATGTAATGGAGTCAATCCAGAAATTCCTTCAATTCCAATTGACTGTCAATATTGTTGCTGTTTTCATTTCATTCATCGGTTCAATCTCCAATGAAAATGGTATTAGTCCACTTACTGCCATTCAATTGCTATGGATCAATTTAATTATGGATACATTTGCATCTTTGGCATTGGCAACAGAGAAACCAAGAGATGATGTCTTGAAAAGAAAGAGTTATGGCAAGAATAGTAAATTAATTACAAGAACAATGTGGTATAATATTATTGGACAAGCATTATATCAGGTATGTCTTTATAATTTATAAATATAATTTTTAATGAGAATATTAATCAATTTTATACAACTTTAATACAGTTAACTGTCTTATTAATTTTAGTTTTCGTTGGAGCTGATATCTTTGGAATCAAAGCAAATGGTGTACACCATTTCACAATCATCTTTAATACTTTTGTATTCTTACAAATATTCAATGAAATCAATTGTAGAAGAATTGACAACAGTATGTTAAACATAATTAATAATTTAAATAATTGATAGATGTATTAATCTTCTTCTAGAAACAAGAAATGTATTCCAAGGAATCTTACAGAATTGGCAATTCTTAACAATCATGTCAATAACAATTGTAGTCCAATTCATTCTAGTAGAGTTCGGAGGAGAGTTTATTAAAACTCAAAAGTTGTCGCTTTTAGAATGGGTGGCTTGTATTGGTTTAGGTTCAATTGGTCTTCCTATTGGTTTTTGCATTAAATCATTCACAATGAAACTCTTTAAACGAAAGAAATTAGTTTCACAAGCCAAGGCTACACCACAAAAGAGATGGAGAAAAGTCATCAACAACACAAGATTGCAAATTAGAATCGTTTCAAAGATGAAGAGATTGGCTGCAATGAAGAACAAACAAAGAGATAATATAGAATTACAATGCACTGAAGTAGTAGATCCAAATTTAAAGGCACCATTACTTCCAGGAACACCAAATAGATGATTAGCTAACCGAATAAATAACAAAAAATAATTTTTTGATATTACTATAATAAATAAAAAACAAACAATACCTTTAATAATATATTATAGATAGTTAAACTGTGGGTTTTTATTATACATTATAATACATTTAATTACTATACATTTCATCAACGCTTGGGTATTTAATACATTTTCTATGAATAAAAGATGGACCAGATTCGTCGTATTCTTCTTTGGACATCCACATTTCTTGGAAGACTTCAAGAGATGTTAGGATGGAACCACCCAACCATGCAGAGAACTTTCGATCAGTAGGTGCAATTACTTTGATCTTCATACCTTGAGGTGCCAATGATCCCAACTCGCTATGCAGACGATCTGATATTCCTGGAAACATGGTTGAACCACCAGCCAAAATAACATTACCATACATATGCTTTCGAATATCACTTTCACATTTCATGATCGAATTATAAGTAATTGTATGAATTCCACCTGATTCGACACCAAGCAGTGATGGTTTAAACAATGCCTCTGGACAAAGGAATCGTTCACTTCCTAACGTGATCACATCTCCACCAGGTATTTCATATGATTTATCGAGTGTTGTTGAGGTGGAAGCTGTAGCCAATTCACTTTCGTAATTCAATGAAACGTAGGCAAGCTTCTCCTTAATGTCACAAACGATCGATCGCTCTGCGGTTGTAGTGAAGCAATAACCACGCTCCGTAAGTAACTTCATCATATAGTCTGTTAGTTCTCGACCACCTATTTCTAACCGACCAATTGCGTGTGTCAAAGCATTACCTTCATATATTGGGACAATGTGAGTTATTCCATCACCTGAATCGATGACGATACCTGTTGATCGACCAGAAGCATAGAGCGATAGCACTGCTTGTATAGCAACATAGAATGCAGGAACTGAGAACGTTTCAAACATGATTTGAGTAAGCTTTTCTCTGAGTGCTTTGGGGTTGAGAGGTTGCTCTGTGACTAGAACAGGATGTTCCTCAGGTGCAACACGAAGCTCATTGTAAAAAACATGATGCCACAGCTTTTCCATATCATCCCAATTCACAATAGCTCCTCGTTCCACTGGATATCTCATTGCAGCATACGATCTCTTTGAAACTGCCTCATCTCCTACATAACAATCTTTTTTCATTCCAAACAATTCAGAAGGTGTCCGTAGTCTTGCAATGATGGTTGGGAACCAAGATCTAGGTGCATCATCTCCAGATAATCCAGCTTTAGTAGTACCCGAACCCTGTCAATTTAAAATAATTAATATTATTATTATTTAAATATAGTGCAAGTTAATTTACATTATCTATAATTATTGCAGATACAAGTTCTTCATATTCAGACATGTTTAAGTTTTATTAAGTTATTGACTTATTAATTAAATTAACACAAAAATTCTTTTTTTTTTTTAAAACCAAAAATTTCATATTAATTTTTTTTTAAGTTTTTGCCCATTCTTTAAGTTCTTATTGCTCATTAAGCTATTTGAGAATCCATGAATATGAGTAACCAAAAATAAAAAAAAAATCTTATATTTTTGAAGTTCAAAAGTATCTATTCATAAATTTTATTTTAAAGGGTTACCAGAATCATTTTTTCAAATTAAAAGTTGAAAAATAACTGATCTTTTTAAATAGAATAACAATTAACTATTTTCGATATCTTTGAAATAATAATTTCTTTCAGAACAAAGTTTTTTAATTTTAAACTTTAAATTCAAAAAACATCCTTAAAACCAAAGTAAATACAATAAATAAAACCAATTTTCCTCTTTGACCAACACTTGAAATCAAAGAGTCATCTTTGAAAACAAAGAATTAAAAACCACATAAATTTTGCTGAGTTTTTTATTAATTTTTTTTTTTCCAATTGGAATTTCCAGTGGAAAATGGAAATATTTTTTGGTATAAAATGGTATAAGTTTTATGCAGTAAATTAAAATTAATATAATCAATCTTAAAATAAGAATAATCTAGTAATATATTATAAATAATAATTAAATACCAATAAAATGAGCACCACCTACAAAATTAAAGAATTATTTTTCTTCAACAACACATGGAAATTTACTTTAAACTCCAAAGATGTCTCCATTACAATTAAAAATCAAAGTGATGTAGAAATTAATGGTTTAATCGCTCCATCAATTTATAATAGTAATTTATTAAGATTGGAGTTCATCCATGAAAATCAATTATTTTATATTACCCACGGAAATGCTCTTCCATTGCTCGGTATGAATAAACAATTATATATGAACCATATCAACATTATCAACGGTCGCCAATACCATACCACTCCACTTGGTGAAAGAATCTTCCTCTTGGTTGCTTTATATTTCCTTGGTGTCTTCTGTTGGGTATGGGCACTTATCCCAGCTGCTGTCTACTCTGTAGGATTATATTTATTCTTCAGACATAGAAGCATTGTAATTAGAAAGCTACCATCGGAATTACAACAATTCCAAGGACCATCACAAGACCAATCCCAAGAACCATTGATTTCCTATGAAACAAAAAACCCAGTCATGACACATGTATTGCTTCCCTTCGACGAAAAACTTCAACAATTCCGCCAATGGGGATCATCTAAATCAACAACTGCACCCACTGTCATTCAAACACCAACTCCAACTCCAACTCCAACTCCTCATTATGTTAGCCCATCAATCAATCAATCAACACCACTCATGAGCAATGGATCTCAAGTTCCACAATACACAATGGTTCAACCAAATATTTACGCACCACAACAAAGTCAAATGTATTCATATACACCAGATGTACAAATTAATCAAACTGTTTCAAAATAAATATTATTTTTGTATTTTTTATTAAACTATTAATTTATATTTATACAACTTAAATATTAAAAAGTTTTATTTTCAAGAATTTGTTCAAATCTTTTTTGAATATCAATGAGATCTGATGATTCGACAAATGCACCTTGATTTAAATGTAAAAACAAAATAAATCTATCTAGCGACGGGTGGTCCAATCTTCTAAGTTTAAGATTAAACTGTAAGTCTGAGAAAAACTCTAGATTGACCACTGATTTAGGAAGAGATTGGAGCGATATTGAGTTACAATATATTGAGGAAAGAGAGAGTGATCTAATCGATGGATTTAACCCACTTAATGACAATTGATTTCTCCAATCCCAATTGGTGTTGCCGCGAATAGACAATGATTCAAGCGTATCGGGTAAACTGCCAGCAGGTAATGGCGATTCTAAGTAATAAATATCAAGACTCTTGATACCATGTGGGATACGATTCAACTTGATCGAGTCTGGGTACGATTCCAACTTTAATGTTGTTACTCTACTTGGAATCTGTGAACAATCGATTACCTCTGTGAATGAAGATAGTAACTCTAATGATCTAAGTTGAGTTGGAAGAATACTATTGAAATTTTCTTTTGTTGTGTTGAAGAATGAACCAAGCTTAAGTGATTCCAGGGTAGATGGAATATAGGTATCATTACTTTGTTGCTCGATACCCGTATTATCTATAGATTCATTGTCACCAAAACAAATCAAATCACCGGAATACGAAAATAGAGTCAAGTGTTTCAAAGTACTTGGTAAAACGCCTTTCGCGATTGGATAATCATAGCTATCATTAACTATTTCCAAACACTCCAAACCATGAGGTAATGTATCTCTGTCTAGTATGCATTCACACATGAGAATTAGATTCTTTAGTGTATTTGGTAAGAATCCTTTTGCAAATCTATGTTCTCCTACCAGCATAAGCGTTTCTAGACATGGCGGTAACATTGCATTGGGACCAAATGTAACCCTCTTATGAATTGCCAAGTACGTCAAGTTGGAAGGCAATCTATAGTCAATGTCAGTAGAAAGAAAGCATTCCAATGAATGTATTCTATCGATTGCTGGTATATCAAGAATAGATCCACCATATTCAAAACAGTTTAAAGCTATCTCTACAATATCAACTGGTATATCTTTTTCTGTTAATGCATTGAAATCACCTTAAAAAAAAAGATGTTTAGTTTATTGTTTGCTTTTGTATGTACTTTGATTTACTATTGTAACTATACCTGGACTAATTCTTTTTGTATTTAATAGAATTGGATGATCGAGGAATTGAGCAACTTTTAATATTGTTTTCTTAGTATGATTACTATTTTCAATGTTGAACGATTCGATTTGATTGGAGAATGACTTTAATTGAAAACCCTTTATTGCATATGCTATAGTATCATTTGTAACAACAAGTGGTATATATAGATATCTTTGACGATTTTCAAACAACTGTTTACATAGTAATGAGAAACATATCTTATCTAAATTATCTAAATAATCAATTATTTTCTTTAATAATATAAATGGTAGTTGAACTAATCCATTTTTATCATTACTATTCATTATTTTTACTTATTTGTTTAGATTTAATAAGTAGGAGTGAAACCTGTCTTTTTAAACATGTCAAAGAAATTATTTTTAAAAATCCAGATATAAATAGGAAAGTTTATTTTATTTTATTTTATTTTTTGTTAAAAATGAGCAGATATACTTTTACTTTATTCAGATCCCACTGATAGAATTGTATCATCTTCATTCTCAGAGTCAATAAACTCATCATCTTCTAAATATGATTGATAATTTTCATCTTCACTTCTTGTGTAATCATGATCGGTGTCACTCTCGCAATCTTTTTTTTCTTTTTCTTCTATTTGCTTGTTGTCTAATTTAGTATCATTGTTTGACTCTTGATTTAAACATGATTCATTGGTTGTATTATCCATCTTTTCTTTAATTACTCCATCAGTAAAATGATCTTTATCTGAATGATCAGAGTCATCATATAAATATTCACTATTGGGACTGCCTAAAATCATTTCCCTAATTATTGGAAATCAAGTTTCGCTTTGGTGATAAATGTATGATTTTATTTAAAGTTTGAATACACAAAGTTGACCTGGATTTCCTTTTATGTTGCTGGTGGTCGATAATATTTGATTGGTAGATAAGTTGTATTGAACGAATGTTGATTGATTGACACCAGACATCGATCCACCAAGCACATAGATAATATCATTGAGAATCGCAGAGCTGGTGGGGAACTCCATTGTCGGGAATCTAACTACTATTTGGGTGTCGCCATTGGTTGGATTCAGTGAGAATAGATATGAACTGGTACCGTCGAATCCTGTGAATAATAAATCACCACTGCCATTCAGATAGGTTACGAATGTAGGATAACCGATTTTATCGATCCAGTTGTCAATCATCGTAAGAGGTTTGCCAATGGTATTACCTTTGAAATCCATCGTAAATAGATAAGTACATCCTTGATATTTACTGCATGTCAGAGCTTTGCCAACATGCTCTCCTCTATAATTGACATCGCCGCTCACCACCACTTGACTGTAGAGATCTATCGATTGACCCGATGATTGTTCGGGATCGTACGAAGCAATGATATAGATAATATCGATCTCTGGAAGGTAGATGACAAACTCTGATGATCCTGCAGGTTGATTTACAGCCGGTAGTTTGGTAGGTTGCATCACTGTGCTGTTGGTATCACCAGTCAATGTATTCAGTGCACTGATAGTCAACGAGGTATCTATAACATAATAGTAGGATGTTGAACTATCGACATTCATATATGCTGTTGTCCATATATACTTTAAGGAATCACCAATTCCATATACATATGATGATTGTAATTCTTGTGATTTCTTTTTGAAACAAGCTTGGTATTATTATTATAAACTTACAACAATTTATCAATTGAATATGATACTTACCATATTTAATATATCAATACCAAAAACCAATTGATTATTACTATTCATTTGATTACCTAATAGTAATGCAGTGTTTGAATTCATAATGAATATCTGTTGATAATCTCTATCTACAAGTTCTGCAATACTAAAGAACGATTCGAATTGGCCTGTGGACACATTAAAGTATGTAATATTACAACCACTCTCTGTCAATGCTAAAATCTGTACAGGTGATCCATCATCATCATCACCATTATCTATATTCTTTGTAAAACAAACAATTAGTAAAAAAAAAATAGAATAGTTTAAATTGTGAATTGCTAATAACATACAGATATAGATAATGAAAATGAGCAAATAAATAAATAAGGAATAATTAAAAATACAAATAAATGTTTCATTTTTGTGCACAAAAAATAAATATCTTTAGATAGATTAAACTGATGTTAACATCTAGAATAGGTAAGAATATGGTTTTACATTGTTTCATATCAATGTTCTATATTTGGTGAAATTATTATTCCTTTAACTATTTCATTGTAACCCAACAGAATGTTTGTTGGTTGGTGTTTGTCCCCGAAACTAAAAAAAATCAAAAAAAAAAAATATCTTTCTGTTGGCTATAACCTTCTATAGATGTTTAACACGATGGTTAATGATTTTTATTTATTTGATTGGCATCTTCTGTTTCTTAAGAGGTATAACTCTATCTGCTTTTTTACATCTTGGAACTGGAACTGGAAACGTTTCACCTAATGAAGATGATGATGATTGTGATTCATTGAATGAAGGAAATGATAGGAAAGTAGGAGAGACTGCCAAATACTGTTGTTGATTATATATTTCTTTTGTGTAGGTAGCACACTCTGTTCTGTTTTCACGTATCCATTTGGCGAGTTCAGGATAACCATTTTCCTCAGCAATGACAGCGCCGGCCGATGAACAACCTTCTGTGCGGTTGGCATGCATCCACTCCACGATTGTTTGATATCCTTTTCTAATTGCGTTATCCATTGCATCGGTGCATCCTTCGCTCCTGTTTTCATGTAGATATTGCGCGATACTAAGGTAACCTCCATAGCAAGCCATATTCATCGCATGAGTTGAACATCCTTCACTTCTATTTTCATTTAACCACATTACCATCTCAAGGTAACCATTGGCAGCGGCTTGATCCATAGCTTGCTCAGTACATCCTTCACTTCTATTTTCATGCAGCCACTTTACCAACGAAATGTAACCTTCGCCAGCGGCATCAGTCATGGCTCTTACCGTGCAACTAGCTGTAGTGTTTTGATTCAACCACTTGATAACATCCAAGTATCCGTTTTTAGCTGCTTTGTCCATTGAATCAGATGTAAATCCTTCAGTACGATTGTGATATAACCATTGAACAATGTTTAGGTGTCCATTAGCTGAAGCTTTATCAATTGCATCCGGAGCACATCCCTCAGTACGATTGTGATGAAGCCATTGAATGATTTTTAAGTTACCATTGGCAGCAGCTTTCGCAATTGCAGCATTGGTACAACTGCCTATTCTATTATCGTTCAACCATATTAAAATTTCAAGATTACCTCGTTCAGCTGCAACATCCATCAATGCCGCTGACCAAGTACCGACGTCGGTGTACACGACATTCTTTTCCTTGAGATACTTGAGCAACTCGATATTGCTAGAGGATACTGCTTCGTGATAGACCTCGGCTGAGGAAAGTACATTCTCTCTGCCCTTGGAGAGCAGCTCTATCATATCGATTCTACCTACTCTGGCAGCGAGTTCAATTGCCAGATGTATATGGTAGTCCTTACTGGTGGCGCTGATCCTGTCATTCAAGAACTTGACCAATTCAATATTTTGAGTGAGTGTTGCCTTTGATAGTGCGTGCTCATAGTGCCACTTGATATCAGTCAAACCACAGAGAAACCTCACCATTTCGAAATTCTCGTCCTTCGACTGTACGGCAAACGTCAGTACATCGGCATTACCCATTGGATTCCTACAGAGATGAGTAGCTCTTTGTTGTTCCAAGATATACTTTACGATGTTCAGGTTTCCACCCAAAACAGCACTCCTTAGAATACGAAAACCCTCCATCTTTGTCAAAAAGTGTATTGAACCAGACTTGAAATACTCTTTCAACTGCTCCAAATAGCCATTACCTGCCAGTACAAAGGGTAACTGTATCAATTGATTCCAGGTGAATCGCTCCTTATTTTCATAGGGATCAAACTGACATGAATCTCTTACATATTCAAATATTAAATTTCTTAAAACTATATTGTTAAATACTACTTTAAATATCTCTATATCCATATATCAAAAAATAATAATGAAAATGCTTTTTGATCATAAAACTGATCTCAGCGGCTGAAAAACTTAAAAAAGATTCTTTTAAAATTCCAAAACTGGAAATAAATATTTATTTAATAATATACAACAATAAATTTAAAACAAATATTTAATATTTAATAGAATCCTCCGGGGCATGGATATCTCATCTTATTCTTGAAATGGAAGTCTTTAGTTTGTTCGCAACTATAGCAGAAATGATTTCCACAGACGCATGTCATATCGTTGCATCCACCATCTTTTTGAATGATTACAAAGCAGTGTGGACAAGTCTTTGTGTTGTTTTGGATCCATTGTTTGATGAGCTTGTCACGCTTATAAGCGACTTGCCACTTTACATTGTATCCTTGCATTGCTGTAAGCTTCTTTCTTCTACCTTTGATCATGTCGGTGTTGTGGTGCTCTGATCTCCACTTTCTTCCACCATTCCAGAATCGGTTGTGTTGTCTGTGATTTTGGAATGACACATAGTTCTCGACTTCGTTGATTTGGAATTGGTTTTGTTGCTCCGTTCTCGAGAGGACATAGTCCTTGACGTCCTCCCATTGCTCACAGCTAAAGTCGTAGTGAGAGTGGTCACGACACTTGATACAGAATGCGTAGTTGCAATTTGGACAACCAACCAGATTCTCGTTGTTGAATTCCATGTGCTCGTCGATCTTGACGGTGCTCACAACCATTGCGACATGGCAGCTTGGACACTGTTTGCAATTGTCGTCCTTCTTGAGATGTTGTAACAACAGCTGCTGGTCGTAGCTTGCGAATGTCTGTGCATCGAGGAAGTGCTTTACCTCCTCGTAGGAAATGATTCGCTTACAAGTGGTGTGTGGACACTTGATGTCTGGGTAGCCCATGTACAACTGTTGTTTGGCATGCGCGATGATACACTCCGTACAGAAACGATGTTCGCACTCATCGACAATATAGAACTTGTCAATCTCCAAATCATCCAGACAAATACTGCAGTAGTGTTTCTTTGATCGATTGACCTTTTCCTGTTCTTCTTGCTCTGCTTTGAGCATCGCCATTAGCAATCTCTCATTGATTTGCTCCTCAGTTTCACCAGCACCACCAGTACCGTTGTTATTCTCTGATGCACAACTATCAACACTGCCATTGTTTGTCAATAAATGATTGATTGTATCTTCAACATTATCATTGTGTGTTTGTAAAGCTGACTTTACACTTTCAACTGAAAGTGATGGAAATAAATCTAAAATGATACTGATATTTTCTTCCATCTTTAAATAATAAAAAATATATGCTACACTATACACATAAAATAAATATTTATATTTTATACTAAATTTTTACATTAAATTAATTATCTAGATTGATCCCAAAAGAGATCTCAACTTTTTGGTAAATAGACATTCAAAAAAAAACTTGAGAAAAATGAACCAAAAAAAGAAAAATTTTTTTAGAATTTTTCTTGTCAAAAAATATTATTATTATAAGAATACAACAATGGACACAAGTTAGAATCAGTTATCTAATAATTTTGAAACACATGTTTGGTGAATTAATATGTATATATATTAATGACTTGACTTTCAAAGAAAATATGATATTATACATTATTTATTTATTTCTAACATTAATATTGTGTAAAGTTGATTTTTTTTTTTTTTTCTTTTGTAACATGATTAAATAAATCATTATTTTGAGTATTTGAAAAAAAACAAATTATTAATATTCAAATACATAAAATAAATAACATAAATTTAAACTTCCAGGAATCAATAAAAAGGCGCCTTAATTTATAAAAAAAAATTTGTGATTATTTTTTTTTTTTTAAAAAAAAAAAAAAACATTGCACCGTATTTTTTTATAATTATTTCTTTATTTTTATTTATTTTTATTTATTTTTAATCTATATTTATACTTTTTTTTTATTTTTAATAGAAAAACAATCAATTTAGTTAAAGACAGATCTCTTTCAACTAAATAAATAAAGTAGAAAAGTTTAAAAGTAAAGAAAAAGATAGAATATGTAAATAGTCGAAACCACAACATAACAATAATAATCATCATCAACAACACAACAGAGAATCTAAACTCTTAAGTTCATCAGACTAGACTAGACTAAACTAAACAATTAGTGTTTCTTTTGTTTCGTTTTGTTGTTTTTTTTGTTTGTTTTTAAAACTATTATTTGCTTTTATTTATTTATTGTAAATATCGAAAATATAGAAAATATAGATCTACTACTACTTCTCAATTGAATAGAATAGTTTGTTTACTTTGTAAATTAAAGACACTCGGTATATATAGAGTGACCGACGAAGTAAAGAGAAACAAGTAGTAAAAATGAAATGATGATAGATTGGATCTGTATTTTTATATATTGTTTGGTTTGCAACGACTCATTCTAATATATGCTCTTAGTAATAAGATTGGTAACATAAAACAACCAATCATTAAATCAATCACCAATCTGTTGATCATTTACAACAACAACAAACAGCGCAACCAAACACCTAAATATTTACCAATCATCGTTTATCAAACTCAGTTTGATCAATTGTTGTTAAAGGACGAGCTCGTCTTCCTTGTCCTGGTGTTATACAACAGTAATATTTGTGATATTTAACCTATTTTGTTCATATTTTTAATCAAAAAATTAAAATTCTAATCTAAATTCAACACACAGTTGATTACTCTTGTTACTTCTACCTCTACTACTTCCACCACTACAAATAATAAATATCATTCAACACAACCTATATAAAATCATAACACCAAGTTGTTGTTGTTATTAGTTATTATTAAGAAGACAACAACAACAACAAGCAAACACAAATTTATTTGTTTGATCAAACATTGACTCTCACACACAACCACTCATTAATTCTATCTCATAAAGTGCAATTTAACAAACTCACCACAAAAGATTGATCAACTAAAAAAAAAATAATAACAACAAACAAAAAAAGAAAAAAAAGAGTTGTCTGTCAACTTTTACTCTTTAATTAATTCTATATTTATAATTATTATTATAATATAATAATTTTTTTTTTGTTTTTTTTTTTTTATAATTAGTAATACCATACGATCATAATAAATAAATAATAGAATAAACAATCAATCAAGCTCGACCAAACCAACTGTAATAATACTATATAGTAATATCATATATACCCTAATATCACATTGCAAAGAAAAGGCATTCCAATCATTTATAATTTTCAACACAAACAAACATCACTGAAACAAAAAAACAAAAGTCTTTTTTTCTATTTCTTTTTGTTTTTTTTGAATATTTATTTCTAAACCCCAATCATATCATTTAATTATATAATATATTGTACATTTAATCAAAACTATAATTAATCGTTATATCCAGATATTTATTTATTTATTTTAAATCACCCAGATTTAACAACGATCAACAGTTTTTTTTTTTGCATCAAAAAAAAAAAAAAAGGCTTGAACTTTTTTTCTTATTTTTTATTTTTTTTTTATAATTTTTTTTATTTTACAAAGAGATCACTGTTTTTGTGTATATATTTAGAATACAATTCAAAAACAAATAATATTATTATTAAGAGTCACCTAAAACTTCCACAACCCGTTGTCCAACAGACACACACAATCAAAGGTGCAGCAACAACAAAGACACATCAACCTACTCCTTTCAAAATTTTTAGTTTTTTTTTCGCAACAATCCAATTTGGTTTTTTTTTTAATTATTTTTTCAATTCAAAAAAAAAAAATTCAAATTTTTGTCAACACATATTTTGTCTTCATAGTACACAGTAACATATTATTTTTATCAATTGAATAATAGATATCCATTATATCACCACTCTCTCAAATCGTATTTTAGTCAACAGAGTCAAAAATAAAATAGACTACTACTTTTAAAACAACATCAAAATAATATCTGTATCATATATATATAAAAAAAACAGAGAAGATAAGATTGAAGAAATCGAAAGAAAAGAAAATATATTTAAATTAGTAATAATAGAAAAAAAAATAGTGTGTTGTTTATTTTTGTTTAGCACAGTTGTTTAGTTTAAGTTTATTTTAAAAATTTCGATTTTTTTTTTCATAGTTTTTTTTTATTTATTAAAAAAAGAATAATAATAATAAGAATAATAAATTAATAACCCATATTATATATATATATTTGAAAATCAAATTACAGAATATAAATAAAGCACAAAAGATGACAGAAATCAATTTAGATTCAATTATAGAAAGATTACTAGAACCTAGAACATCAAAACCAGGCAAACATGTCGATTTAGAGGAAGATGAGATCAGATATCTGACGATTCAAGCGACAGAGATTTTCATTAACCAACCAGTATTATTAGAGCTCGAAGCACCGATTAAGATCTGTGGTGACATTCACGGACAGTATTATGATTTGTTGCGTCTTTTCGAATATGGTGGATTGCCACCCAATTCCAACTACCTCTTCCTCGGAGACTATGTCGATCGTGGAAAGCAATCGCTTGAGACCATCTGTTTGTTGTTGGCCTACAAGATTAAATATCCAGAGAACTTCTTTATTTTGCGTGGTAACCACGAGTGTGCATCGATCAATCGTATCTATGGTTTCTACGACGAGTGTAAGCGTCGTTACAACACCAGACTCTGGAAGGCATTCACCGACTGCTTCAACTGTCTTCCAGTCGCTGCCATCATCGACGAAAAGATCTTTTGCATGCACGGTGGTCTCTCGCCAGATTTGAAATCGATGGAACAGATCCGTCGTATCGTCAGACCAACCGTCGTACCAGACAACGGTCTTCTTTGCGATCTCTTGTGGGCCGACCCTGACAAGTCCGTCCAAGGTTGGGAAGACAACGATCGTGGTGTATCTTATATTTTCGGTCCCGATATTGTAGAGCAATTTTTAAAGAAACATGATCTCGACTTGATTTGCAGAGCTCATCAAGTAAGTAGCAAACAACAACAACAAGCAGCAGTGTGATCACACCATAATAGCTTATATACTAACTAATCATGATTATTGTTATATTATATTATAGGTTGTTGAAGATGGATACGAATTCTTTGCAAAGAGACAACTTGTAACTTTATTTTCAGCACCAAATTACTTTGGTGAATTTGATAACGCCGGTGCAATGATGGGTGTTGACGAGACTTTGATGTGCTCTTTCCAAATTCTGAAACCCTCTGATAAAAAGAAAGGAATAGCAGACAACAACGGTAGACCACTTACACCACCTAGAAAACAACAACAAAAACAACAAAAATTAACAAAATAAATAATTAAATAATAATAATAATAAAACTAATAATAATTAATAATAATAAGAATAATAATAACAATAACAATAATAATCGCATTCAATAATATTTAAATAGTTAATAATAAATTATCTACACAGCTCCGTCCCAAATTGAAAAATCACTCGATTAATAGCTCTATCTACCACTAACCAATTGGCCAAAAACCAAAACAAACAAACAAACAAAAACAACAAACAACAAACAAAACACATTTAAAATTTTCTTTATTTGTCTTGCCAAATAATATCTTACAAATATAATGTCTAATCATTTCATTCACAACTATAATATATCGACTTTTTATCATCACCAAACAGCGTTGTTCATTTCATATCTCTAACAACCACTTCCTTTTAAAAAAATTCAAAAAAAATAATAATATATAATTAATTTATCTTAAACCAAAGAAAGTAATTATCTCTTGTTAACAATTTTATTTATTTATTCTTGATTTTTTTTTAATTTTTTTTGCATTAAAATTAATTGTTTTTTATTTTTATTAATTAAAAAAATATCTGTATTTTATTCTCACCTGCTTTGGTTGGAGAGTAAAAATCAATTTCAATCATAGAGTTGAGATATACAAAAAGGACCAAGGATATTAATCCAATTTTGTGATGTTGGGGATTAAGGTTTAAAAATAACACTCTCAATGGTAAATTTTTAAATCTCTAATTTTTTGGTTTTTTTTGATCCCAACACAATTTTTGAAAAAAAAAACAAAAAAAACCAACACAAAAAAATAAAACAAAATTTTTTTTGCAATTTTCAGTATGCAATAATTTTTAACAGTAAGACCTTCATTACCGTTTAACACCTCCCTTTCACCACCTTAATAATTAATTGTTATCCACACGCCGGTCGTCAGTCACATCATCCTGCCAAACAAGTCATTCAGTCAGTCACTCAGTCACTCAGTCACTCACAACAATAATATCAATATATAATATTTATTTACACTTTTTCCGTTGTTCCATACATACATTCATATCCCATTAAAATTAATTGTAGTTCTAATATCTATAACCTGTAGGACCAATACTTTAAAAAAAAAAAATCAAAAACAAACAAACAATAATTATTAAAAGAAAAAAAAATAGATTTTTTATATAACTTTTTTTAAATTTGTGTCAACAACAAATATTACTTGTTTCTATTTTTGCAATTTTTTTTGTTTTAATTTAAATTTCAAATATTTGATTCAAATTTGTGTTATTTTTCTTTCTCTGTTTCCAACCCCACAGCGCAATTATATAGCACAACACACACTCACACAAACACATTCACACACCTACAACCATTAGCAGTAGCTTTTCTACCACTTATAAGTATAGGAGTAATAGTAAGATTAAAATATAAATATACACATATATTTTGACACAAAAGACCATATACTAATAGTTACCTTATATATATAAATACATATTTATTAAACAATTTAATTTTGTTGAATTCAACTCAACCTTCACCAATAACAACAACAATAACAACAACAACAACAACAACAACAACAACAACAACAACAACAACAACAACAACAACAACATTATTCAATCAAAAAATATCATAATCATCATTAGGTTTTTATTTTTATTTTATTCAGTCCTAGGAACCTGCCTTAAATATAACCTTATCAGTGAGAGTAGATATAATAGTAGTAGTAGAGTATAACAGAATAGGGTAGAATATTCTGACAAACTTTGAATCATCTCAATCAATCAATCAATCAATCCATTTGTTGTATTTTTAATATATATTATACACTTTCATATAAGAGCTTATAATAGAAGAAAAAGAAGTAGTTGTATTATAGTAGTATCAATAGTTGAAAGTAGATGTATGCTTACTTTAACTTTAAAAAATAGAAAGAGATTGATGTTTGATTTTGATCTTCTGTTAGAGAGTAAAAATAATTAAAAAAAGAGGACCAAAAAAAAAAAAAAAAAAAAGAAGAGTCAATTAATTAATTAGCAAAAGTATTTATTAGTCATTTGCATTTCATCTGAACCGTTTCATCTCAAAAATAGAACAAAAACAAAAACAAAAAAACAAAAAAAAAAAAAAAGCAATATAAAAATAATATAAACAACACACTTTTTTTTTTTTTAGTTTTTTTTGTTTAAAATTCTTAATTTAGAACGGCAGTTTATATCATCAATCAATCAATCATTCAAAAGTACTAGATATATATATAAAGATAACAAAAGATAGATTGTGTTGATCTAAATTAAATATTTATAAATAAGAATAGAATAGTAACATATGAAAACTATGAGCCAACACCTATCGCAGCAACAACTGCAGCAACAACAACAACAACAACAGCAACAGCAGCAGCAGCAACAGCAATCACAACAATCACCTCATATACATCCAAATGTAGTCGGTGCACCTGCAGCACCAGGTCAGAGTGCCACACCTGGTGGGTTTAATGGTCAGCCTATGCATCATATGCAACATCCTTTTTCACCACATCTACACATGCAATATCAGCAATATCAACAACATCAGTTACATCATCCAATGCAGCAGCACACTACAGCTCAGCAACAGGCAGCACAAGCAGCACATGCACAAGCACAAGCACAAGCTCATGCGCAGGCACAACAACACCATCAACAGCAACAACAACAGGCACAAGCACAAGCACAAGCACAACAGCAACATGCACAAGCACAGGCACAACATCATCAACAGCAACAACAGGCGCAAGCACAAGCTCAAGCACAGGCACAGGCACAACAATTACATCAACAACAGTTAGCCCATGCTCAACAACAGCAACAACAACAGGCACAAGCACAAGCACAAGCTCAAGCACAGGCACAAGCACAAGCGCAACAGCAACAGCAACAACAACAGGCACAGGCGCAGGCACAGGCACAAGCACAGGCACAACAACAGCAACAACAAGCACAGGCACAGGCACAACAACAAGCACAACAACAGCAACAACAACAAGCACAACAGCAACAACCAAGTGCAACTCAGCAACAAGCACAAGCAACACAACCAAGTGCACCGAATACACAAGCCACACCACAGCCAACGCACAGTATGGATGAAATTGTAGCAAAGCTTGCAGAATTTGCCAAATATCATTTGAAACGACCAACAGATAACTCATTGGGATTTTGGGAGAATTTTGTAGATATTTTCTTTATGCGTGGTGGACACTTTATACATACACTGAATCCAAATCCTTATCATCAAACTGCAATAATACCACCTACGCCGCCACCCTATACAAAGAAAGGAAGTCGGACTTATGGTAAATACCACTTTTAATTTCAATCAGGTTATTCATTAATATTAATATATATATGTTTATCTTTATTATACAAAAACAAAAACAAAATAATAATAATAATAATAATACAGAGATTCCATTTACATTGATTCCAAAATATTTCAAGGTAGCATATGATTCAGGAGTGAAATCATTTTCATTTACATTCGAAGATTCACAGTTGGAGTTTATTCAGAGCGGCCTGGTGAATCTACAGTCAAAGCGAATGCGTATTTTAATTATATTTGAGAATGCACAGGTTCACATCGATGGAACCCTATCAGTCTATTTTACACCGGATCTTAAGATTATATCGTTCCACTTTGAGTCACTGGGATTTCAAGAGCTAATACCGAAGCCACTGATCGAACGTTTCTTTTTGGAGTACAACAAACAGCCAAACACACCACAACAATCACACATTGCTTTGAAATCACTTGAGAAACATTTAACATCACCTGTCAACTCCATGGGTGTACCTCCACTCATAATGCATTACTATGAATTAACCGATGTAGTCAATCAAATTTGCACAAAATATAAATTTTCAAAATCACCAAAAGGTAAATATTTATATTACACAAGCTCAACCATCTGATTACTAACATCTTTTTACATATAAAATATATAGAATTTGATCAATTACAATTACAACAACAACAACAGCAACAACAACAACAACAATCGAAAAATAAACAGTCATTTGTTGTACCAACTATGACAAGTCAAAAATCATTTCAAGAATCAGCTACAAACAACAATAGTAGTAGTAGTAGTAGTAATAATAATAATAATAACAATGGTAAATCAAATGAAAAGAATAATGATTCGAGTAATGCTACTGCAAACAAAGCGGAAGCAAACAAATCCAGTAATAGTAATAGCAGCAGTTCAACTAGTAGCAGTAGTAGTAGTGGCGCAAAGGATAAAGTATATAAGTTTCAAATTTCACATCAACAAAAGGAATTAAAAGAACAACATCACCCAGTCGGAAAGAAAAAGACAGTGTATAAGGATTTCGATAACGATAAGCATATGCATAAAGCACAAAAGACCGGTGAGCACAATGAAAAGTCATCGACAGACGAGAGCGGAAAGGAGTCACAATCGATGGAAGGAAGCTATTCCTCACCAACCGTTGTACCCGTAGCCAACGAAGGCAGCAGTAACCCAAGAGCAAAGGGATCAAAGAGGAGAAAGCAGTTGTCTTCTTCCTCACTTTCAAGCAGCTCTCCAGGCACACCAGCAACACCGGTCTCCACACCACCGATCACCTCAAACACCAACACACCAAATACCTCGAATTCACCGCTGGCAAGCAGCACTGCCACCAACACTTCATCGACGACACTAAACAAGTCTGGTTCATCAGTACAACCACCTCAACTTTCGACATCAGTAGTTGGTGTACCTCCACCTGTCCAGCACCACCCATATACTCTCTCAAACAGCGCACCAGCAGTTCCAAATGGAAGTTATCCTAATGGCGGAAGACCGTTGGCCAATGGCTCATTGCCGTCGCCAGTACAATCGCCCAACCCTCTGTATCAAAACTTTATGCAACAACAACAAGCACAACAACAAGCAGTTGGCAATGCATTCCAACAGCAGCAGCAACCACCAACAAACCAAGCACAAGCACAACAACAATATATGATGCCACCACAACAAGCCTATCACTATCACAACTCACAGTTTCCACATCCTGGATCTAATCCACAAACCAATCAACGTACTCATAACGGACAACCACCTTCACCCTCACAAATGCAATTTTCAACACAGCCACCATCTGCACAGTTTGCCAACCAACAGCCTTTAATGATGTATAATTATCCATACCAAGTTTATCCAAATTCACAGGTACCACCCATTTCACCAGCGGCATTTAATCAGCCTCCATCACCAACCAATCCAACAGCCACAAACAAAAACACTCAAAACGCATCACCAACTCACCAGTTTGCTCAACCAACCCCACCCACCTCTTCTAAATCTAAATCGTCCAAAGCCAACAATAACAACAATAATAATAACAACAGCAACAGCAACAACAACAACAGTAATAATAGTCAACAACCAACACAATATAATCAAAATGGCACGCAACCTCCATCAACGCCTCCCACACAAATTTCTTCAATACCTCCACCTCCTACACCTCCACAACATCCGGATGAGCATATACCCTCATCGCAATCACAACATCCACAGATGCCTCAACAGAAATCTGAAGAGCTATTTCAACCAATTCAAGATATGCATCCTTTCGAAGAGTTCCTCCAACAGAATGCAATAGAATTATTTGATGATGCATCTTAAAACAAAAATATTATTAATAAAGAAATAATATTAACTATATATATATATATAAAATAAATAAAATGTTTTTATTATATTTATTTGAAATCAAATCATGATACAAATAAACGATTATATTTTGAATGAGCTATTTCCGATCCAAAGTATTCATAGAGAAGAAAAGAGAATCTTAGTGAATCTTTAGTTTGAGACAGACAAAGTTTCTTTTCCAACATTTCGTCCATCCACTCCAAATCTCCAATCTCTAAAAACTCAAGAGGGTCTACCAAACGTTTGAAGCTCTTTGCTGCAAGTTCGAAATCCGATTTCTGTCTATTCTTGATTAGTTTTATCATGGTATCGTCTCTATCGAAATAGTCTCGAAAACCAGCTTGAAAAAGTCTACCAAAGTGTTGAATACCCCAGCTGAACGAATTGATTGTGTAATCATCGTTTGTTCTCTGTACGATACCAATGAAGAGGTCAATATTAATTAGGTAGGACTGTAGAAAAAACAGTGGCATGATCTCCTCATCGTGAATGTAGAGCACCGTTCTATGATCGTGTCGATATATCAATTCTCTGTATGCATTGTATTCCATGCTGACTTGACCGTTATTACGAACGAAAGCAAGAATCTCCAAACTCTCAGTTGCGCTCAATGAGTAGATATGCGTTGTCGGTTGTTGGTGTTTCCTAAATTTCATTACCATTTCCAAGCTTCCGTTTTCCACCAAGAAGCTAAAGAGATTATTTTTGGGATCGACAAACTTTGAGTCGATGATATACTCCAAAAACAAACAGTTTTTGAAAGATACCACTTGCTTGGCAACGAATACCATATCTGGAGATTCAGTGTAGTATGCCATCATCGCCAAGTGGTAGTATGGAAGTTGGTCTGGTTCAAACTGGAATGGATTGACCTCTCTGTGGCTCAAGATACATTCGACGTCCGGTTGAAAAGTATAGCCAGTCTCTGAGCGATCGATGAGATATCTAAGAATATCGATGTGACACCATTTCACATCCTTGTAGCTGCATTTCACCAACTGCGATATATATTTGTTGATGTGTATCGATGTGACTTCCGCTTCGAACATCTGCTTTACAAACTCGACATCCGAAAAGTATTTCAGTATCTTGTAGATCTTGGAGGGCGGTAGTTGAATGTATTGTTTGATCATATTGAATATCTGTACATTTCCTGTTTTCAATGTTGTTTTTAACAATGCATCTAGGTTTTTGATTGGAGGACTGTATCGGTTTATCATAAACTCTACCATTTCCACATTCTTTTGTTCGATAGCTTTCATCATAAGCTTTGAGAGAATACCGGGTGTTTTCATTATCATTTTCACACATGCCAAGCAAACTCTCTTGAACAACGCTAGATTGTTATTGGTAACACAAATGTCAAACAACATAGGCGTCAGTATCTGAGGATAGACATCGGCAACTAGATCAATGACTGTCTCATCGTCCTTCACCTTACTCGCCAACATCTGGGTGGAAATATCGGACCAATTCAACCGATGCGAATAAAGACCAGTGTCTCTAAACAAGATAACCTTCTCTTTGAGAAATCCAATATAACCATTTCTGAGAATACGCTCTGCACTCTGTGTATCGTTAAACTTAAAACAGCAATGTAGAAAATTGGTGAGAGGTGGATTATATCTTATATTGATCTGTCTAATATGATAGAATATAGTATTCGATAAAAATTTATTTTTCATCAAACATAAAAATAAATTGAATAAATCCATTAGCTAAATTATTATATATCTAAAAATATGTTGTAATTAAACAAAAATAATATATATAAATAAATTCTTTATAAATAACTATATAAAATGTAAAATGATGAAAATGAAGATTCATCGATTAGAAATGTAATTTAAATGTTAAAATTAACCAGGGTTACATTAATTATTTCTTTTACTGATGACCTAAGTAATTAAACACACTAACCAGGTTACAACTTAATGGGTTATATTATCCCAATTTTTTTAGATATTCTGAATTTTTTTTTTTTTTTTTTTTGATTATAAAATAAAGATGATTGTGCAAAGGTTCTTTTTACTAAAGATATTAGGTTCCATTATCAAAAATTTTAATTTCTATTACTTCAAAACAATACTACCCTTTATTATACTTGTTAAACCTCAAACCTATTCTAAAATGAATATTATATCTATATATGACCGTGAACAGTGATTTGCACCGTAATAAATTAGACACAACAAATAGTTAGAAGTAAGATATAAATATTTATTAATTTTATTAACCTGAATTAAATATCTAATAATTTTTTTGTTTTTTCTTTTTTGTACTGTAATTTATAGTTTTTTGATAAATTTAATTGGAAATCTTCGGGCTCTGATGTTTCACCAAAATAATTATACCATATCTCAGAAAGGTCTTTCTTCTCGGATGCGTCTTCTTTCAACGATAGTGCTGGATGGATCCATTTCAATGATGATTTCTTTCCTCCAGTAACTGCAAGATAAAATATTGATCCTTTGGTGCACTCTGGAATGTTTTGTAGCAACCACTTGGTGATTTCTGTCTGACCGAAATATACAGAAAGATTGGCTACCACGCTATAGACACTGTCTTGATTATTGTTTATCTTTTTCACCAACCACTCCAAACATTCAACTCCTCCATATTGACCAACTAATTCCAGAGCTTCTTTGTAATCTGATTTTGTGTATTGATCGATGACATCCAACATATTAGGTCTATTGTAATAAACTGCGTATGATAGGTATTGTTGTGCATATATATAATAATACATTGTTGGAAATACTTCAAACATTATCTTATATTGCGAAAGCAAAATAGATAGAGTTTGAGGAGAATTCTTTCGAATAGAAATTAATATTCCAATGAAATATTCCTTTACTGATAGAGGGAATTCATAATTTTCTAAATATGATTGTAGTGGATTGTGATATCCGTAATCCACTAGTAAACGAGGAATTTTTGAAAAGTTTTCCCATTTATATGAGTCCTTTTGTATCTTTTGATGAATCCATTTAACATATTGAAATATTGGTTTTTGTATAACTATATTATTAAAAACAGAATTAAATAGTTGTTTTTCTAAATACATATTTTTATAATAGAAAATAAATATACAAATAAATAAATAAATAAATTATTATTATAAAGTTATTATATTATTATGTAAACAAAAGAAAAATAAATAAAGTAAAGTGGTTGACCACAAATTTGATATTTAAATATGTCGCTTGATATTGTAAAAATATCTTTAAATAAACTGTTTAACAAAAAATAAATTCTATTGAATTTAAAGATGTTATGTCATATATGGTTAGATAATTTAAGATTTTCTTTGAATTCTTTTTTCTTTTTCCTTTTTTGGAAAAAATCTAGCCCAAAACCGAGTTTCGTTAGTACTGGAATTTTTTTTTGACCAATCAATTTTTAATTTTTAAAATAGTTTCTAGAAAAAAACAAATCATATCAAACTATCTTGGGTCAAAAGAAAATGATTTAATAATATTGATCTCAAAATTGTAATTATTTTTATTTTATCTATTGTTAAATATTTTGCATAACATTACTGTGATTATTAATAATATACCTTTTTAATTTTAAAAAAATATTAAATATTTATTGAAACAACAGTTTATCCCAATATTTGAAGAATTTTGAATTTATTATTTAGAGATTAAAGTTTATTATATTTGTATTATATAATATCAATAAATAACCAACCTTTTTTTTGCAGAAACTTTTAAAAAAGGATGGATTAAATTTTTATTTTTTGTTAAAAAAGGGGAGTTTTGTTTTGTGTGGTATATAAGTTAGTACAAAAATTGGACTACTTGTGTATTATTAGAATGTTTCGAAAGCAATATTGTTGTATGATGCATTATATGTGTGTTTGTTGATTAGCTGTGCTGTTTAGAATTGCTTCTTATCTCTAGCAGCCTTTTGACGCTTTCCAATATCCAATTCTCTCTTTCTCAAACGAATGCTCTTTGGTGTGATTTCAATGAGTTCGTCATCCTTGACACAAGCGATAGCCTCTTCGAGTTTCAATACCTTTGGTGGTGACAAACGGATACCTTCTTCCTTTACGGTGGTACGCATGTTTGTAAGATGCTTAGTCTTGACTGGGTTGACGTCGAGATCGTTGAGCTTGCTGTTCTCACCGATGATCATACCTCCATAGACTGGCACGGCTGGTCCGACAAAGAGAATACCACGATCCTCGAGACCGGACAAGGCGAAAGAAGAGGTAACACCCTCGGACATTGAAATGAGTGCACCCTTTTCCATGTTGGCCATTGGTCCCTTGTGTGGAATGTATGAGTGGAACAAATGATTGAATACACCGGTACCCTTGGTATCGTTGATCAACTCTGAACGCAAACCAATCAAACCTCTCGATGGCACCATGAAACAAAGTCTAGCTTTACCCATGGATTGTTTCATTTCGATCAAGTCTCCCTTACGCTTTGAGAGCTTCTCAATGACGACACCAGAGTATTCAGCGTCGACGTCGATAATTACTTCTTCTTGTGGCTCCAGTGTGGCACCTGTTTCTGGATCCTTCTTAAAGACTACACGTGGTTGCGATACTGCAACTTCGAAACCTTCACGACGCATGTTCTCCAAGAGAATACCGAGTTGCAACTCACCACGACCCTTCACTTCGAATGCACCTTCACCTTGGAATTGTACTTGCATCGATACATTCGACTCTAACTCCTTCATTAAACGTTGCTTGATCTTGAGTGATGTCAATTGAGTACCTTCCTTTCCGGCGAATGGACTGTTGTTGACCTCAAAGAACATCGAAAGTACGGGTGGATCGATTGGTTGTGCGTAGATTGGTTCGGCGACAGTAGCATCACCGACAGTGTTGGTTACAGTGGCAGTTGGGAAACCGGCAATACCAATGATATCACCAGCTTCACCCTCCTCGAGTGTCAAACGCTCAACACCACGTCTGGCAAAGATCTTTGTAACTTTTCCTTCCTCTACAAGTTGTCCAGTGTTGGTAATGACTCTCAATGGAGTACCAATCTTGACTTTACCACTATATACTTTTCCTGTTACGATTCTACCTACGAATGGATCGGATTCCAAATTTGTTACCAACATTGAAAATGGTTTATCAACTTCAACCTTTGGATGTTTAACTGTATATTATTATTTTGGTAAAATTAATTAATTATTCATTATTATTATTTTTATATCTTTTTATCTGATGATTCATTCATTCATACCATAATCAATGATTGTGTCTAAAAGTGGAAGAATACCCTTTTGATCATCATTTCTATTTTTGACAGCCCAACCTTGACGAGCAGATGCATAGAGTGTTGGGTAGTTAAGTTGGTCGTCGTTGGCACCCAAAGTGGCAAAGAGATCAAAGATTTCACTTTCGACTTCATCGACACGGATAGTGGAACGATCCATCTTGTTGATGACTACGATTGGACGCAAACCAGCTTGGAGAGCCTTGGACAATACGAATTTGGTTTGGGCCATTGGACCTTCGGTGGCATCGACCAAGAGGACGACACCATCGACCATGGAGAGTACACGCTCGACTTCACCACCGAAATCACCGTGACCCGGTGTATCGACGATATTCAACTTGTGGTTGCTATATGAAAGACTGGTGCACTTGGCCATAATGGTGATACCACGCTCCTTTTCCAGAGCATTGCTGTCCATGACACGCTCGGTTTGCTCGTCCTTCAAGGTTCCCGATTGACGGAGCAACTGGTCAACCAGTGAAGTTTTACCGTGATCGACATGTGCAATAATGGCAACGTTTCTAATCTTTTCAATGCTGGAACTGAACGAACGTTGTTGTTGTCCGAAATATAAATTCATCTTTTCAACATTTGATTTACCAAAAATGTTGGTAGTGGCCAATGGACGTGATACTCTGAATCCACTGCTGCTGCTGCTATTTTCATATTGGTTTTGTTGTTTTTGTTGCTTGATGTTCAAGCTGTTGTTAACAACCGATGAAAAAGATCTGGCACCATTGAAAACTACTGGGTTTGCAGTGGTGGCATTGGCAGTGTATCCGACACACTTCTTTGATAATGATCTAACTAAATTATTCATTATTGTCCACTAACACTACTATTATATATTGTATATTTAGTTATATAAAATATATAAAAGGGTAAATGATGGAAGCGAATTGTTTGAGTTTTCGATTTAGAAATAGTCAGAGTTGTTTGAGCTAACACACTTCCCACCACGATCGGTGAAAAAAATTTACAACAACATTTTTTATCATCAAAAAAAAAAAAAACGACAAAAAAAAACTATTTAAATTAATTTTTATTTTTTTTATTTTATGAAATTTCATATCCATGATCAAGATTGTTTTATTGAATATTTATAATGGTTATTGCTATTTTTAAAAATACAAGTAATTAATTTAATTGTTATTTTGAGCACGTTGTTGAAGATAGTCGTTGATGACTGGAATCGACTCGAAGCTTGACTTGGCAAAGTTTAGAGCTGGATATTGGTTGACCAATTCACCGAAACCTTTGAAAAGGAGGAAGTCCACGACATAGAAAACACTGACATCGGCCCAGCTTAGCTTGTTTCCGACGATGTATTTACCTTCATTGGTAGTGTTTCTGTTGTCGATGAGAAGTCTCTCGTACGAGTTCAACAGTCTTGGAAGTGTGTCGTTTTTGAATCTGTTCTTCTTTTCATCGGTATCCGAGTGGAAGATTGGCAATACAAAATCGATGGCTGCTTGGGAAACAGAGAGGATCTTGGCCCTTTCAATTGGACTTTCACCAGCCAAACCAAATTTTCCAGCCAAGTAACTCTCGATGGCTAACGATTGTGCCAATTGGATATCGTCATCCTCATAGAATGGGAGAGTACCATAGGTTGTCTTGGATCTAATCTCTGGTGTCAAAGCACTATTGTAACGAACTACAGACAAATTAATCAGATACTCTTTATTTATTTTTTAACAAATCGAAAATCTATTAAATTATTTTTTCTTACCATCATTAAACTTTACACCAGCCAAAGTAAGTAAGAGACGGGTACCTTCACCTCTACCTCTGGAGTTGAACTATATTATTCCATTAGTCATTAACTATTCAAAAGGAAAAAAATTAATTTAAAACTACTTACATAATATAAAGTTGGAATCTTGGTCATTTTTGAAATATTTTTAAGTTTGAATATTTAAGTTTAGATTATTTGTTTTGTTTAGTTTTGTTTTATATATTTATTGATTTGTTTGTTGCTTATTCCATTTGAACAAGAACCTGTGCTATTTATATTGAAATCTAGCATTGTAGGAGACGGATTTTCCAAAAGACATAACGATTTCTACAGTAGATTTCTTCAATATTTCATAAATTTCAGATAAACTATTAATTTAATTAAATTAAGTGATCATTTAAAGGTTCGATGACTTTTGGAATAATCTACATCATTGTTTATTTTTAAATTAAACAAGACACGTAATTTTTAAAAAGATGACTCAAAGTAAAAAAATTTAAAAATAAACTTTTGTTTTAGATATTTTAAGTTAAATTTGGTTCATGAACTTATTTTGGTCACTCATCATAGCAACATATCAATAGCTCATGTTGCTGGGTTATATTAAATCATTATTTTATTATATTTATGAGGATTACATAATAATTTTATCATAGAAACTCTATTATAAGTTTAAGTTTATTTTAAAAAATATATGATATATATCCACTCTATAGATATGAATTGTTTGTTTTTTGTAGCTAAGCTTTCATGTGATAGCTTCTCAAATAGTAGATATATAAGTGAAATCCAAACAAATACCAAACAGAATGATAATTCAAATTTCTATACACTTAAACCTCTCCATACCTATCAAATTCAAGCTTAGTTTATTTGTAGAGACTTGAATAGTTTACTTCTATGCATGATGTATAATCTTTTTTCCCCAAAATACAACCTTCTTGGTCAGTTGTAATAGATTTTTAAATTTTTTGTTTTCTTTATAAATCTGAATGAATCTAAACACAAAAATTTCAGTTGATTATAAAATTTGTTTCAGAAAATGCAAATATAATATAATTTATAAATATAAATATAAAAGATATTCTCAAATGAATATTCTGTTTAGTATCTATAATGGATGGTTGTTTAACTAAATATATAAGTGATATTAATTTTAATGTCAAGAATAAGTCTTACAGTAATTTTAAATCACACACTGACCATCATAATGACACTTTTAATTCACACAATGATATCTACGTTGTTATGAGCAAATGGTTTTTAAGCGATACTGACAATCAGCAAGACTATGGTTATTGCTATAACAATAGCAACAACAACAACAATAGTTATAACGATAGTAGCAGTAGTGAAAGTGATAGTAATAGCAGTATTAGTAAGAAGCGTAACATTAAAACCACAAATAGTAATTATAAGAAAAATAAAAATGTATATTTATCACCAAGAAAGAAACCATATAGTAAAATAAAGTAGGAATATTGCTATATATAAATAGATTGTCACAAACTAACAGCTTTTTCTATTTTATTAATTTAGATGTTTATTATTTGATGGAAAATCTTATTTTAAAGCAACTTTTAGCAATCTTAGTGACCACTATATTCAGCTGAGAAAGAATGAAGTGAGATGCATCAAGTTGATTGACTTTAAGGTGTTCAGAGAGACCGACAATGATATTACACTTGTCATCAATGTATTTGATGACGATCTACCTTTTAAACTGGGTCAAACCATCGAATTTCCATATCACATACTCACCAATGTTTCGCATGGTTCTGATATCGTTTTACACTCGAATACATGGCAGCACGCACAATGTTCCGGCTGTAATCTTCCCATTATAATTCAGCGCAAAATTCTGAAATTAGCATTGTCAGCACCAACACATCTGCGTCCCTACAAGAACCACTACCATCTCTTGAACCTGTCACTGGTGTGTAGGCGATGGTTCTACATTGTACATCGAGAGATTCCGCTGAATATATTCATTTCGAAAACAGACTGGAAATCGCCAACCAAAAAACTGCTGAACAACGATCATCGCGCAATCCACAATATCGATACTCTCACCTTTTATTTCAACACTCGGATGGAGACCATCTCGATTCGGCGACATATCCTCTATGATCTCTACCGCTCCATCGGTGAGAATAAAATATTGGTGCGCAAGTTAAACTTTCAGATGTACTGGCTCGACGATCGATGTGGAATCGAGAAAATCACACCCAAATACTTTCCATTTCTTCAAAAGATTACAATAAACTCAAACGATGCCAAGCTCGATTTCCTCTGTAAATTCACAACTCTAACTTCGATCGACATCACCATCGATGATCTCTGGTTTTTTGAAAAGCAAAAGATGGTGGAATTTCTCTTTGGCGAAGCCAACTCAATATTGTCCTATCTCATAAGAACAAAATGTCAGATTGCAGAGACCAGGATCGACCAAGTGTGTGAAATGCTCTTGCGGAAAAGAAATGTGCGAAAGATTCAATTGTTTGGTCCAGGTCTACTGAACATTGATATCTACCATGCGCTACTGCAGTTGCCACAGCTCAACACACTGGTACTGCCATTCCGTCTACCAAGCGAAGAGGCTGTACAATCGATAGACTTTATCAAGTATCTTACCTCTCCAGATTCACCAATGAAACGATTCAGTGTATACTCACTAAATAACGTCTCAACGGTCGAGAAGAACTCACTCGAACTACATTCCATCAGCTATAAAGCACTTGCAAATCAAATCAACCTACTTCCCATTTACACCACACTTCACACACTCTCCATCTATGAAATGAGAGACGCACTCACAGATCAGTTTTTCCACTCACTCAAATCAAACCAAACCATCAATACTCTCATTTTAGTTTATTCTCTAAACGATCTAGCAGTACACGCTCTTTGTGATTTCATATACTCTAACCAACGATTCCTCAAAAAGATGAGAGTACTCGATGAGAAACTCTCGGATGACAACGACAGATTCTACAACAGTCTGCTTGGAAACAAAACTATAGAATTTTTAGAATTCCTAAATCCAGACATGTCAGTACCTCACAGAATATCTCATCTTGATATCTATCGTCAAACTGTAATAAATAAGTAAACTCTAATGTACAAAATGAATTTTATTCTTTTTTATTCTCAACTCTCTTTACTTCTTTGATTGGAGATGTTTGTTTGAGTTTAGATTTTCTAGCAGCGGGTTTTGCCGCCGAAGATTGAGTTGGACCAACTCGACAAAAACAATCTTCGAGATGATCATTTATCATTCCGACGGTTTGCATGAAAGCATAGCAGATGGTTGTCCCAGTGAATTTGAACCCGTATGTTTTTAGTGAAGCAGCCATCTTATCAGACACGTCAGACTTGGTTGGAATACCTGATATCGATGTATTGTTGTTGAGTATAGGCTTGTCACCAACAAAACCCCACAGATATTCCGGGAATGAAATTTTTAGTTTTGATTCCAATTCCAAAACCATCTTTGCATTGTTGACAATTGCTTCAAGCTTTCCTCGGTGTCTGATTAATTGTTCATTTTTCATTAAACGATCGATGTCCTCCCCTGTAAACTTTGAAATATTTTCAATATTAAACTGGCTGAAAGCAACTCTGTAGGAATCTCTTCTTTTGAAAACTATATTCCAAGACAAACCACATTGAGTAACACCAAGAGATAACATTTCAAACAGTCTAACTCTAGTGTAGATTGTTTAGATAATATATCAATGTTTAAATCTATTTATATATGAATATATTTTATAAATACCTATCTCTTTGAGGTTTTCCCCACTCATTATCGTGGTAGTCTAAATAAATAGGATCTTTTATAGTCCATCCACATCTTTTTATAACGATATTTGACATTGTTTTCATAAGTTTTAATTTAAATATATCGATATATTGTTTTATACTACTAATTAATTAAATTTATGCCATCGATTTCCAGGAAAAAAAAGGTGTTTGGCTATTGAAATTTGTGAAAAAAAAAGAATAGAAAGAATACAGTTCTTTACGAATAAGCACCCAAAAATGGGTTTGAAAAAATAATATTTATTTTGATTTATTCTTTTTAGTTGTTGTTGTTGATTGAGATTTTATATTTGTATTCTTTGTATTCTTTCTTTTCTTACTACTGGTGGTTGTTGTTGTTGATGTTTCATCATCTGATACTTCCTCCTCGGTATCTTCAATTTTGAGAGTATCCTCCTGTTTAGCAATTGCTTGACTGGTAGTTTCGACGGCAGCCACGTTGTTCTTTATTGGTGCATAACAAAAACAGCCACTAATATGGTCATTAACTAGGCCACAAGCTTGAATAAATGCATAGCAAGTCGTCGATCCAACAAATTTGAATCCACGTTTCTTGAGCTCTTTTGACATCAGGTCAGACTCTGTTGTTGTTGCAGGTACCTCTGAAAGACTATCATAGCTATTGAAATATTTAGTTGTACTTTGTTTTGACTCTGTAGCCTTTGCCTTACCTTTTCTTTTTGAAACACTCTCATCTACTTCTTCATCTTCTTCATCGTCCACTTCTTCCACTTTTGTTGATTTTATTTTACTATTACTATTATTATTTGGTGAAAACGACCAAAAGAAATCGGATAGATTCTCGCCTTTCTTCTCCATTGCTTTTACCATCTTGGCGTTGTGGACAATCGCTTCAAGCTTTCCACGATGTCTAATGATTGAAGAGTTTGTCAAACTCAATAGTTTATTGATATCTTCATCGGTCATGTTTGCAACCTTGTCTACATCGAAATTATGAAAAGAGGATTTGTAGGCAGCACGCTTCTTTAGAATAGTGATCCAACTCAGACCGGCTTGCTGACCTTCCAGACAAATCATTTCAAACAAGTGTCTCCGATCTCTATTTGGGATTCCCCACTCATGGTCATGATACTCCAAATATAGAGGATCGCTAGTTACCCAACCACATCGAACCAGTTGTTGAGTGGCACTACTTTTACTTGCAATGGAACCTATTGTTTTTGAAACAGACATTTCTATTTGATTTTTATTTTATTTCTTTTTTGTTATAAACTAATTTATTTAACAATACAAATTTATTTACACTGAGGTAAAAAAAGATACCACATCATCTTATTTTAAACACACAAATTCATATGTGAACCAAGCTTGAATTTCTTGGAAATCGAGCATTGGTATTCAATGGATTACATATGATTCTAGAACATATATTTATAAAAATAAACTACCCAGTGGGTCTTATGCAATCGATTAATTTTTCTGAAAAAATTAACAACAACAAGTAGTGTGATCGAGATCTTCAAAAATTTAACAACTGTTTTTTTTTTTTTCAAAAATCGCAACAAAAATTATAATTGTTTTTTTTTAAAATAATACAATTTATTTAGGATTAGGCTCCATATAAAAAGGATATGATTGAGTATAAAAAAAATTATTAATAATTAAGGTTGAATTGTGTGTAGTATGGGAGGAGATGATGATAGGTGTCAATGGATTTCCATTGTTGGATAGCCACGTAATAGATAAGACAGAGGAGGTTGAGTACTGTGATGATGATGGTGATGATGAATTGGTTTGATGTGAATTGGGTGCTTGAATATGTATATTATGAATTGACATTGTCGTTTGGGCGACTAATTATTAAAATTATGATAGTGTGTTTTGATTGTTTTGTTGTTTGATTGTTATGCTATTGTTATTGTTGTTGTTTTTTTTTAATAAATGAAAACATCCTTTTTATTGGAGGAGACATCTAGCCTTCTTTTTCTTCTTCATGAACAGTACTGATTTGATTGCTTCATCAAATACTTGTTTGAGATTCTGTGATGTCTTGGCAGAACATTCCATGTACTTGACTGCTTTAATCTTCTTTGCTAAATCATTACCCTATTGAAATTGAAACAATCATCACTTGTTAATACAACTCGAGTTGAATTCAAAAGCCGATAGTTATATATTTAATATATTTTACTTACTTGCTCAATTGAAATTGGTCTTTGACCTTGAGACTCGAGCTTCTCAATGATAGCTCTGTCGTCACGTGTATCCAACTTGGTTCCAACTAAAATCTTTGGAACATCTGGGCAAAAATGATGAACTTCTGGGAACCACTATAATAGTTTTATTTAAAAATACAATTTTAATTAGTTTATTATTTTATTATTTATTCGTATTTGGTGGTGAACTTACTTTTGACAAAACATTTTCAAATGATACTGGATTGGTAATGGAGAAGCATATTAGAAATACATTGGCATTGGCATAACTGAGTGGTCTTAATTTATCGTATTCTTCTTGACCGGCAGTATCCCACAAACCCAATTCGATATTTCTTTCACCTGCAGTAAGATTTACTACATAATTATCGAATACCTGTTTAAATAGTGAATAAGTATATTGCTAATGCGCACTCTAACCGACTATTGCCATAATTCACTTTATTTTTATTGTTTTGAACAACCAACTACACCACCCTGTCACATATTCCTATGATGTTCGATAATAATATATTGTGCTTGTGCTAGAATCTGTTTGTTGCAGTAATTGTATTGTTGTTGTTGTCGCGTCTTGTCGTCGTTGAGATTGTAGATAGGTGTAGTTCTAAAATAAAGTAGAAAAATGGCAACACACTATTTAATAGCAATAAAATGTATACATACAGTTGGAATATAATCTTCTGGGAAACGATTGTTGGCGTATGAGATGAGCAGACAGGTCTTACCTACAGCACCATCACCTATAACTACAAGCTTGATAACCTCTGGTGAAGACATCTTTTATACTATTCTATCTATTTATAAATAATCGATTAAACTACTGAGACTGTGATTTTATTATTATTATTAACAGAGTTTAAACAAGGTTTGACTCTGTAATTGTTATGATAAAACCTATTATTTGAAACAAAAACAAAAACAAAAAAAAAAAAACAAAACCAACAAAAAAAAAAAAAAAGCAAAATAAATAAAAAAAGAAAAAATATTCAAAAAATAGAAAAAAATGAATTTAGTTAGTAACCTTATTAATTAAATGGTATAACCAAATTTGTTATGATTATTTATTGCAAATGAGTTAATCATAACAAATTTATCAAAAACAAAACTATAAAGTGTATAATGAATGAATGAATATGTACAGATATTTTGGTTTTAATCTTAATAAAACAAAACAAAACAAAGCTCCAGTTAATCTTATGATTTGTTTTTTTGTTTTAAGTTCTATTGTACCTATTGTTTTGCCACTGCTGTTGACACTTCCTTCTTTTATTATTGATTTTTATTTGTTTATTTTTATTTTATTTTATTTTAATTTATTCTATTTTGTGTGTTTGAAAAAAAGTGATATTTATTTTGTACAATTGCTGTTGTAATAAACATAGTTGTGTTTATTTTATTTTTTTCAAAATCCTTGATTTTAAATTATTATTATTATTATTTGATTTATTTTATTTTATTTTATTTGTTTTAATTATTAACGAATTAACTACTCTATTCTATTCTACACTAATTAATTAACTGTCTATTATTATTTATGAATGAAAACAAAAACATAGATTTATTTAACAATTCTTACAATATTGCAAATATTTGTTTGTAAAAAAGTTTATGAACCTACTTTCGAATAATTATGAGATTGAAATAGAATTGGGAATTTATATATAATATAATAATGAGACTTATTGAATTCTATAGAATTGCCTCAAGCAACCACTTTACTTTTTTAAGGAATAAAAGAAAACAGAATAAATAAAAATAAAAAAACAATAGATCTTCCAACTTTTTAAAAGCTTTTTTTTTTTTTTTTTTTTTTTTTTTTGTAAATTTTGGTTTTTTTTTCAAATAATTAAAAGATTTTTGTTTCTTTGGAGACCTTAAAAATATTGTGTTGGATTGTGAAGCTGCTGGCTTGTAGTTGATTGTCGAAATAATAAGAGAGTGAAACAAGAGATCGAAAAGATTAAAGAAAGAAAGAAAGATTGCGAACGAAAAATAGTTGAACAAATAAATAATAAATGATTATTTTTTATTATTAAATATACCTTTTTTTTTTTCTTTTTTGATAAGTTAAATTTTTTATCTATCTATTTAACTATAATAATTATTTTTTATTTTTACAATTGTTAATAAATATTTCTATCTTTTTATTATTTTTATGATTTATTTTGGTGTTTAATTGACAAGAGTGATAAGATAATTTGGATCAATGATAAAAAACAAAAAATAGTATTAATAATTGTACCCCCACTCATTATTTTCCAATTTTTCAAAAAATACCGTTTTGTGAATTTTGTTTTTTGAATTTTTTGTTATTATAAAGGATCTAAAAATAATCGTGACCTTTAATACCCGAAAAAAATGCTAAACAACTATCATCATCAATAAAATATTGATTTATTTCTTTTACAAACAAGAAGATGAACAATGAAAATACAAAAATGCAATATATCAAATTATTTCAGATCTTCATAAGTTTTGAATTATTATTTATTATTTATTTTAATTTATTTTTTTATATTTGAGAATTTATAAAGAATAAAATTTTATTTTTTGCTCTAATGCTCAAGAAAGAGAAAAACCAGGCTGCATATTTGTCTTTTCTTTTTTTTTTTTTTTTTTTATTCATTTAGTTAGATTTAGATCTAATTTAGTTAATTAATTAATTTATTTGTAAAATAGTAAAAGTAAAGTAGAGAATGACTACATTCAATCAATTAATAAAAAATAAGATACTTTTAAAGAGAATTTTGGAATTCATTCCGTTGATAGCATTGGATCTAGGAGTTTTCTCGTACAACTATCACAAGATCTTGTCGGTAGAATATATGCTTGAGAATAAACAGGTCAATCTTTTTATGGACAAGCTATCGAGTGAGCGTGGTGAACATCGTTATATTATCTATTCAGAGAAAGCTCTCAAAATGATCACCAAGCTCAAATCACAAAGAGTCATTGAGCTACTATTGGTGCGAGAACCACAGCTTTTTAAGTTATGGCCATTGTTGTTCGATGGCTGCTGTAGAAATGGAATGCTTGATACTGTTAAATTACTTTGTGAGACAACTAGTGTCCCGATATCTGTGTCCAGAAACGCAATGGATGGCGCAGCTGCAGGTGGACACCTTGACTTGTGCGATTTCCTCAGGACGAATCGAACCGAAGGTTTCACCGACGATGCATTTAGGAGAGCGGCCAAACACGGACATCTTCAAGTTTTTCAGTGGTTGAATGAACATTCTAACCATAACCCTTTTGAAGGGCAACTTGACACTCGTAAGCTAATCGTTGGGTTAATCAAAAACAAACAAATAGAAATGTTGCAGTATTTGATAAAGACAGTGGATCTTCAGTACATTAGCGTTATGATGGGTCATATCTACATGAATGATGTGGTTGCAACCAAAGATATCGATTTGGTCAAGTTTATGTTTCTCAATCCAGTTGTTGGATGGTTTCAGTCCTCTATTCATATCTATAATTGCTATGAGTGGGCAGTAAGGTATTCACAACCTCTTATAATGGAATGGCTGTGGAAAACTTTTAAATCCTCTTTGAAGAGATTTCCTTTGGTAACTCTTGCTCTAGAGGCCGGAAGTGAAAAGCATTTCAACGAGGTATTCTCTGATTTCACCAACACCATGATATTTGATTTCGATAAAACTCAAAGCTGGACAAACTTGCTTGAATCTGCAGCGGCCATGAATAGATTGGATGTGGTCCAGTATTTGACACAACAAAATATACAAGCTTCTCTGTTTGTGTCTCCCATCGATTGCGCAGTTAAAAACGATCACTATGAAATGGTTTCATGGCTATTAAGAAATAGAACGGAACAATACACACTGGAATCATTCCGTCAGTGTAAATCATTAAAGATTGCGGTGCTGCTACTTGATAATCAAGATAGATGTGCATCTCAAGTGGTAATCGATATAATTCCAATAGATATAGATTTGGTCAATCTCTACCATAGAAAACAGTTGTTTGATACCGGTGCTATTGAGGCGTCTATGACGGAGCTGTTTAAAGATGGACCACTTGATGTTATTCAATTTCTTCTCTGTAATGGATACCGTGTTGGATCCGCTGCAATCGATAATGCAGCTGGCTACGGCAACTTGGAGCTTGTGAAATGGATCCATTCCAATACCACTGAGGCTTTCACCACTCGAGCAATGGACTTGGCGGCTGAAAAAAATCATTTAGAAGTTGTAAAATTCCTTCACTACAATAGAACTGAAGGTTGCACTATGCAGGCAGTCAATAGAGCATCATTATTTGGACACTGTGAAATGATAGATTTCCTATTGCAAAACAGAACAGAGGGTTTCGATAGGGATGCGTATAGCCAATCCTTTTTGTTTCCAGCAGCAATTGAGAGTCTCTATCGATTCAACCCCAATATAGATTTTAGTACTTCGTGCTCTCTTGATAAGGCCTCTATGGTTGGTAGTCTGGAGGTGGTCATCTTTTTGGATAGTAAAACCAATTGCAAATGTACCACCCAGGCACTAGATGAAGCTGCATCATTTGGATTTCTTCGGGTGGTCGAGTATCTTTTGATCCATCGAAAAGAAGGATTCACGAGAAAAGCATTGGTACAATCAGAGCAAAAGGGATATCAACATATTTTTAAACTATTATCAGAGCGATTAGATTTGCTAAAAGAAGAAACCAATTAAATAAAAAATAAATAATAAATCGAATATTTAATAATGGTGATAATTTTATTAACAATAAAATCGTCATCGGTAAAATCGATATCAAAAATTAATTTTTTTAGGAAAAAGAAAATAAGATTAAAAGACAAAATTGAAACCAAAAAAAAATTCAAATTTGGATTGGACAGAGGGCTTTTCAAAATCGAAAAAACCACATTGTACATCGATCAATTAATTTCAAAAATGGTTATGATTTTATATTGTCATCGAGTTGGCCCAAAAGTACATTTTTTTGTATGCAATTTTTTTATGCTCAGTGAGCCATTTATTTTGGATCAACAGTGTTTTATTGATTTAATATGAAAAAGAGAAAAAAAAAAACAAAGAGTCTCTTTGTTTTCAAAGATCAACAAAAAAAAAAACACAAACAAACAAGTTCCACCAGGGTGGACAACAACCAAAATTTGGAAAAAATCATTGGATGGAAAAAAAAATTCGAATGGTTTTAGAAAAAAAGAAGATCAAGTGAGATTGAATTTTCCTTTTGTGGAAAATCAAGAGAATTGAAAATTCTCATTCCAATCTTGGTGAGATGGCCAAACAGTGAGCTCATACTCTTAAAAAGATTAAAAAAATAATCTTTTATTTAAACAATTGAATACAAAATGGAAATATGCATGGTTTGTGGTTGAATGAGAACCTAATTTTAAAGAAAATCATTGGTTGGGGACAATCCATCTTGAGCAGACATTTAAGATGATGTTTTTGTGTTGTTTGGTTATATAATACATGACTTTGAATAAACATAGTCACAGGTTTTATCTAAATAAAAAAATAAAATAAAATAAAATAAAATAAAATAAAAATAAAATAAAGAATACATTTAAATGAAATTGTTAAATTTGTATGTCGATGGTGAGAGTACCGAATTATAAAAGTAGGATGACTTGAATCCTACCAATTCTTTTCTAAAACATTCTTAAAAGTAAACAAGTAATAATACCCTCTAAAAATTATAACATTAAAAATATCATCTGTACTATGTAAGTTATTATTTCTATTTGATTTAAATCCTTTGATATTTATTATTTTATCTTTTTCTATAGTAAAATAAATTATTCTACATCTTACAATTTTTAAATAAATACATTAATCTGTCAATATATTTAGAAAGAGCAAAAAAAAAAAGTTTTAACAAAAAAAACAATAGTAGTAGATTAATTAAATTGTTAATATGACTAACAATCAAAGTAAGTATAACCTTATTTAAGTAGAAGATTTTTAACCAATATATTGTTTATATAATTATTTTTATATTAAAAAAAAAAAAAGTGATTTTCATTCTCCTTTTTAAAATCACAATGTGTTCAGATCTAATCATTTTTTTTAATTCAACGTGGTTGTTTTTTTTTTAAATATATTCAATTTATTACACAATATTCCACACATCCTTAGTAATAGATAATTAAAACAATACAAATGTCCATCATAGTCGTATCTAAAAATGGAAATTTTTTTTTTTTTAAAAACAAAAAAAAACAAAGCAACTCTTGACAATTTTAACTCCACATTCTTCATTCCTTTGTAGTTTATAAATTTTTTTCTTCAACTTCACAATCACCTTCTCCTTAATAACCAACTAAAAAAGAGAAATACTTATTCTCTTTTTTCGAATAACAAATTATTTTATTTAAAATATTTAAAATTTATTATTATACAATTAGTTGTTATAAAAATCAATATCTATGGTTAAGTAAACAACATATATATATTAAATTGATGGTTTCTCATAAAAGGTGGTTATTCCCAAGTATTATTTTAGAAAATATCACATCAGCAATAACATCAATCATATTAGAACATAAAATATGAACTGGGAATAAAAAAAGGTATACAATAACAATATTTTCATTAAAAATTGTCAAATAAGAAGTTATCAATCATATGTGTTTGTTTTATGTCATTAAATTAAATACAAATATTAATAGGAGTATAATAGTATTTTGGAATGAGAGTAAATTAATTGATTTTGGAAGAAAATAATTGATTTCTTAATAATCCCAAATTATTCTCTCTCTAAAACATATATCTCTACACCCCTTTCGCAGGTGTGCAACCTAAAACGTTTTTGTATTCTATATTTGTTTGTTGTGATATCATAAATATCACAATACAATTGTCGATCATACATTATCCAACAGCACATATTCCTTGGTTAAACACTCAAAATTCTCATCATCTTTTTGTTTTTATTACCACATTCCATTATTGTTTGACACAATTACACAAATCTAGTATGTATGTATTCTGTTCTATATACACAACAGTACCATTTCTATTCATCTTATGAAGGAAATCATCTAACAAAACAATATATAAATCATCACAAAATCTTGAATAAATTAGTTTTAGAAGAGTTAGTGTGTGTATGTGGTGAGATATTTTGTAGTGGGTTATGTATCATGTTGTCAATTCTCTCATTTATATATACTATTATTATCTATAATTATTAGAGTTTAAACAAAAAACAATCTATTTTTTTATATTTATTCTTATTTGTTGAATGTAATAATTGTGTGGTGGTTAGTGTTTATTTATCTTTTTGATTGATCCATCAACCCTATCACCACGGAAACCACTACCCCTATACTACCTTTACATCAATCATATGTTATTAAACATTTATAAATGTTGTTGAACAAATAATAAATTATAACAAACAGAATGAATCATAATAATATTACTGATAAGAAAATATAATATATCCATTAATAAATCAATTGACTTTGAAATTAGGAAACAAAAAATAAAAAATAAATCCAACATCATCAAAAGTCTGTTTGGTGTTTTTAGATTTCCATTATTTGGATGTGAAACACACAACTACATTTTGCTATGCTTATATTGTGATGATACAGAGAATCCATAATCATTCACTCTGTCAAACTAACATTATCTATTAAATAATCAGCCAATATCTATTACAATCTTTTATTTAATTTTTAACATTAAAGTCAAAAAAATAATAATTATATTTCAATAATAACAATAATAGAAATAACAACAATTATAATAATAATTATATATTTAATAATCAAATATCTTTCTCGCTAGTACAGTAGTAATCAATTTCCATTTATATATTAATCTTTTTCAACAATCATAATTCAATACTCCTAATTAATTTCGGTCTTGATTTAAAATAATGTTTATTTGTTAAAATACTGTGTGGTTTCAGTCAGTCAGCGATCATTTATTGTTTATTTTTTTATAAAGTTTTGAGATTGGTATATAGATTGGTAGATATATACATTCTAAACTAGTTTGTAGTTCTCTTTTTCAATTTGTTTGTTGTTCAGTTCTTTTTCTTTCTTTTTTTTTTAAATTCACTCTTTACACATTTGATGGATTGATTGAAAAATAAAACAAATTATTTTACCTTATATCCATTTCAATCAATAAATCATAAAACCACTATCCAAAAGACAAAGCACGAAAACAATAATAATATTATTTTTAATTTTTTCTTATTAATAATAATAATTATTTTGACTTGTTCCTACTTGTTTATTTCTTACTCCTACTACTTCTTCTATTTTCTTTGCTACATTAAATTTACAGTAATATAATAGTAATAATATAAAATCTTCTACATTATATATGTTTATTATATATCTATTTAAATATTAATGATGTCCATTATTTCCAAAAAAAAACAAGATATGAATATAAATCAAAATACTCTTTCAAAAAAGAAATTAGAAAATGAAATGTACCAAAGAAATTCTAAATCCATTTTGAACGATATTTTAAAAAACTCTAGTCTAAGGTAAATTTATAGAACATCTACATTTGGAGATATTTTTAGAATAAAAGTTAGATTAATATATAATTTCGATTTTTAGATCAGCTTTTTATGATTTTTTAAAATCACAATTCTGTGTGGAGAACTTGTTATGTTGGGAAGCTATCGAAAAATATAAGAGTAAAAATGGATCTGCATCCGAAATGTATACCATGGCAGAAGAAATTTATAAAAAAGTAAGTAAAATTATGTTTATGAAAAAAATGATGATGTTTTACTAATGATATCATTTCTGTTCATATTAGTTTATTAAAGATAATTCTAAATATGAAATTAATATATATAGTAAACAAAAAGATTTATTAAAGGAGAAGCTGAAAAAGACATTTGTATTGCCAACAACGATAAACAAGACAGAGACATTTCCCAAACGAAAGTCAAAAAAGAAATATTGGGCGGATGTTATATTACCTGCATTGAAGAGTTCCACTTCGTACGGAAGTGGCAGTGGTAGTGGTGGCAGTTCAAATATATTTACCAACTCTTCATCGTCGTCGTCATCATCTCCATCATCGTCGTCGTCATCGTCGTCGTCTGGAAATATGGCCAGCAATATAAATAGTAGTAATCATCTTAGTTTAACAACCAACAACAGTAGTTATATATATAGTAATGTCAATGCGAATGGCAACGGTAATACAGGTACCTGCCAAAATCAAAACAACAACAATAGTAACTCAAACAGTATTGTCAGTCCCAAGTTTTTTCACAGTCCACGCGTTTCGAGGTCAGCCAGCGCTTCAAACCCAGCGGCAGCACTACCCAATGGAACAAGCTCGCCAAATCCATCGCCCTATACATCGCCATTTTGCTCTCCCACACACTCACCAACCTCCAACAACAACGCTGCAACAGTGGTTGGCACCAATGGAACCACCCAGGACATTGGTGGCAGCATCACCTACTACTCGACGTCTAGTACCACTGCCAATGGAAATGACACCGGTGTCGGTAGCAACGGTTACCATACCCACAGTTACAGCAGCAGCACTGGTGGTTTCAATTCGGGCAACCACAGAAAGAGCATGATTATTAATGGATCGTCATCATTCTCTGGAAGCACAGACGAGTCGACAGCAGATCATCTCGAAGTTGACTTTGACGATCTTTTCAACGACGATTCCATCGATGTAGACGAAGTTAGATTCGGAAGTCTAAATAGCAACTATCTTTTCAACGATATACAAGAGGAACTGGAACAAATGATGATAGAGAACTCTTTGGGTGAATTTTTAAAGTCAAAGATTTATCTTGAGAGATCTCAAGGTAATTCTTTGCCTTAATAAAAAATAGTAATAATAATAATATAATAGTAATAGCTATAATGTAAAAAGAAAATAATGATAATGAATCTTTCCAATATAATAATAATAATCATCATATTCTAGTATTTATATATAACCTCTTGTTAATATCAATAACAAACATTACCTTAATATAAAAATACTACATTTTTAGAGAGGATTGCCCCGCCCCCTTTTTATGTATATATCTTGAGTTGTATCAATATCCACTAGCTTAGCTTGGTTTAGCTTAGCTTAGAATCAACATTAATCATTATAGTAGGTATGATTTATCTTACCTTCAAATACAAACAGTAACAACAACAACAACAACATCAACAAACTAAAACCATACCAATTCAAATAGAATTCTTCAGTTCAATGTTCTTTATAGGTGTTTACTATTCAACCAACAAAGTTGACACCTTATACTATACTATTTTAATAATTATATATATATATATATAAATATAATAACATTAATTATAATGTTATTTATATCGAAGAAAAAAAAAATAAAAATAAAAAAAACTTTTTAAAAAAAAAAACATTAATCATTTATTTGTATCTTTCCATGAGTCTTTAAATCTGTAATTTTCATTCTTTGATCCATTTTCTCATTGAATAGTCTTCTCCATGTTTGAAAGTTGGATTCCAAATCGTCGGTCGACTTTTTCAATTCCAGAGGCAATGTTTGTGGATGTAGTAGTTGTTCTTGATCGACTTCCGGTGTAGTATTCTTAAGAATAGGTGATTCCGTTGCTCTTACTTTTATCTCTGGTATCATATTTTTATTGTTCTCTATATTTACATTTAAACTACTGGTATCTTTATCCTTATCTTTATCTTCAAAAGTTGAAATCTGTTCCAGTGAAGCTGGTAATGGTGTTGGAGATAATAGGTCTGATCCACTACTACTACTGCTACTACTACTATAGTTGTTATTGTTGTTGCTACTAGCAAGTGTTGGTGAAAGTGAAGAAGGCGAGCCAGATATAGGAGTTATGCTGGAGATCGGTGTAAGGAACAAAGGTTGTTTATCTTTCGATGATTTGTGAAAGTCTTTTAGTCGCTCCGGTAGGCTTGCTATAAAACTCTGTGAGAAACTCTCTATCTCACTGTTGATATCGTGTTGCCATTGAGATACACGTTTACTCAGCAGTTGGTTATCTTCATCACACACTGGAAATTCACCAGGTTTACTGCTGTTTGAAAATAAAGAGATTGTCGGGGATGATGGTGTTGATGATGTTGTTGGTGTTGGTGTTGGTGTTTGTGAATTCTGTTGTTGTTGTTTAAATATATAGCTACTATTATTATCAATTGGTATCTGTTGTTGTACTTTCTTTAGTTGCTTCTGATGCTTATTCTTTTGGCGATAGGCCAACGATGGATAGAAATCGGTTTGCCAATCGTTGAGCTGTTTCTCAAGACTAACTATATTCTTTGAAGAGCCAGATCTATTCAGAGATCTACTAGGAGTTGTAGTTGTTGTACTACTACTACTACTACTACTATTCGTAATAATACCAACAGCAGTAGTGTTGTTAGATGATTGTGAAGATGTGTTTGTTGTTGTTGTTTGACTATTACTATTACTATTACTATTATCTTCTAGATTGGTATCATTATCATCATTATCATTATCATTATTATTTTTTGTAGTAACTACCGAAGGTAATGTTGGTATCGGTGATTCAGGTGGAGAGCTTAACAGATCCAATAGACCTTTTGACGGTTTATTTATGGAATGATGATGATGTCGATGATTGTTGCTGTTGTTATTTGAATCATCATTATCATTATCACCATCATCATCATTGACAGTTGGTACTGGGAATTGTATGAATGAATCAAACATTGATGCTTTTAAAAAAAATATGAAAATTGCAATTACATTAAAAAAAAATATTAAAAGTTAATTTTTAATTTTAATTAAATTCTTACAAAAAAAAGAAGTTCCATTTTAATTTCAATATTATTTTTCATTTTTTTTTCAATAAATTAATTTTTTTTTTTAAGATGGTATGATCATGGGCCAATTGAATTGAATTCATCGAATCTATTCAGTATTCTAAATCCCGATACCAAAAGGCATTCGGAATTTTGGCTCTCTATGATGCCAAAAAAAATAAAATAATAAAATTATAAAATTTTTTGGGAACTTAGATCAGATTTTTTTGGGAAGATTATTTTTATTCAACAGATTTCTTATTATATATTCTGGTACCCAGGATGATAAAATGAGTAAAAGAAAACTTATCAAGAAATTATTTCTTATTTTATTTTTTTTATTATTTTTATTTTAGATATTTTTTAGGTTTAGGAACTATAAATCTAGTCCAGTTCTATTCTAAAATTCATAAATCATTTGTATCAATATTATTATATCACTAAATAAATCAAAATAAAATGTTCTGGGGTATTTATAAATATTTAATTTATAGATATTTTCTTAATACTAATCTTTTTTAAAATTAAAAATAAAAATAGGATTATTCAAAAGAAAGAGTAACGACTATGCTGCTGGTCAAAAAAATAACAACAGTTTGAGACGTGGATACTGGGTTGCCTAAATTATCAAAATAACCAATGTATTCAAAATTGTTTATTGTTGTTGTAATCAGTAGTAAATAAATTAATCAAATATTAAAACTTTTTTTAATTTGTTTTATTAAACAAAAGATAAAAGAAATTTAAATATTTATGATTCACAAGTAAATTTTATTAAATATGTTGAAATCTTTTTGAATCTAAAATTTCAAACTTTCTTTTCACATCCAAATACTTTTTAATTAGAATTACAATTACCACCAATAGTGATAGTATTACCAATCCCAATGTTGCTGTTACAATCAATATGATAGTCATATGATCAAGTGTAAAGAACTTTTCCTCTTGTTGGACAGAGTTATCATTATGGCTGCTGTCAATTGGGATTGGTTTTGGTAACTTGTGATCCTCCACTGAGAGTAATTCCTTTGAATTTGGTGCGATATCTAGCTTTGCATTGAAATCAAAGGAATTGACTTTCTCTAGAATGTAATCGCTCTTTGTTCTATGACCATTCTGAACTAGGATCATTCTGTTGATAGTCTTGTATCCAGGTGCACTCACAGTGACATTGTAGAAGCCAGCATCGATGATTCGGTAGTAGTCTCCATATTGAGCGAATGACCAAATTGGATGATCAATACCTTCCACTTCGATCTTTGCTTGGACAGGACCACCATTCATCGCAGAGACCTTTCCATAGAAACCCATCTTCAATGGCAGCATGAGGAATGACAACAAAGCATTCTTGTTCTTGTCCCAGTAGAGAGGAAGTTCCGAAGATAAGGGTGTTTTGTCATTCGATACTTCAACGGTGATCTCCATATCATTGGTATTATCGTAGTTCCAATCTTGCATTCCACCATTCAAAACATACCAGGAAGCACCGTTGGTGATCCCCGATGGAAACTCGTTCGATTCATACATTGTCTTGTGATTCAGTGAGTAGGTTAAAGCAATCTTTCTAAAAGTGATATCATCAGGTGCCGCACTATATTCACCAACACCTCCATAGTTTGGTATTCTTCCTCTCAAGGAATCATAAGGATAGTTTACAACTTCAGCACCACCATGTAGATTTGCACTCAAAATAAATCTATTTTGCCTTGTCCATTTAATGATTGCAGCTGTTTCTGGTTGGATAGGAGTTACCTCCCATTGACTTATTGGATATGGATTAGGGAAATTTCTATTTAAATCTTTAGATATATCTTTAGAGTAAGTAATTATTATTATTGTTTGGGAAATCTAGTTAAATAAGTGTGTACCTATATCATGATAATTTCCACGTTGTCCTCTTTCATATCCATCTGGATTCATTGATGGAACTATTGATATTTTGGTGTTATCCAATAGATATTTAATGGTTTGGTCGGTTTCATAGTTGGTGACAAGGTGGTCGATTAAATAGATCAATAGATGTCTGCCAACGATTTCATCACCATGCATATTTCCAACCAATTTAATTTGTGGTTCCATTTCATCCATTCTTGGATTGGCAGTGATATCGATACCCCATAGCTGTCTTCCTTCATGTGAAGTACCAATAGAATACAATTTCGATATATTTCCATAGTTATTTGCAACTGAATTCAGAAAATCTGAAAGTTCAGTGTAGCTGTAAAATGAATCGTGGGAAACCAATGAACCAATCGATCTTTTATTGACTTTTGGTGATTCTTTGTTTTGATTGATGATATTCCTATTGATCGGTTTCAAATTGATGCTATTTGGAAACAACGTTGAAAACTCTTGATAGAGTTGATCAGGCATGTAGACATCCAATTCGGTACGTGTTCTGCCATGATCCACTATTAGATCTTTCTGTCTACTCGAAATGAATTCCAATATGTTTGAATCTCCATCATGGTGAATTGTATATAATTTTACATTTGATAGTGATTGTAGATGTCCAGATACTAAAATAGAACTAAACAATACTGAAAAAATTACAAAGCACACAAACTTTTGATTTTTCATTTTTTTTACAAAAAAAAATATAAAAAAAACTAAAAATAATAAAATAAAAATATATAAAATAAACAAATAAATAAAAAATAAAGATATAAAATAAATTAATTTTATTTTATTTTATTTTATTTATTTTATATTAATATTTTAAATATTCCCAGACCACAGACAAAGAATTCATAAAAATAATAGAGCTTATTCTTTTTTGTATTTTAACACACACGAACCACCATTTTTTTTTTTTTTGAAGATCAAAGTTATAGAAATTTCAAATTGTCTTAGATAATTTTAAATAGGGTTATAATAACTGGGAAGAAATAATTATTCTCTTGATACTAATTAATTCAATAATTTAGATTTATATAATTACAATAAACTTTTATTTATTTTCTTAATTATCAGTTTGTTATTTGTTTGTTTGTTTTTTTTCTTTCTTTGATGATTCTATATTAAGCGTTGTCTTTTCGTTGTTTTATATTTTGAATTGAATAATACAATTTTATGATTGTTTGTTTATGGATGATGATGATTTGATTGATTTAAAAATTTTAGATAATGGTACAATCTTTCTTTCTTTCTATCTCTTGGTTTTCTCTTTTTTTTCTTTTTTGTATTTAAAGCTTTCCAGTGATGACTTGATAGATCTTCTCTAATCTTGCTACAAAACCTGTATCTCTTGATTCTTCGAGTCCTCTGTACTTTCTTCTACGCATGACCGATACGAATTCGTCTTTAGAGAGATCACCGTTCTTATCGGCATCAAAGATGGCGTAGACGGTGTCGACCACTTCGTTCGATGGCTCAAACTGGCAGATGACCTTGGCGATATACTTGAACTCGCTCTTGGTGAATGGCTGGTTGATTCCCTTGTAGAGATCGATGGAGAGACCGACCTCATCGAGCTTGTTCAACAAACGATTGAAACCAACGAATTGCTCGAATGTGACACCCTTGCTGCCGGTGTTGTTGACGGTGGTTGGCAACGACTCGACCGACTTCAAGTAGCTGTTACGCATGTTCACGTTGGCATACGACGATATCAACAGTCCGAAATCACGCTGTGAGATCTGGCCTGTGCTCTTGGGATCGTAGATGTGGAACTCCAGTTGTAGGACATCACGACGAACCTGCTCCAACAGCGACTTGAACTTTTCAAGTGTCAGTGAGTTGTCGCCATGCTTACCAAAGAGGTAGTCGACCCAGCCCTGCGAAAGCAGCGACTTTTGGCTGGTGCCAGTCGATGACTTTGTAAAGGCAGATTGATTCTTGAGAATTCTAAAGATCTTTGTAAACTCGTTGACGTCGATCGAGTTGTCGTGATTGACGTCGAATATCTTGAAGGCAATATCGACACTCTTCTCTGGAATTGACAACAGAGTCGAGAAGAACATAAACTCACCAAACGAAATCAAACCGTCACCATCGACATCGGCAATCTTGAATGATATTGGCACCTCTTTAATGTCCAGAGATTTGTTCTTGGTTGAACCTGGTGATGAAGACTTGAATTGGTGTGGTAAAACAGCACGTACAAAATCATCTAAAGTCATAAAATATTCACCTGACGAGAAAAAAAAAACATACAATATTATTATTTTGTTTCACCTTTATAAAAGATAGATATTTAAATATTTATATATTATATGATTGAAAGAGTTGATTGTGATTATTAACTAACTACTTACCATTCTTATTTATTGATGCAAATGTTTGGAATATCTTTTCTGGTGTACTGAACTCACGAATACGATCTTGATAGTTGGTGAAGATCTTCTCACGCCAATTTGGTTGGTGAGCAGTGGTTTCATCGGCAGCAAGTACAACCGATGTGGCTAATACAGCCAAACCACAACCTATATTAATCCGTTTCCAATTTATTTTTTGTTTTTGATTTTGATTATATTGATTATATTGATTGTGTTGTTGTTGTTGTTGACCAGATGAATATAATCTGACTACTGAAGTTCTTCCTGTTGTTGAACTTGACAATCTTAATGATTGATTCAATCTTTTTGTTGATTGAATAACTAATCTATTTGTAAACATTATTATTCTTTTCTTCTTATATTTATATATTTAATCTTATTTAAAACAATCAAATCAATAAGCCATCAATCAATCAAAGAAATTCAAAAAAATAAAAAAAAAATCTTACAAAAAAAAAAAATTAATTAAAAAAAATAATATTACAAAAAAACAAGCCCTTCACAGATTTGGGACTTGATCGATTCACTAAAATATGTTTGTTGGACTAATTTGTATTCAAAAAAAGAGTCTTGTTTGGTTTGGATTTATAAATTTATTTATGGTAACAAATAATTAATGAAAGAATGATTAAAAAGTACTATTACTACTATTATATTATTATTGTTGTTATTGTTATTGATATTGTTATTTTTAGATAGGAATATGGTAGTAATAATTGATCAAAACTAACTATTAATTATGTAATTTGGAATTGTTGTTGTTGTTGTTTGGGGAGTATTGGTAAAGGTGGCTTTTGGAGGCGATTGCGAAAAAATAAAATAAAATACTTTTATGTTTGGGTTTGGTTATGTGGAGTGATGGGTATGTTTGTTATAGATATAAATATTACTATTAATAATAATAATAATAAGTTTGTTGTTGTTGTTGTTGTTGCCAAGTTATTTGTACTATTACAAATTACTGTATAGATCTATCTTTCCACACCATGTTCTGTTGAATAATTGTTGGACAGTTGGTTTCTTTTCTTTCTTTTTTTTTGTTGTTATGTTTTTTTTGTTTTTTTTTCTTTTTTTTCTATTAATTGGTTGGTTAGTTGGTTGGTTGGTTGGTTGAAGTTGTTGTACTACTTATTTGGTTGAGAGAGCGAAAACAAATCAAAGCAAATTGTTTAGTTTAGTTTAGTTGTTCTTTTGGTTGTATATATATATTGTTATTGTTATGTTATTATTATTATTATTATTATTATTATTATTATTATTATTATTATTATTATTGTATTTTGTTCTTTTTGTTGTTTGACTAATATTCTTTTTTTCTAATAGTTTACTAGTTTTACATGATTGTACATTTACCACCACAACACTTGGCTTTGGATTTCGAATGTGAGCTTGAAATTGCGATTTTAGATTGTTGATCGTTTTGTGCTATCTGATTACTGCTGTTGTTATGATTGTTGTTGTTGTTGCTGTTGTTGGGTGCCAATGAATGGCTCGGTTTCTGCTGCTGCTGGTTGTATTTACCGGTGGAAGGTTCTTCGCTGTGCAGTTGATGTCCAGCGTGATCTTTTTTGGTTCGTGGTGAGCTCTTATTGTTCCACGATCCCGACTTGTTTTCAGCCTCTGACGATGCGGCAATGACCGATGCACTCGCAGAATCCTTACGATGAATCTGAGGTTGAGGTGATCCCGTTTCATTCTCAATGGGTGGTGAATCTTTGTTTGGTTTGGAATTTACACGCTGACTGTCATTCTCACGTGATCTACTTGCCTCCACCTCAACTGTTGATGGTGATGGTAATGTTCTGTGTGATAGATAAATCAAACACCAAAAGAAACAAAACAAAATTAGTTTTAAATTGTTTAAATATATATATATATATATAAAAACCGTGTTGATATAAACACTTACACTTTTGGTAATTGTAATGTTCCAGTGCTTGTGTTGCTTTGGTTGGTGGTGGCTGTGGTTAGCTCCCAATCGAAAGGAGTATTGTCGACTCCTCCTTTCTCAGTGTAGCATTCGCGTAGTAGATTCTGTAAATATACATAGTTGGGACGCTCCTCGTAGGAGAGCGATTTCAGATGTCGCATAAATAGCTCGAATTGGTGTGGAAGATCCTTTACCAGTTCCGGTGTGTTATATTTGATCTTCCAGTCACCGATTTGATCTTTATCCTTCAGCTTTCGCCATGGAAGCTGACCCTCTGCAAACTCTATCAGCACATAAAAGATAGACCACAAATCGTCGCGTCTACCCAAATCCTTTGAAAGATGTGAATTAATCGATGCGTAACGTGCTGTGCCCCTGAAACCAGTGGACTCTCTCGCCGGTCTGACCTCGAGACTCGACAAAACATAGCGTCTTGCCAATCCGAAATCAATTAAATATGTAATATGTCTCTTATTTGGTCCTAATCCAATAGCGAAATTCGACTATATTTTAAGGAATTATAGATCAATAATTAATAAATTATTACTATTGTGTTTTGTTTTTTTTTTTTTTTTTTTTTTTTTTAACCATATCATCCATCAATAGATCTGATCTGATCATGACCATCTATCTACTTACTGGTTTAACATCACGATGTAAATAACCAAGATCATGTACTGCCTCGAGTGACTGAATCATTTGAATACCAAGCTTCAGTGTGGTAGTCATCGAAAACTTTCCATCGACTTGTCTTCTTCTCAGATCCGATAGATTGTCACCAAGAAGTTCCATCACCATATAATTATAATCTCCATGTCTTCCACATGTTATGAATCTACATACATATGGACATGCTAATATAATAAAATAATTTTATTAAAAAAAAAAAAAATAGATTATAAAAAAAAATAATATAATTAGTATTAAATTTTTTATCCTATAAATTAAAAAATAATTTTCTATTATTATTGATTATTATTAATATAAATAATACCTTGTAATTTCTTTAAAACAGCAACTTCTAATTTAAGTACTTGTTTCTTAGTGTCGATCTTCTCAACTTTTATAGCTACATATTCATTGTTGATGATATTCTTTCCTGAATAGATTTCACCGAATGCACCCTGTCCAATTTTCTTGATGACAGTCCAACGTGCTTTGATCAAGCTGTTGGTTGTGAAACCTCCACCTGGTTGTTGCTATTATTATTATTGATCAATCATCATTGTGTGTAAGTAACATGCTTCAGAGTATCTCTCTTTACTTTCTTCTGAATATGTATGTATTCAGTTGGTTTTTGATCATACCATTATATTATTATTAGATTTTAAGAAACTCCTATTATTCCAATACCCTATATTGTATGTATAATCCAACACCAGACAGAAATAAATAAATAAAAATAAACCAAGAACCAACTAACTTTCTATATTTATCGCCTATGTCTATCTAAAAATTCTATATAAATATCGATTTTGTCTTTCTTTTCTTTTTTTCTTTCTAATTTACTATTACAAAACTAATGATGGATGATGTTAGTTATTTAGTCATCTAATAAATAAAATAAGCAAATGAATGACAAACAAATAAATCAATAAATATTGATTGATGATTGATTTGATCTATCTAACTATCGGACTTTAAGGGAAGACCGATTTGTGATTTTGATGACCTTTTACTGGTTTTTTTTTTGTTTGTTATTTTTTTTTTTTTAAACCAACAAAAATAAAAATCAACCAAACCAATTTGTTTTTTTTTTTTTTCAAGCGAGAAGGCAAACCAAAATGTAAATATCTTTCGAGAAACTTTACTCTCTATGGTTATATTATCTTGTTTTTGTTTTTTTTTTATTTCTTTGAATATCCACTATCAATATGATACGATATGGCGAAAGATGATATGATATGATAATGATGATGTTGCAAAAGAAGAAAAAGTGAGAATGTGAAATGTGTCACTACAATGTTTCTTCTATCTATCTATCTATCTATCTATCTATCTATCTATCTATTTTTAATTTAATTTAATTTATTTTTTTGATTTTGATTACTTATAAATTATTATTCTTGGTTCTTTTGTTTTTTTTTTCTTTTCTTCTATTAATAAATTAAATTAAATTAAATGTATTTTTAATTTGAATTTAATATTTCTTTATCTCTAACAAAAAAAACACAACACAAAAATTACTACAACAACCAACATCATAACTCACTAGTTAGTTGATAAACAATTAACTATACAACACAGTTATCAATAATCATTCTATTGATTTTTTAAAACAAAAAAAATAAATAAAATAAATACAACAACAAACAACAAATTTGATTCGAAAAAGAGATTTGATTTTTAACACTCTAAACATTCCACTCCACTGGATCATCAATCAATTCCCCACTCGCCCTATTTGAAAATATACATGTTAAATATATATATATATATACTAGAGTCAGGCTATGTTATTATTTATTTTATTATTATTTTTGTACAAATATCAATATATAAATTAAATAGGTATTCAATTGATTGATTGCTTGTGTTTTTAGCTGATGTGTGTATTATTGATTTTGAGTTGATTTGTGAGCAAAGGTGTGGGGTGTGAATAAGTGAGTGGGATTGGTTAAAATAAACACTGATTTTTATATGTCATCTATCATGATTAATTAAAGTTTGCAGTGTTGTTGATGATGCCAATCTAACATCAATATAATGTCTTTAGATTTTTTACTTTGCAGGCAACTGTATATTATAATTATTTGACAATCTTATTCATATTCCACTTTATTACTGATAAAAAAACAATGTTGTTGTAAAAACAAAAAAAAAAAAGAAAGAAATATAATATGCAAAATATATCAAATTGAAACCGGTTTCATATTGATTTGATACGATTTGATTTGATCTGGATTGAATTGATTGGTCGGTTGTTTTGTTTGATTGATAGATTGATTTTACTTTGGTGTAGTGAAATTAATTTTGTAACTAGTTTGATGATGCTACTACAATCTTGATATTTGAAGATAATTTGAGAATAAAATATTGATTTATATAATATGATGATACCTTTAATTCCTTTAAACTCTCTATTTCGTATTATTGAATGAAAAGACTGATCATAGTGCTGTTTTTTTTTAACTTTTCCTATTTCCTATTTACTATTTAGTTTATTTACTGATATAAATGCAAATACCAAAAATGAGAAAACAGCTACCTATTTCTCCAAACTTACTGTACAATATTTAAAAATAAGATAAAATAAATAATGCTAAAATTCTACAGGCACAAAACTTCTCAACTTTTAAACAAAAAAACAAATCAAAAAAAAAAAACTTTTTTTTTTTTCAATTAAATTTTTTTTTTTAATCATGTGGGTAAATTTGATTTATTTTATTTATAATTTATATTTATTAGATTTACAAATTGATTTTGTTTTATAATTATCCCAATTTTACCAACAATGATATCAATAAGTTCAAAAATATTAAAAATAATAATAAAAAAATATATAAAAATTATTTTATTTTTTCAAACTTTAATCATTCCAACAAATAAGCAATAAATTAGTTTGTTTTACATCTTTGTCTTTTTGTTTTTTTTTTTTTTTTTAAAAAAAAAATAATCTAAACTCAAAAGAAAATTGAATTGGTATACATTTCTATTCATTGAAAGAATTTTGGTTTTATTTTTTTTTTCAAAGAGATATTTCCCTTGATCAAGATTTCAAATATCTATTTTTTGTAAAATTTGGCAAATCAAAAAAAAAAACAAAAAAAACAGACCGTTTATTTATTTAAATTTATATTTTTAAATTATTTATTTACATAATAGAAAATAGAATATTTGTAATTTTATTGGATTAATTAAAAGAACGAAAAAAAAAAGTAAAACAACAAAAAGAATAAAATAATAACAAGAAATTCTCTCTTTTGTTTTTTCTTGGGAAAAGTCTTGATGTCATCTGACAGAATTGTAGAGTCGCATTTATAGTAATGTTAAATTTACTCTGTCGAGGGTAAATCACCATCTTTACACACCAAGTAGATCATCAATCAATCAATCAATCAAGAATGATACTGATTATAGTCGAAACTTGCTATTGAGAACACAGCTCAACAACTTCATTTGTCAAAACGAAACAAACCCAATGCTAATCACTTTTAAACTTTATCTTTGAGATCTAATTAATTTCACACCTCAAAGTTATTTAAAATAATCTTCACACTGTACACTTAACACATTCACCACAATCAAACACACACACACTACACACATATATTTTTCAGAGAGATAGACAGATAGAATCAAAAACAATCAAACACACAACACACAAACACAAAACTTCCCTTTGATCGTTTGTATGTTATTGTTATTTTTATTTATAAAATAAAATACAAGCAAAACTTTTAGTAAACAGTACCAATATTAATTAATGTATATAGAAATTTCATAGCACATTTAAAGTAAAAACAAAGTGTTGTTGTTGTTACTCCGATGTTGTTGTTTTGAAATCAAAAATTTCTACTGTAGTTAGTTTTTGGTAACACCAAGTTAGCACTGCAACAATCAGTTATTGTTTGTTTATTAGGAGTTGACAGTTTTATGGATTTTTTATAGTAATTGGAGTACACTCTATTGCCATTGTATCCATCACCCTTTCAAACATTGATTTAGAGGTCCTCCTTCTCTCTCTTTTGTTTTTTCAAACCATTTTAATTTGAAAATAATCACATGACCAAACAAACAACTTAACAAAACAAAAAAAACAATCAAAACAACCAAAACAAAGCAAAACAAAACAAAACAACACACTAGTCGTCTAAAAATAAATAATTTATAGTTGGTAAAAAAGTATAAAGTTACCACTTAGACATAATATTGGGTATATCTAATTTACATTCATTTAATATGTTACATTTAACAACATCCCTATCACAAAATTGAACAGTTAATTAACTTTTTACTAATTTAAACTTTAAATTTATTTTAATTAACAACAGCAATAGTAATAATAATAATAGGCTTTCAACCAATCCTATAGTTAATTTAATAATAATTAAATAATTAATACTAAATAATCATTATTAGTAGTAGCAAGAAAAAAAAATAGATAAGATTGGATTTTTGGTTTAGAAATTTCAAGAAATCATATTGTTTTTTTTTTTTTTGTAACATTATCGATATTGAAACTTGATATATTAAAGGGGTGGGAAGGTTGGCCATAGAGTTATGGAGCCAGAGGAATTGGTGTGGGTTCCTCACCCAAATTTAGTATATGCAATCGGACGGATAAAGAAAACTATTGATTCAAATCAAATCGTAGTGGAACTTGAACACGATGGATCCGAGGTTTCAACTGCAAAGAATGCGATCCAAATAATAAATCCTTTTGACCTACGCGATTTTACAGATATGGTTAAAATCAACGATTTATCAGAGGCATATTTACTTCACAATTTAAAACATAGATATCAAAATAATAAAATATATGTAAGTTGGAAATCTGGAAAAACAAAAGGAATTTAATTATTTTCATTTATTGACAAAACCCAATTAATAATAATTGTTGCTTTAGACATGGATTGGAAATGTATTAGTTTCAATCAATCCTTTTAAATCGATAAATAATTTATATGGACCTGAAAAACTGACGCTGTACAGCGATGTTTCTAAAGTCAGAGAATTGGATCCACATATTTTTTCAGTTTCATCGTTGGCCTATGCAGGTCTGCGGTCTGATCGAAAATCACAATCAATTATTATCAGTGGTGAGTCTGGCAGTGGAAAGACAGAGGCATCGAAATCGTTGCTCGAATTTCTGGCGCATCGATCGGGTGGAGGCACAATCGCCACCGACATTCTCAGATCGAATCCAATCCTGGAAGCTTTTGGAAATGCCACGACAACTCGTAACAATAATTCCTCACGTTTTGGTAAATTTATTAAAGTCGAATTCGACTCAAATGGCGCGATGCGTGGTGCACTCATTGAGACATATCTGCTGGAGAAGAGTAGGATTTCACATCGTCCCGATCTCGGCAATATGAATTACCATATTTTTTATTATCTTGTGAATGGCGCATCGCCCGACGAGCGCAAAAAGTGGTCGCTCGACGACAAGAGTGTAGAGCGGTTCCGCTATCTCCAGGCATCGCCAGAGGTTCTAATGAAATTCAACCGATCGTCGCCAGACGGTTTGGATGCAGCACACAAGAGCTATCAGCGTGTTAAAGAAGCATTGATGGTGTTTGGTGTCGGTGTCGACGAGTGCAATTCAATCTTTCAGACGGTGGCGGCCATTCTCCACCTCGGAAACATAGAGTTCATCAAAGATGAATCCAACTATGCTGCTATAGACGAACGTTGCCAGACATCGCTTAATACGACGGCACAGCTGCTTGGCTATCCTCCTACTCTCTTCAAAACCGCGCTGATATCACGTAATTTGAAAGCGATCGGAAGAGGATCGGTCTATTCGCGGCCGATGGAAGTTGTGCAGGCAGAGGAAGCACGTGATTCTCTTGCCAAGTCACTGTATGCCAAGATCTTCCAGTTCATCGTTGAGAAGATCAACAAACGATTCCTGGAGAATCAGGAAAAGTCGAAAAATGGAAGTCTGCGGGGCAGTGCCGACAAGCTGTTCATCGGTGTGCTGGACATCTTTGGATTCGAGAATATGACGTCGAATAGCTTGGAGCAACTCTTGATAAACTTTACCAATGAGAAACTTCAGAGTCAGTTCATCCAGGAGGTGTTTGAGCGTGAGCAACGCGATTACTCTGCCGAAGGTATCAGTTGGAGCAGTGCGCACTTCACCGATAACAAACAGTGTTTGGAGCTGATCGAGAAGAAAGGACAGGGTATATTGGCGCTGCTCGACGACGAGTGTGTCATGCCCAAGGGTTCTGAGGTGTCGCTACTCGAGAAACTGAATCGAACGTTCCTCACACACAACAACTGCTACCAACGATCGCTAGCTAAAGGTACGTTTGGAGTGCGTCATTTTGCAGGTGATGTAGTCTACCAGATGGATGGATGGCTAGAGAAGAACAGAGACACTCTGTTTGGCGACTTGGAAGAGTTATTAAGTGGTAGTTCAAACCTGTTTGTTCGTTCTCTATTTCAAAAACAAACAACAACAACAACAGCAACGACAACAAATAGCAGTAGCAACAACAAGAAAGCATCGGGTACTTCTGTGGCCGGTCAATTTCTTGAACAGTTGAATTCACTTTTAAATACATTGTCAACTACGACACTCTCTTATGTGCGTTGCGTTAAACCCAATTCAACGTTGAGTGCTGATAGCTTCAATTCTATACAAGTGATAACTCAGCTGCGAAGTGTTGGTTTACTGTCGACTGTACAAGTACGAAAGCAAGGTTATTCTTATAGACGCGATTTCAAACTATTTATTACTAGATATTCAATCATTTTAAAAAAACTACAGAAACAACAACAAGATAAATCAACAAACAAGAGTAACACACCGACGGACAACATGCAACTGGCAAAGAGTATATTGGAGTATTTAGAGATGGAACATATCAATCAATTAAAACAACAAAAGAGATATAGTAATAGTAATAGTAAGAAGCTTTTAAGTCAGATAGGAAAGACAAAGGTGTTTCTCACCGACGAATTGTATATATTATTAGAAAAGTTAAGAGAACAGTGTATAGAGGATGCAGTTAGAGTTATTCAACGATGTTATAAGATGTATATTCAGAGGAAACAATTTACATTGAAGAGACAGAGTGCGTTATTACTTCAATGTTGTATAAGATCACATTTGAGAAGAAAGGAATTTGGAGTGAAGCTAGTCGCCGAGAGGAAGCGATTGGAGGAAGAGAGAGTGCGTGAGGAAGAGAAGCGCAGAAAGGAAGAGGAGAAGAAGCGTAAGGAAGAGGAGAAACACAGAGCCGAGGAAGAGTCAAAGCGAAAAAAGGAAGAGGAGAAAAGAAAACGTGAGGAGGAAGAGAAGCTGCGTAAAGAGGAAGAGAGACTGCGAAAGGAGGAAGAACGACTAAGAAAAGAGGAGGAGAAGAAGCGAAAGGAAGAAGAGAAGCATAGAAAAGAGGAAGAGAAGAAGAAGAAAAAGGAGAGACCAATTGCAGCATCCTCACCACTGCCTAACAATAGCAATAGCGCCGGTAGTGCTGCATCTAGCAGTAGTGAAGGTGAAGAAGACATTATACTGCACCATAGAAGTAGTTTCGAGGAGGGAAGTGTCAGTCACAGCAACCATCCGCCAAGCTCACCCATTGAGATTTGGAGAAAGCGTGAAATCAAGTCGTCCAACAAGGTAATGAATTCACCACCCCTCAGACAACGACATCATGGTGCATCACCTTCTTCAACTTCTTCAACCTCAACTACATCGACATCCACATCTACATCCACTACAAGCATAACTTCACAACCACATTTAAATACAACAACAACAACACCATCACAACCAATTCCAATAGTTAACAATAACAATGGAAAAGGTAGAGATGGATGGGTTGCTAGACCATCACCCACTGGCAGACCATCGCCCTCCACCTATAGACAAACAAGAATCGGTAGACTGACGTTACGTTCATCGAATATCGACTTGATGAAACTTAGCGGTGGTAGTTCACCTTCTTCTTCACCATCCTCTGGTACACCAAAGAACGGATCTCCAAACTCGACACCTCCACTCTCACTTTCACCCAACATCAGTAACAACAGTACACCTCCCAGTGTAATATCACCAATATCATCACCTGCAATGTCATCGACCTCATCATCACCAATGATGTCATTCAGTTTATCACCTCCAACCAACAGCATTGAAACACCACCAGTCATCTACCCAGAAGAATCAGAGAAGAATCTACAAATGAGAACGAAAATCATTGAAGAAATTATTGAAACTGAAAAAGATTATGTTAGAGGTATGTTAATGTTTATATTCTAGTTACTACTTAAACAACAACAACAATATCATTAACTTTTACTTTTTACTTTAAGATTTACAAATAGTTTTAGATGTATTCTTAACACCGATAAGAGATAAATCAATGTTACAACTAAAGGATATAAATACTTTGTTCTCCAATCTCGAGATATTGCTTAGTATCAATAAGACAATGTTGGAAGAGTTGGAGAAAGACGATGAACCTTCTCACTATCGAACCAAGGTTGGTCAGGCATTCGAGAAGATGTCTCACTACCTGAAGATGTACAATGCCTATTGCTCAAACCAGCAGGCAGCTCTAAAGATTCTCGAGGACGAACAGGAGAAGAACGAAGCATTCAAGAACTTCCTCGAGAGTTGCATGTCCGACAGTAGATGTCGTGGACTGCCACTGCTCAGCTTCATTATCAAGCCGGTGCAAAGAATATGCAAGTACCCACTGTTGCTACGTGAGACTCTGAGGTACACTGCCGAGCATCATCCGGAGCGAGTTCCACTCGAAGAGGCAGAGAAGAAGATCAACATCGTTGTTACGTCGGTCAACGAAGGCAAGCGAACAGTAGAGATGTTCCAAAAGATCCTCGAGATACAATCGACCATCGAGAATATCGACGACGATCTCGTCAAGCCCGGACGTGTTCTCCTACAAGAGGCAACGGTAACCTCTGTGCGTGAACTTGGTGCCACCAACGACACCACCCTCCAACGTTCGATCTTCCTCTTCAACGACCTCATTCTCATTTGCGGTCCTGCAAGCGTCATCACGAATGCAATCAACAACTTCAAAACAAAGAAACACATCTACAGACTAAAAGGTAGAATACCAATTTCAGAAGCAAGAATTATGTTTGTTAGTGATACAGATTGTAAGTATAATAATAATAATAGTTCATCAAATATTCAATTTTCAAATCAAAAGATTATTAATAATATATATCATTATATTTTATAGCTGTTAAATATGCATTGGAAATATGTCATTTGAAAGATGATAATTCAAAATATATTCTTTGTTTCAATACGGAAGTACAGAGAAGTCAATGGTTGAAACAAATCAAATCAATGATTCAGGAATATAAATTCAATCTATCGAAACTATCATCTCCATTAAGATCATCACCGATTTCGCAATCAACAACCAATCTTCATTCACTCTCACCCATTATCGTTAATAAATCCTGAACAGATTCAATAATTAGTAATTTTAATAAATTAAAAGAAACCAAACAAAAAGAAAGCAATTCATTTTGTTTGTATTCATTTCTATATATATTTATATTTATATATATTTTTCAAGTATTTCGAATCTCGTCTTTTTTTAGTTAAATTATTACAAATATCATCAAAAGTATTTAATTAAAATAATACTTTTGTCATATCATTTTCACATCAAATACTTGGAAATATATTTGCTGCATTATTGTTGTCGTTCGTCAGTCCAACTTAATTTTTGTTAAAATGTTAGATTATTTTTAAATTTGTTTTTGCCAATCAATATTTTTGTCTATATATAAATCGTCTATTATTATTAATTATTATCTAATCATAAAATAAGACCAGTTATTTAAAATGATGGTAAAATCCACCTAAAAAGGATATAATGAATTTCACTTTTATGAATAAAAAATAAATAAACCTTTTTTATTCAAAGATGTCGTTTTTTCCGAAATATTTATTTTTTATTTAAATAATAGTTTTTTTGTTTTTAAACCTCAAAAAATTATAACACTTAGAGTTCCTTTTAAGTTTAGGTTTGGGTTTTCAATAAGGTTAACTAAAAAGAGCTCTGTTTAGTTGAAAAAAAAATTATCCAATAATGTGAGAACATTTTATATCCTGCAAATCCAACAATTTTTTTTTGTTTTTTTTATGTATTGCTATTTTTGTTGATTAGATGACTCTTTTTTTCATGTGCAAAGTTCATCAAGGTTTTTCAAAAATGGCAATCTATAGTGTGTGGTTTTATGTTTTTTTGAGGTGTGACCTGCCATCACAAAAAGCATTAAAATAATTAAGAATAGAACAATTAAGATTGGTACAATACAAAAACACTAACATAAGTACTTATCTTTAAATATTTTCATTCATTCATTCACAATTCATTTAAAGTTTGTTCACTTAAGTTCAAATGTAAGATAACTGTTAACTTTAGTTGTTACAGGACTTCAAATAATTCTGAATTTATCTCTTTCCTACAAGATAGATTTAAAACTTTTTGTTTTTTTCTTTTGTTCAAATAAATAAACGAGAAAGTGAGAAAGTAAAAACTATTTTATTAAGTTTTTTGTAATTATAACTTTTTTTTGCTATCGACACACACCACACTCCTAAATATTCGAAAAAAACTAAATAAATATTGAACAACCACCCCACTAGTTTTAAACGATCTTACCATTCATTCTCATCTCATTAATTATCATTACCATTTATTATTACAACGGTGGTTTGTTGTTGTTGTTTGTTTGTGTGTGAATGTGTGTGTGTTTTTGTATTACATGAACAAACAAACAAGTAAGCAAGCAAACAAACAAACCAGAGAACGCGATTTTTAGATAAATATATAAAAGAATAGCGTGTGTTATTGTGTCAAGTCATTCATTCACCCACACATTGTCAACTCACACACACATTTAACTATACCCTGTCTAGGATTACGCAAATATATATAAATATAAAACCAAAAACATTTAAATTATTACAACATATTGTTAAGAAATACATAAATACCAATAATAAATCATATATTTTCACTAATCAAAAAAAAAAAAAAAGATAATTAATCAAATCAACAATTATTATATCTTTATCTCTTATCTTATCTATTATTATCTTATAAATTATACATTATTTATTTCATTTTATACATCATTATTGTTACAAAACAACTAATTATTAAATACAATAGATAAACAAACCATTACAATTACCTTTAAAACTAAAACAAAACAAACAAACAATGGCAACACTTGCAATCGTATTGGCAGTAGCTCTTTTCTCAGTGTTCTCACCACTGACATTCGGTGAAACATTCACAGGTCTGTTCTTGGCAATGATACTGATGTTCTCATTCCCCATCTCGCTCAAAGAAGACTAGCATCTGCCTGACCACCAATCAAATATTAGATATTAGTTATTCATTTTAAATTAGAGTAAGTAAACCACAACAGAAATGTAGCAGTTCCTTTATTAACTTGCTTCAATAATTATTATTATCACAGAGAAACTCCCTTGCATGTAAATAAAACCTAACGAACAATCAATGAATGAGTATAGATAGATAACTATATTCTTTCATTCCAATGTATAAAGTCAACAGTTCACAAACACAGAGTTGGTTGTGAACAAACGAACAACTACAAATCCCACTTTTTTAAACTCGACTCCACATTTTTATATTTAACAAATTTTGGTATTTGTTAATTAATGATTAAGACGCTAAAATTAATAAAAAATTGATAATGATTCAAAAATATAAATAAATATTTTTGATCTAGATCAAAATTTCATATTTAAAACAAACTGACATATTGTGAATGAATCATAATAATTTGTTGTTAACAATTCTCAAATGATGATTGATATTTATAAGTAATAATATCTATCTGTTATTATTATAAGCTTAAAGTTAACTTTAATACCCACTTTACTTTTTTTATCAAAGCCCAAAATATTTTTTTCACAGAAATTTGCATTTTATCTTCAATTGAAAAAATCTTCAAAAAAAAAAAAAAAAAAAAAAACAAATTATTCCTTTTAATTTCTTATCAAAGACCTTTAATTTTTTTAAAACTCAACTCAATCAAATCTATTAAAAATTAATTAAACTTATATATTTTTATTTATATATATTTTTTCAACTATCACACCTGTACACATTGAAAATCAATCAAACTGATAGAATAAGTTTTTTTTTTTTTTAATTTTTTTAATTTAAAAAATCTTTTAATAATATTTTCAACAAATCTTTATTTTTTTTATAATTGTATATTATTTATATTTATAAATATCTATAATCAAATATCAATCAATCGATCGATCAATTTATTCTGTTTTGTTTTTTAATTAATTAATATAGAGATATTATTTTAAAAAACATTAAAATAATAAAACTTTTTTAAGATTAAGATAAAGATAGAATAAATAGATTCAGATAAGATAAGATAAGTTAATATAATAATAATAATAAAAAGATGGGAAATACAGCTTCTTTAGTAAAGAACAACGAGAGCAATGAAGATGGAAGATCAGAGGTGCCAGTCGAGGCTAAAGAGGTACCAACCTTCAAGATGGTTCTCGATGAACTGAAAGATAAGACCGTCACCAACGATCACCTTGAGTACCTCTTTAAGAAATGTTGTTTCATGGAAGTCGAGAACTTCTTTGATAAATATCCATCTGACGATACTCTAAAATGTCAATATGGTAAACTATCCTAAATATATAATATTATAATTCAAACAACAATAACAACAACAAAATAATCTAACACACACACCACACACACCAAATTAACTTTTAATTAATTTAGAAACAAGAAGTAAACCAGCATGGTTCTTTATTTGTAATTCATGTACTACTCTTGAGAACAGTTGTATTTGTAAGTAATAAACAAATTGTTAAAATAATAATAATAATAAGTTTGTTATTATTATCAATGAATTAATTAATTACTTACTTAACTTCTTGTAATATACTAAATTCTAGGTCCAAGCTGTTTCTTTAATGGTCCACATATTGAACAGAAACATAAGTTCTCAATCTATGAAAGTACTTCGGCTGTCTGTGACTGTGGTAATGCAGAGTCAGTGAAGCCAAGTGGATTCTGTGTCGACCATAGAAACGTCGATGAAGCCAATCAGGTGAAACAATGCCGTATGGTGCAACCGACCGTTCAGAAAGACTTGCATCTCTTCTTTAGATATCTGTTTGCCTATCTTCAGAGAGTGACTACGATGCCTTCGGATTTCGAAGCGAACAAGCCGAATATCGAGGTGATCATCGAGTGGCTGTCGTTCTTGGCGTCGCGTTCCTCCATCTTGATTCACATCATCTCCGAGGAGACGTCGTCGCGTACACTCGACCCGTCGAACTTCAACCTGAACAACCCGACCCCGCTGCCATTCCCAACCACCGAGAATCACTCGATCGAATCTCACCACTTCCTGCCATACATATTCAGACGTCCACACCTCTTGAACTATTTCCTCGACCTCTTGACGTTGCTCATTGACAACCACCGTCTCTTCAAGATCATCTTCTTTGAGGAGTACCTCAAGAACTACGTCGACATCTTCACACCGCGTGATCCAGTCTCCACCGAGATGATGTTGCTCATCGGTTCGTTCTACATGGAAACCAAATCAATTTTGATTCCATTCTCAACCGGTTATTCATCAAACAACAACTACATGGAGCTACTATTGCAAACACATGTAAGTAACTGATTCAACCATAATATCAAATATCAATGTTTACTAATATATTGTTATAGAAAACATATATGCCAATTTTAGAACCATTTTATAAATCAGATAAACCAATTGAAAGAGAAGTTATGTTGCAATCTGATTTCACTAGTTTCCCAAAGTTGATAAAGAACAAAGAGGTAGCTCTCTACTTTATGAATGACAAAAAGATATTCAAGTTGTTCTTTGAGTTTGCGTTGGCTCTCCACAATTTCATCTCACCACAGTTTGTCGATCCAACTATCACTACAACATGTTTCTTGGTATCATTGGAGCATCGTTTAATGCAATCCACAAAGAACATCATCTCCACTCTCCATGATGATCCAACCGTACCAAAGAAAATCATCACTGAGACCATTGCTCAACTTAAGAAATTAGTTTATCCACAACTTTATTTAAGAAATGAGTAAGTGTACAATCACACACACACACAAGTAATGAACTATTAGATTTTCTAATTGAACTCTTTTATATATATTAGATTATTGTTACCACATCAAGATTTCTTCCAAAAGTTTAAATATAGTGAAATCCCAGTTCATTTCCCATTGTACAGAATGTTGGCAACTGCTATCCTCGAAGGAAACTATAATATGGTACATGAATTGGCTGATTTCGGTGTAGAGGAAGTCGTTAATATGGTCAACACAATCTTGTTGTTCAGAGTTTGCTATATCTCTTACGATCCATCGTTTGATCCAAAGGAAAGCTTAATGAATCTACGTCAATCAACAGAGTTCTTCACTGACATTACAATGATGAACGACTTGTTTGCCCTTCAAATGGGTTTGATGTCACTTGGTCCAAGACACTTTATTCATGCATTCTTCAATGTCATCACTTCGGTCGATGTCTACAGTAAGTAATCAATCGAAATCATCTTTTCCAAAACACAGTCCTGTGGGATCTCTTTACAAGATATTAACTATTAGTTTATTATTATAGATACATCATCTGCATTCAATGAATTATTTGCATTGTTGATTTCATCATTCCAAGTTAGAGGTACTATCAATCCAACAGATGCTGAGATCAGACATCATTTGATTCAAGTTATTTCTGCTGGTTTCTTTGTATTTGATAATGTATGTAAAATCGATAGATTAATCTGTCTGTCTATCTTTTCTTTTTTTATTATTAAACTTACTTACTAACTGATGAATAATTTTCTTTTAGTTCAATTTGGGATTCATCTTTAAGGATGTTCCAAAGGAAAAGATTGAGGAGATTGTCAATCAGGTCTCTGTAAAGAAGGATAAGGTCCGTGAGTTGAAGGATGAATACTGGAAGGATATCGATTTGTACTATCCATTCCTCTCATTGAAGTTCAAGACATTCTTGAAGAGCAAGACTATCATGAACTATGGTAACTACCAGAAGAGAGCCAAGCTCCCAGATGAATTCCCAGCTCCACCAAAGCTCACTCCACTCCACCCAGAGTTTGTCAAGGTCGACAACATCTACAACGAGCCAACACTCTTTGAGGTTATCTTTACTGTTATTTTAGACTTTTTGGAGCATGACTATGTTAGTTACGATGACGCATTCGATCTCCAAACAGTCATTCGTTTGCTCTTGAAGAAGACAGACATCGTTGTCAATGACTTCCTATACATGTTGTGTCTTGGTATCAACTCATTCAAAGAGGCAATGGAAACCATGGACAAGCCAACACTCGATTACCTCCACGAGACTATCAATGCATTCTTTGCTGCCGAGGATAAGACTCAAGTCAAATTCGAGCGTAATTTCTCTGTGCTCAATTTGATCAAGACCTACAACGTAGAGGTCACCGTCGGTGTCAAGAAGCCACTCTCATTGTTGGATCTACTCTGCAACATCTGGGTGTCCACCAAGCAATCGTTGAATCTCGAAAAGAAGACACTCCTCAAGCATGTCTTCCAATTCTTGAATCAATTCAATGCAAACTTCAAAGATTTCTTTGAGAAGGCAGGTATCGATTTCAATCAGAATCAACTCTCTGCCGAAGAGATCAACCAAAAGAAGGCGGTATCTGAGCGTGCCAAGAAGATCTCTGAGAGAATGAAGCAACAACAACAATCATTCTTGAACGATCTCGAAAAGGAAGACACTGACAGCAACAACAACAACAACTCACCACTCCCCACATCACCTTCTTTGGCAATTCCAGGTGCATCTTCATCTGGCGATGTCACACCGGACGTTGCCAACTCGCCATCACCTGCAGTTCCATCACCAACTCTTCCACCACCCAACAGATTCAAAGAGATTGTCGAAGGTGAAGAGCACAACCACGAGGAAGTCAATCACGATGAGAGCTGTATTGTTTGCCAAACCGGAAAGGAACAAGAGCTACTCTATTCGATTGGTTACATCGATATTACTTCGACCGTTCAACTCCACAATAAGCTCGAGGTCGAGAAGTATATTGCCGACCCAACTCTTCCAGATGACTATGTAACATTCTTGGAGGAATACTTCTTCAGTGAAATCAATCCAGGATCATTACCATATCTCCCGAGCAAAGATGATGACCCAACCTTGTTTGCATGTTTCTTGTTCTACCGTTCGGCATCGACCTATATCACCTCTTGCTCACACAATATCCATCAAACCTGTCTTCGTAAGTTATTCCCAAATTTCGAAGAAGGATTCTCTTGTCCATTGTGTTCGTTGTCCTCCAACATCATCATCCCATTGTCCGTCGACAACACCATCGAGTCACTCGAAGCAAGAAAGTTATTCTTTACCAGTTTGTGTAGATTCGATTTCTTCTTGTTCAACAAGGAGAATGTCACTGTCATCGAGAGATACCTCTGGAAGTTTGTACTTCAAAACGCCGAGACTCTAGAGCTCAAGTCAAGAAAGACCTCATACTATAGCAATGAGCCATATTTCCTCATGAAGCAAGTCGAGTTCAACAAGGAGTTGGCCACACTCAAGCGGCTGTTCAATGTGGTCATGGCATGCAACGTTCCAACCACGCCCGAGAATCGTTTGCCACTCGAAAATAACTATATCTTCTTGATGGATCCATTCATTGCATCGACCTACCAGGTATTCCTTTCAAACTGTGATCCATTCAATTGTATAGTCAATGGATACATCTACTATGTGTTCTCAATTATTTTGGTGCACTTTATGAGAACACGTCCCGATGAAATTCTCAACAAGAAGAACCTCAAGGAGTTTATCGCCGAGCTCAAATCAACAACCATGTCCAACGAGTTGATCGAGCAATTCAACGATCAAATTCACCCATACCTTCGTAAGATGTATCTCTTCCGTGAGTTCTACATCCCCGACAACAAATCAGAGATCTCACTCGAAGATTTCTCTGATTTCAATAAGATCCGTGACTATCTCGGTGTCAAGCCAATCGACAAGTTCATGGCCGCCATGGATTTCACTCCACTCATCGATCACTACGTCACCTTGCAATCGACACCAAAGGGATCAAAGTTTGTTGGTGTCTTCCCACCACCTTCATCGTTCAAGAGATTACCCAAGTTTATCAATTTGCCAGAGAAGTACATTGATTTCCTCACCAATTCTCTCGAATATGGACACTGTGACAACTGTAAGAGTCTTAAGAAGACCGTTTGTATGTTCTGTTCACTAGGTTTCTGTGCCACTGAAAATTGTAAAGGAAGTGCCTATATTCACTCATACAGATGTCCAAATACGCCACTTGGAATGTTCATGGGAGTTGACAACCCACTTGTAAAAGTACTCAAAGAGGAGCATGGTAAAACTACCAACTTCTTCCCATTCGGAATTTATCTATCCCCAGACGGAGTTGCCAGTTTAACTCCAGATTGTTCTCTGACTCTATCCCAAAAGAAACTCAAGAGCCTATACAAACATTGGATGAATTCAAATAATTCAAGAAAATTCAATTAAAATTTTTTTAAATAAATAATAATATATTTGATTTTTAAAGTTTGTTAATAATAAATGAAACCTCACCATGATAAAACGAAAAATTATTTTTCCTCAACAAGTTTTGCAAATTAATATATTTGTAAATATTGATAATAATGAATATTTGGATTGGTTTATCATTTAAATTATAATAATTATGAGGTATTTATTTATTGACTAACTGAAAAAGTAGTATCTTCGAATGTTACCCAAGTGAAGTTCCATGTGTTTGGCATTCCGATTGTTGGGTACTCAGCTGTCCAATTAGCTGCAGACCATTGGAAGGGTGGTTGTTGATCGTGAGTCGAGTCGGACCAGATTGTGCTAATGCTATCATTTGATTGACCAACTGATAGGAGGTTACTTTACTATCGATTCCACCAAAGGCATCATAATCTTGAGCAGTTGGTAGATTAAGATCGAATCTGCTAGAGATCTGATTGGCAGCATCTCCTTGGGAAAGTGGATCGTGTTGGAAATTATTGTATCTCATGATTGCTTGGAAATCAGACATTGAATATACTTTGTTGGCATCTCGTCTAAATATTTGGGAACGTGGATCCTCTTCGTATGCCTCATAGTCACTTGATCCTGTATCATTGAAACCAGACATATTGAAAATGTTTTCGAAATATGGAACATTATAGGATGGCCTTTAAAAGAATTAGGTTAATATAACGATTATTTTAAGAATGTTATTTATATTATACTTCATACCAATAACCAGTTCTTAGAATATTGGTGACATCTGCGTATTCAATATAACCTGGAATCTGTTCCAAAACGTAAAGTGTACCGTCACGTACTCTAACACCTTTTACAAATTTATTATAGTCTGTAATCATCCATTGATTGTTATACTATAATTTAATAAACGAATTAGTCAATCTAATCTAAGAAATGATTACTTAAGAAGAGGAAGCGATATAACTTACAGTACCACTGTTTTCGTTTGAAAAAGCCTCACACCATGAAGGACCGTTGTGAGCCAAACGATTAGCAACAATTGCACGCATCCATGTTAAAACCGATTGAGGGTTGATAAGGTTATACAAATTATTGTTTAATAATCCATTGGTAGTTTCAGTTACTACTAATCTGGTGTCTAACAAATAGAAATCATCACAAGATGCAAGTGTTGCAGGGTAACCAGAGAACATAACCAAATGTGAACTAGCGAATGCAGAGTATTTCAAATTGTATGATTTAAACATTCTAACCATTACATAATAACTACTCCATGATGTATGAGCTAAAGAGATCTTAATTAGTAAGTCAACCTCTATATATTATTAAATAAGAAGCTAATATTTACCAGAATACAATTCAGAGAGATCATCTGTAAGTTTAATTAAAGAAGAACAATGTTCGAATCTCTTGACCCAATCTTTCTTTGAAATTTCTTTTGGTAGTCCATCGGCAGCAATTAATGATTTTCTATATTGTTCGGTTGTAAGGTTGAGTGCATAACTGATATCACCCATATCTCCATCACTGTTCATCAAGTAGAATTCCAACATTGTGAGTTCTTTAGATGGATCGGTGTTGGCGCTGTTGTATCCATCTACCATTGATGACATCTGAGTAACAATAAGACTGATATGAATCCAGAATGGATCATTGGTATTAGCTTCGACCTGTTTGTAAATGTATGCCAAGTTTTCATCTGACCAATCAATAATCGAACTTGGAACCGATTGATTGTTATACTCGTTAACATAGATATTGTACCATGTCTGCCAAATCATATCGGCAGAGAGATAACCTTCGATGAAACCTGCAGCCATTGCCTGTTGAAAATCGGTGAAATCAGGGTTGGTGGTGATCGATATGTAACCCCAGCCTATCTCCATCATCTGATTTGTATATGCAGCTTGAGCCATTGCAGTAGAATCATTTCCAGGGTAAACAACAAATTGGTTGGATGTAGGTGATTCCAACTTTGTAGAATACACTGGAATGTTCGAAGGTATTTGAGCTACAACCAAATGTATGGTCGCAACAATCGTAAATAATAAACTATATCTTAATGATATCATTTTATTATTTATCTATTCTCTTTTATTAAATTTTAATAATGATTTTTAAAGTTATTGTTTATCTAAATACTCGTGGTGATATTTAATTTTCATTGTCATGATCTTTTAATAATAGAATAAATAATTAATTGGATATTTAATGAAAATCTTTGAAAGATATTTATGAAAAATCGCACTATGAAAAATCTTTTGAAAGATTCATCTTATTTTTATAACTTTAAAAAGATTAATTTTAATTATTATCTTCTTTAGACCAGTAATCTGTATTCTAGAATAAATTTGTTTTTAATTTTATAATAATTTAAATTTTATTTAAGTTTTTGTGTATCTTGTGCTCTTGTCGGCCAATGTTACCATACTTGATTTCTCACCATCTTCATCATCGACTGCATCCAAATCGATATCATATGATTTGAATAGACATGATCTGATCTTAGTGTCCAATTGAATAAGGATCGATTCGTTGGAGCAGTGGATGGCAATCTTTTTCTTGCTGGATCCAAGTTTTCCAAATTTGAGATACTTCTTGAGATGTATATTAAGATAGCTCTTTCCTGATTTCGGATGTCCAATTCTTGCGATCTCTGTGAGTGGGAATGACCATCGGTAGGAACCTTTCTTTGATAGACAGATCATCGATACCGATGTGAGGAGGATCGTGCAATCTGGCAGTACCATATGGAATTTATACTCCATTCTACGAACACCTTGACGCTTGATGATACTCGACTGATTTTGTTTCATGAGGAAATTACCTTCACTCTCGTCCAGCGAATACTCTCTAATCGGTTCACGTGGGTTGATATATCTTGGCACACGTAGTCTGAATCGTTCGGGATTGATATTTGTATTGTTTCTGATACCCTCAGAGGTTCTCGCTGCGAAATCAAAGACACCGGTCACCGGTTTCACTGCGACACCGGCAATACCCTTTCCTATACCCTTAAGAAGACCGACTGGACCGTCGTGTATTGCACCCATCACAGGCTGTGTAACAATACCTGTGATACCATCAAAGAATCCAATCGCCAAACCTTTGGTTCCGAGTAAGATACCCTGACCGATGTGCTTGGCTTTGATTCTCTCTTCGGTATCTCTTCTTCTGAGATAGGTCTCATCCATCGACCAAACAGCAAAACCATTCGAAATAGTACCAAACAATTTGGCGGAACTGTTGGCGGCAGCATAGAGAATTCTCTTCATTAGAAGAATCGATCCCTTTACTGGTTCTTCGATGGCCTCTGTCATACCAGTACTAATTGTATTAAACAATACAACAGGACTACCAAAGATATTGGATGATCCCAAAATAATATGAACCTGAATATCGATGGATTGATAATTAGTAAATCTTACTATAGGTTATATTCTTTTTGTTTTGTTTTTCTTGTTTTTTCTACTTACTTGTCTCCTCATTTGTTTGTTGTAATGAGAATATAAATGTTCTTGTAATCGTGGTGGTGTAGTAAATACATTCTTTATACCCAGTTGGTTGATAGTGAGAGGAGCATTCTCTAATTGACCCAATGATTTACCTAGTGATGGTACTAAAAGTCTGAGAGCAGGTAATTTACTAGAATTTAAATTAAAAAAAATATTAATAAATTTGTTTTTTCCCTCATTTTCATTTTTTTTTAACCAAACATACTTATAATTACTTAAAATACCATCTCTTGAAATACTAAATGTTAAATATAATTTAATTTCAGCTACAATTAACCATTTAATATAGAACATACTATTATTATTAAAAATTAATTAACATTAATATTAGATATCATTCATAAATATATATTTATACATACTTTAATTGTTCAATTGGGTTTCCTTTAGTACTATAGAATTTATCAAGGGGTAATTTAGAATAGAATGAATGTAGATTGATGAGTGTTGTATCATCCAATTGCACATAGAGTTCATTCAAATAGAGGGCAATTAAATCATAATATTCGAAATTCTCTGTTAATTTTTTGGGAATAATATTAGTATGAAATAATAATTACTATGTTTATATATAATGTAATGTTTTTTTACCCTTATTTAATTTGATAGCAGAGAATTCCAAGAATGGTAAACATTTTCCATCTAACTTTTTATCACACCAAAGTAGGACAGGGTAATCAGTGTCGGGTTTCTGATTGTCAATTTGAATGTCATCGATGATGACCCAAGTTGTATGGGTGATATTGGAAGTACTGTACCAGAAGGAACTGTCTTTCAATTGGATGTAGATCAACTCCTCTGGAACATCGTTGATAATAGAGAATCCAAGACGATCGAAAGAAAATTCAATGGCAAATTCGATGATATCCTGTACCTTTGCTTGTTCATGGTGATGGGAGAATGTGAGTTCTCTGGTGACACCATTGACGGATTGCGAGACTGGGAAGATAACGTATCGATCGAATTTGATTGGTTTGAATGCTTTTATCTTGTTGAGATTGATAATTGCCGGTGTTGCACTGTTCTCAACGAGGACAAGCAGCTGTTGGTCAGCACACGGCTGATCCCAAGTGTAGTAGATGTCGTCGTTCGGTTTCAACACGTAGCGCTTGGCAGCCGGACACTTTTGAAGTACGGAGATCGTTAGTTGCGTGTCGTTCTTGATGTGGAACGGCAGGAGTTGTGGGTCGGTCGGATAGAAGAACACCATGATCGATTCATTCGAGTCGATTACCTCGACCTTGATCACCTGCTCAATGTTGGCGTCGTGGACATTGGTGAGCTTGAGGTAGTTGGTTCCGACACTGTCGATACGAACACCGGACGACCATTTCCATTCGTTTTCATGGGTGATTGTGACTGCCAGCATTTGTTCGTCGTAGCCGTTGAACCAGTAGAATGGGATTTGGTCATCGGGTTGAAGCTCCAGGTTCTCGGTGGTCATCTTTATCATGTCCTTTGAGTATTGCGTGTAGGCAATGGGCAGTGGTAGCTTGTTGACCAAACAGAAGCGAGGATAGATATCTACTCGGCGCGTTCTAAAGTGTACGTTGGTGCCGGTCGATACGAAAACACGGAACTGCAGTTTCATAGTGTCTCTACCCTCGAGTTGAATCTCAATGATATCCTCCTTGCCGAGAATGATATCGAATTCTTTCGATTGGATATCGGGGAACGAAGGATGCGAGAGTGTGAACTTGTCGTGACCGAGCATAATGGAATTCTCGTTGGTTTCCAGCGTGATGGTGGGCGATGTCTTTGGTCCTTTGATGGATGGACGCAGAACGAATGGAATTCATAGCGTGATTGGTGATTGCGTTAGTTGTGTAGATCGAAGCGATGTGACAACCTCCTTCGAATCTATGGTCGATCTTCAGAGTGAGATTATAACCGGTGTCAACACACTGATAGGTTACCTCTTGTGTGAACGATCCACTGTCCTCTGTTGGATCGATGATATTCAGCCCGGTGGTTGAGGAACTGGTCAACATGTATTGCAAATGGAAATACTGTTCTTTGCCGAGTCCGTTCAACGCTAGCGTTACACCGACATCGTTTTCCGCGTGTGTGTAGAAAGGGATCTGTTTGCCACTGGCGATCAAAGCAGGTGGATGTTGTTGTACGGATTTGTTGTAGTCGGATTTGTTTCTCTTCACCTCAGAGTGACTGTGGACACGCACATTGATATCACAGTAGAGAGTATTCTCAATGATAAGAGGTGGACAGATGATAAGAGTAGTGGAAATCAGACCGGTTCTCTCACAACGTATTCCCGATTGTACCAAAGTCGCTAAATAGAAGAAATGGAGCATCGAACGATAGTCAGTGAGTGAATTCGAACTACCGTGACTGGAGCTGCCATCCTCTTTGTATGGCATGAAGAGATGTGAGGTTGGCCAACTACTCGAATCCACAAGATCCAGAGCATGCTCCATGTCGAAAATGAAATCATGTCCTGCAGGACGAATCGATATTCTACTGGTAAAGTTAAAGAAATCAACGGGAATATAAAAGTTGTCGCCAACTGCTATCGGGCCAAAGATTGTCTGCTCGTTGGCACCGCTGATCACAAGTATATCGATTGGGATGGTACAAGAGTTACGCACTATAACCGGGGATCGCAGAGTGGCGATCTTGTTGTCGTTCGATTCGTTCCAACCGACCTCACAAACAATGAGATTGGCACGATTTCCGAATGGTGGGAAATAAAAGTTGTCACCCATCATATTGATAGAGACTCCGTGGATCCATTGATCTTCCTCAGAGTCTGTGAATCTAAAGGCGATATGTGCATTCAAGTTACCGTGAGTACGGAAATCACGTGTCTTGAACAACACCGAATTGAGCTCGAGTGGTTTCTTCTCGCGATTCTTCAAAAAGTGAACGGCACGATCCACCTTGGTTTTCGCTTCCAACTCGGCTGCTTCTTCTTCGTCGGCCACTGGATCGTAGGAGGAGCGGAGCTTGGGATTGAGTTCACGCGATGAGCTGTTGTGTGCATTCAAAGTCGACTGTGAGAGCGACGACGAAGATGAGGAGGAAGCGCCGGAGGACAAGGAGGAAGTTGGCTGTTGTTGAACCAACTGCAACTCCTCAACGTAGTATTGAATGTCTTTGCCGGTGAGATTGACAATCCAGAAGAGCGATTGACCGACTGTATTGAACAGTTGTTGCGAATTGACAGAGCCCGAGAGTTGACGACGGTGTTTAACCCCGTTGGTATTAAAGTGTGTCATAATGACCGATGACTTCATAGAATCACGTTTGGTACTGGCGATAATCGATGCTGACAACGAAGGTTTCTCAACCAGTGGAACATTGGGTTCTGCTTTCTTCCAACGGAGTGCTTCTATCGATCCTCTTGGCGATTGTAAATCATTCTGTGAACCAAACGTCGGAAGACTGGATTTCGATGGTGAACTCGGTATGGAAATTGGCTTGGTTCCCGACGATGATTGTGTTAGGTTGTTGTTGCTGTGAGCTAGTTCAATGTCAATTCTTGGAATGGAGTCATCGTTCTCATAGCTGTTGTCACCGTTGCCCGATGACGACGAAGACTGATGGTTGTTGGAGTTGCTATTGCTGCGATGGTGGTGTTGGAGTTGTTGTTGCTGCTGCTGTTGTTGACTATTGTAATATTTAGCTTGTTGATATCGCTCTTTCTCATTGATATTCTGGATGTTCTCATAGAATTTGGCGAGCGATGCAATGAAGGGATGCGAAATATTGATATTGACGAGGTCTTCAGCTTTAATTGAAATCTTTAGTTTCGGATCATCGGATTTCAATACCTGGATATTCAGAGGGAATTGTTCAATCAGGGAATCGAATGCCATGTGTTTGTAGTTGAATACCTCCACTTTCAAAAGGCAGTTGGTGGTGATGAAACTGTAGTCTTCCCAGCCCCAGAAATCACTGGTAAGATCACCCATCGAGATTTGTACGAATGGAATATCTTGGAATGTCACCGAATGTGATTCATCGAGAATAGTCAGGTTGACACGACCAACAAAATCGAGATGTGCACGTGTTTTGTGCATGAGACTCGCCGAATCCTCTGGTCTAATAGGTGACTTCAAAGTGGACAAAGCTTTAGATGAATTATCACGACTATTATTACGACTGTGACTTGGTGTATTGTTATTACTGTTGTTATTGATATTGTTATTATTATTGACATTATTATTTCCACTTGTTTTAAGATTATTATTGCTATTTCTAAGTGGTGAAGTTGGAGTGGTTGGTCGACTACTTGAAGGTGATGATGCTGCTGTTGTAATGACAGTTTCGTTGGGTGGTGTCGATGGAGGAGTAAGCGAAGACGATGAATTGGAATGAGGGATCGTTGTTTCTTTGGTTGAAAGATTATTGATGATTCTGTTGATCAGTATCATCTCCTTGTAGGTCAAGAAGATATTGAGCGGTTGGAACTTGATATTCACGGTGCGCTGGTCGTTCTCAACGAAATGGAGATAGAGGAAATTGAATGAGAAACTGTTGGTGATCGGAGTGGATGAAGTTCCTTCGGTCTCTGCGAACGGAGTGTTTCTGAATACCTGGCATTTCGGTGCTTTCAACTCCATCGTTAGATTCTGCTCGGGTGTCAGAGAATAGTGGAATTCAATCGGCATCTTAATGACTAGCGCACGGGTGTTCTGTTGAGTTTCATCCTCGACGAGCAACATCTTTGGTTTGGTCACGTTGAGGTAGAATCTAAAGTGGCTGGGTACGGGTGCCGGTTGTTGAGATCGCTTCTTCTCTTGGACATATTTCGTTGGCTGTTGAATCGATGTGAAGAACGACATAATCGGGATGATGGAATCGGGTGAAACAAACAACAGTGGATGATCACAGTGGATCGACACAAAGTTTCGGTTGCGTCTGGCGTCAACCCATGACTGGACCAACAGCTGTGGATCGCCTTTCTTTGTTTGTTTCTTGCGTGTGAGAATCTCTTTGAACACCGAGTCAGACGATTGACGTTCGTCCACCAACTGAACGGTATCAACGGTCATCTCTGTCTTGACGATATTGTTACGATAGAGCAGATAGTTGACATTGACTTGATTGATCTCAAGCGATGCAATTGGATCGAGGATAGGATCGATGTGACTGATGGCCATCGATATCCTTCCGATCTCAGTGTAGATGGTCATTTGACGCGGTGAATCCGCAGTGAGATTGATGAAACCGAGTGGTGATTCAAACTGATGTTCGGCAATCGCTTTCTGCTCTTCGTGGTCCGGTGTGACATAGATGAATCGTCGACCGTCAAAGTGAGGCGTTGGTGGTGGAACGGGTGGACGTTTCGATTCGTCGGTGGAGAATCGCATCCAATCGCTTGTGAAGATGTAGTAGAAGAAGCGGTAGTCCTCCTGACTGAATATCAACTCGAGCGATGGGATCTTTACCAACATCTTTTGATCCTCGATGGCGAGAGAATCCTTGATGGAGAACAACTTTTCGATTTCCACAAAACAAGATGCCTGGTTGGAAATTGACACACGATTGCCATCGCGCTCACTGAATAGCGAGAGTTTCGAGATGGTAAGTTGCAGTACTTCAACGGGATGAACAGTTTCGCTATCGTCGATTTTGATATCACGATAGAAATTGGTCATGTTTGTCGAGCCAAACTTGATGATCACTGCATCTTTGGTGGTATCTGTCGCCGGTATAAAGAGTGTCCAAGGCTCCATATTGATGACCTGTCGCATCTTTGAAGCGTGTGCGCGCACCAGAGCATTGGGAGGTGAAACGATCGGTGTGGAAAGTGGCTCCATAAGGAAGTCTTTCACTCTTGTGAGGCTACCAATCATCGATACCATATTGATCGAGCGAAGATTGATGAGGAATTCAGTGTCCCATTCGACAGGCTCTGTTGCAGCATGTGAAATATACTTAAAGGTAAAGAACTCCTTTTGTCTATCAACCTTCTCCAAGATGACATTGTACAACGATTGATAGTTGGTTTCGTTGCTTGTTATGATCAAATCTTTGGCTTTGCCATCGACCACCATTTTCTTCTTGGTCATGTCGACTTCCATCGATAGTCGCTTCAATGTCAACTCTGATGGATTGTAATTAGCAGTGTTCATTGTCAACTTTAGCAATTGAATATTGATAAGAACATTCATATCCAATTGTTCTTCTTGCTGCTCCTCCTCCTCTTCAACTTGGTCGACCAAATTGTCTTCTTCTCCTTCTTGCTTGGCAACTTGTGCAATCTGTGGCTGTGCGGGATAAGGTCCGTAGCGGAATTCGTAGTATCTACGAAGTGTTAGATTCATCATGTTATAGAAGAACAGATATTGGTGTGGTGAGAATGACATCTGAATGTTACCGACATCCATAACGATGTTGGTGAGCGGTTGGTTGGAAGGAGCTGGCAACTGGTGATAGAGATTGGTCTTCATTGTGATATCCATATTCAAATCGGACATGATTCTAGTTTGTTCAAGTCCATTCTCAATGTGTTCGGCCAACGACATCGAAGTGATCTTTAGGGAGAGTTGATCGATATCCAAATCCTGCTTACCGATGAAAGCATTCGAGATCTGAATCTCTTGAATGTCACCACTGAGATAGTTGTTGTTCAGCTCGATATTCATGGGAATCAACAGCTTGGTGTGATTCATTATGATATCGTATTTCAATCGGCTTCTAACCGGTGACTTTGAATCGGAGGTGTCACTGGCGTCCAACCTGAGATACTCTTGTACCTCTGTGAACAAATCAAACAATGGAGTGAAAATGACATTATCGAGTTTGACATCCAGTTTCTGTGTCCAAGTAGGATCGTTTGTGAACGGTCTAAAGTTGAATTCTACACGTGAATCGAAGGTACTGTTGACAATGTTTTTGTAGCGCGATTGACACGATTGTCTTCGTTGATCCATAAACTGGAGACGGTTGAGTGATCCGCTGACTTCAGTGGCACCGTCGTCTCCTGAGGTCTTGTAGACACTCATCACAGTGTCAAAGTCGTAGAACGATACTTCAGCCAATCCATAGATTCCATCGATCAACACAACAGAGAATGAATTCATCTTTAGCGATATTAAATTGGCAACAATCGATTGCATCAATTCCGATTCAACCGATGCTTCATCACTAATATTCGTTGCTGCTGTTGCTGTTGTTGTTGTTGTTGTACTAGTGGAAGTAACTGAAGATGATACGTTACTACTCGATGTTTTACTGGTGGATTTGATATAGGTATTGTAAAGATCCATCAAGAAACAATAGTTGGATCTCGAGAGGGTGATATACAACTCTTGAATTTCAATGTTGGTTTTCACATTGGGAGGAAGTTCCAATTGGAGAGTGGATTCCTCTAGGACCTCTTGGAAACGATTGAGGAAATGGTCGTAGTCTCTGATGGTGTCGGTGTTGGCAGTCAGTTCAAGGTTGCTAAGCAGTCTAGTTGTCTTTTGATCGGTACGATGTAATGACATCGATAGACCTTCGATATCGTATTTCCATCTCTCCAAATCGAATTCAATCAAGTTGCTGCTGTTGTTGCTTGCATTTCCACTACCACCAAGAGTTTGTCGATCGATTGAATTATGCATCTCTAAGCAATCGACGCTAAATAGCAGGTGATCGACAGGTCCGACTGCAGGGTCGTAGAGCATAACACGCGAATCTTTGATGATTGAGGAAAGCTTCATTCTTGGCTGTTCCAAGCGGACAGGTGGTCTCTGTGCAATCGGGGTGTGAGTGAGTGGATCCAGAAGGAATTGCTTAATATCGTTGAGCAAACTCAGTGGGAATGGAACCAACAGGATATTCTTGATGGTCGATTCCAACTCTGTATCCCAACCGTCGGCTGTTCTTTCGCTGTGCGATTTGTAGGTGAAGAACAGCGTTGCGTATTCCGAGCCGTGCGGTTTGACAATTGCGGTTCCCGAGAGTTGATCGACGACGTTGATGTGAGAGAGCGAACCGGTTACGGTCATTCCCGGTTCCAGCATGGCAGAGTCGATTTTGAATTCATTGAACGATACCAATGCAATCGATTTCTGTGATTCCAAATCGATGAGATCGAGCACGATCGAATCGACTTCGACCAGAGCAAAGAGGTCGGTCTGTGTCGGTGTGAATCCAGGCTTGAGGAAACGCTTCTGATATTCGTGATCCAGTTGATACTGACACTCGAGAGCATGGTTCAAACACTGATAGAATCGATCGAACTGCACACTATTACAAGAGAGACGAAGATCGTTCGTTTTGATAGAGTAGGTCGATGTTGCATTCGACGAGATATCGCCAAGTGAATACTCTGGCTTCGACTCCACCATGATTTCGATATTGTAGTTTGTAGCGAGAGCATACTTTTCGTTGTGTTCCAATTGATGATCTTCTTGTTGTGGTTGCAGTAGATTGAGAGTGGTATTGTTAAGTTTGATAATCATAGCATCAGAGTACTCACTGCCTCTTGTCATTGCTTCGATTTCACTCAACTTTGTAAACTCATTGGCAATGTTGATAGTGTCAGGTTCGACATAGACAATCGATTGGTTATCACTACTACAGTCATATGATTGTCTTAGTACAATTAAAGGATGATCGAAACAAACATTCATCTTCATACGACTGTCGTTGGGCACTGCTACTTGTTCGTCGGGACAATATTTATCGGTTGTATAGGTACCAAATACCGATGTGAAGTTGACCACTACGAAATCCCAGACACGCAACAAGAATGCAGGATGTCCATATGTGAGTAGACCATTCATGTTGAAATCCAACATTGAGGAATATAATCTTGACTTGTTGTTGTTGTTGGAATAGGATAGATACTTAAACTCCATCATATTGAGATCATCTTTGGTGCAATAGAAAACCATTTCATTGTTGAGTGGACTGTGATTCAATTGTGTTCGAGTGTCATAAACACGAAGCTGTTTGACTGCTCCACTGACATGCATCTTCTTCTCCCTTGGAACGGTTGCCATGTTGACATTCAATAGACATTGCTCGATGGAGATCGTTGCAAATGGATCGTGTGTGTCGACGTGAGAAGAGAGAATCAGCTCGATCGACTGCAAGCAAACCGCTATTTCCATACCGTGGATATCGAGAATCTTGGCAAGATTGTCTGGATTCGCCCGAAGGAAGAGCAGCTCCATAATGTAGGGATCACGCTTCTTCAACTTTAGCGGTGGATTGTCATCGAGTGCTCTGAACGCCTGTGCAATCATGTCGATAAAGAATGCAAAGTCCGACTCATCGATGGCCAACGATATCGGTGTCAGTGACAGTTGAACTTTGGTCGGTTGCAAACCGCCAAGAATGACATCGACAGTGTTGGTGAATACAGATTCCAACGATTGATAATCGATTGCCAAGTCAACAGGAATACGTGTGAATTGCTTACGATCGTCTCTGTCGTCACCTCTGACCGATGAAAGGATGATCTTTGACAGGCTGATCATCATCGACTCCACTGGAATGTCAAAGGAATTGACTGGCCAATTGAGGTAGCGGTTGGTGATCTCTAGCTTCTCTGCTGTCATCTCAACGATGTCTTTGGAGAATGGTGATACTGGCAATTGAATAGTGGGTCTGTTGAGTACAACATTCAGTTTCATCTTTGAAATGATGGACATGTCAATCGATTCCAAAGTTGGCATTTCAAAGTCTGGCGAGTTTGGATTCTCAGCGGTGTGACTCGAGAGTCGCTTGACAAACGGTAACAAAAAGAAGTCTTTCATGCCAAAGAGGAATCCAGCCGATGCATTGATGACAGTTGGTTCGACATCCAGCGTCAACTCACTATCCCAGCCATTCAACGAAGGTGGTTCATGAGAGATAAAGCTGAACTTTAACAATGGATTGTTGTTGTTACTGTCATTGCTGTTGCGTTGTAACGGCTGGAATATAGTTTCAAACAATTCGATATCTTTTACTGCCGGACGCATATCTACAACCTGTCCAAACTGTACATCTCCATTGAAACGAGTGACATTTCCACGAGTGGTCTGTGAGTGGACGTTGATCTTGGAGAGTGTCAACTGACCAAAGTCGTATTGCTCCAGCTGAAGCAACAGTGTAAACCGTTCAACATTGACACTTAGCTTTGAAATGATTGCATCGATATCCATTGGGATTCCAGTAGATTGTTTTCTACTGTTGTTGTTGATCTGTTTCTCTTGTTCTTTCTTTGTTTGCTTCTCTTTGGCACGCGCCGATATCTTTTCGATGACGTCTTTGGTGATGGTGAAGATGAGTGAATGTTCGAGATCCTGGAACTCCAGAGCGATCTCACCGATGTCGACACTGATCAGCTGTTGCAGTGGAACCACCGACTTTGAGACGGACAGCTGTGTCTTGCTCCAACAGAGTAGCTGCTGAATCGATGTGTTGATCGAGAGATTGTGGAGAACCTGATGATATTTGCCAGCTTTGAATGTCTTCATATTCATGTCGGAGAGAGTGGCATTGATGACTTGCCATTCGACCTCTGCTTCTTGGCCATCGGCATTCTTAACCATCGATTTCCTGAGCACAGTGGAGATCTCTATCGATCCAAGCTCAGAGATGATCTTATCGTCGGTAGTCGACAGCTTATCGCTAGATGAAAGAATCAACTGTGGTGACTCTAAGAATATACGATAATTGGTTTTCTTCTCTTTGATACCTTGTTCTTTTTGTATTTCCATTTGTTGTTGTTGGAGTTGGAGTTGTTGCTGTTGTTGCTGATTACTATTTGAATTGTCATTCTCATTGTTATTGGTATATTCTGTTTGATATCTATAAAGAGATGCATATTTAACTGTTTTAAATGGAAGTTGAACAAGTGATTTTGTCTTTAGAATGAAATCTACCAACACTGTAACTCTTATACTTCGAAGATCCAAGTCGATTTCAGTGTCGAAATCACGTGTTTTGTTGACAGAACGATTGCTGTAACTCTTGTACTTGAATGTTGCCATTGATACATCTTGATTCTTGGGTGTAAGTATCTTGAATGACTCATGCTCTGGTGACTGTGAATCGATGAACGATTCAATGGTGATCGAATCCAAGTGACCATCTACCTCAACCTCTCTTCCATTCAACGTACATTCTTTGATGACAAATCGATTGATGGAGAACATACCGATCTCATTACCATCGTCGTTCAACGATATCGAAAGTGCATGAACATTCGCTTTCGCTCTGATGACAGACAAGTTTGTAGCGGTAACTGCTTGTTGTTGTGAAGATGCAGGTGGTGGAATTGATGTTGTTGATGACAATGATAATGATGTTGATGTTTGTGTTTTACTTGGTGATTGCTGTACTGGCAGTACGATGTCATTGATGATCTCCTCTGAGGACATCATTTCTGTAGCGGCTGCTGTGTGTAGTAGCTCCTCTTGCACCTTGTAAGTCTCCTCAAAGCAGTAATCGAGGAAAGTGAGAACTTGACCGATGGATCGAGGATTGTAATTCATATTGAGTTCACCAAAGTTGAAATCGATATCGGTATCGATACCAGAGTACTCTGGTGAGTCTTTCTCGATGATGTGATGACTGATCGATATCAACTTTTTGGTCTCGGTCGACTTGTAACGCGACTGCGATGTCACCAACGAAGAGAACCGACTGTTCTTCTCGAGACAATCCTCAATCTCCATCTTTGCCAACAACAAACTACCGAAATAATCATAGGTCTTCTTCTTTAGCGACAATTGTAATTCATTGATTCTCAACTGTATCAAACGTATATTGGTTGGTTGATTGATACCAACATTACCATTGCTATTGTTGTTGTTGTTACCGTTGTTGAACAACGACGATATATTACTACTACTATGTACATCTACCAATACTTTCTCTAGAGTGAATTCACCTTCGAATATCTTTCGTTTCGATAGAACCTGACGATATGCTTCCGATAGCTTGATTTCCATTTGACTGACATCGACGACTGTTTCCGACTGTTGTTTGGTGGTGTAGAGTGTGTCCATAAGCTGATTGTAGGCGTTGGACGAGTGAGTCGATTCTGCAGCAAGAGTCTTGGACATTCTGTACAACTGAAGATACGATTCATCGGAGATGTTGATCTTCACCTCTGGCAGCGTTCCACTCACCTTGAACAACGCCAACGACAACTCATTCGGTTCGATACAACTCTGAATATGAAGATTAATCGCCATCTCTTCAATAAGTGGGAATCCATTACTAACGTCCACACTGGAATTGGAATTGGAATTGGAATTTCCGGAACTGGTGTTGCCATTGGTAGTGGCTCGCCACCACTCTTGGTCGTTTCGCGCCAACATCACTTTTATGGAAGATAGAGTTGCACGATAGTGGTCGTAGAGATCGGATTCTTTTACCGGTGTTTCCAACTCGGTTAGGAGCAACGGACGATCGATTGAATCCTTTACTTTCGCAGACTTTTGACTGAGGTCAGAGTGCATCAAGCAACTTCCGAGATCGACGATGATCAGCGAGGTGTCGACACGGTTGGCATGCTCCGTTATGATGACGGTCGGTGCCTTGGCATCTACGTAGAGATCGATTGTCTTGTGATGATTGATTACCTCTCGCAGCTGGAAGATCGTCATCTCCTTCAGCAAGATCAACTCCTCCATCGCCACCGACGACAATGGGAACAAATTTACATTTTCCTCGGGTGTAGCAAACTCTATCAATCTTTCAATCTGTGGCTTATTTACAACTACTTCCATAGTGTTCAATATCAATGATAATCTATAATCGTATGTACTTGAAATTGGATTCGTTTCAAATGTTATATTAAATAAATGATTATTAATGTTATTATTGTTATTGTTGTTGTTGTCATTACTATTGCTATTATTATTATTATTGTTTTGTATTAAAGTATTTAAATTTGATGATGATGAATGTAATGTTGGTGAATCCAACTCTGATAATTTCTTGTTGTTGATTCCACATTTGTATCTTGGCGTTGATGTGATGATATATGGGAATAAACTGTCGACATTGTTGTGATCGATAACGTTGAATGACTCGAGATCCAAATCTATTCTAAAACCCTGTTGTCTCTGAGACATCTTGAATGAAATATTATTGAGGTAGGATTTCATCAAAGGATCTTCTCCTTCACGACTTCCTATAATAGTGAAAATAATCGCTGACACTTGAACTTGTAATACATTTTGAATATACTAAACATAATCAATCATCAATATTAGTTAGTTGTGTGTTTTGTTCTTCTAGATACCAACTATTCTAAACTAAAACTACTTACATCAGGTGGCATTTCAATGGTTGCACTCAATGCGATCTCATCATATTCCATAGATTTATAGATCTCTTCTTGTTGTTCTTTTGTCAGCTGAATCGACATCTTTGGTTCGTTTGACTTCCAGAATCCAAAGAAACCTTTTGTTCTGTTTACAGAACTATAGAATTCACCTTTCTTTGAATCTGCAATCGCCTGTTCTTTTGCAAGTTCTCTTCTTGCCAATGATCTAAAACTAAATAGATTGATTGATTGATTGATTAGATAAACAAGAAATAATCCAATGTAATCTTAAGTTGCAAACTTACTATATAATATCTTCAAAACTTAAAAATTCTTCCATTTCTTGCAGTCGTTTCTTTTCCTTTTCGTTGATTGGCTCTAGCCATTCGACTGCCTGTAACTTTTTAAAGAGTACGACGTATTCCTTTCGGTTCTGTCGACGCTTCTGCATGTAGTTCCACGAACGCTGTTGTATCTTCTCACGAATCGACTCACGATACACCTCGGCAAAGTAACGCCACCACGCTCTCGGATCCTGTTTAGGACGCAGCTTCGGTCGGTACTTGAGATACTTTAATTCCTGTGCGTACGCGCCAATCGTTGTCAACAGCTTCAGAATGGTTTGATACTGATTCTCCTCGATGTAGAACGACACCTCCTCGAACTGACACTGCACCTTCATCTTTGGCACCGACTTGTCCATCTGTAGATTCTTGTTGACCTCCACCTTGAGCGTAACGGTTATCGGTTTCAAGATGTATTTGTGGTCGCCCAAATTGCGGTTGGTTCCAGTCATCGACTTTAACTTGCGCGCAAACTCATCGTTGGAGAGATCGCGTATCGATTCGCCCTGGTGTTGTTCCTCCTCAGAGTTCAAATAGATCGAAAAGTCAGAGAGTTCAACGTATTTGAAGAGTGTATCGTTGTCGCCGCCAGCAGTATTGTTGTTGGAAGCAGTTGGCGAACCATTGTTGTGGAATTGGCGAGTGTAGTTGCCATCGGTGGAATAGGCGGTGAGTGAACCAAACGACAGACCGAGCGAATAGATCTTTCCATTGCGAACCTCTTCGTAGCGCAAGTGGAATGTATTGATTTTCACCTCGATGTTATTGAGTATCTTTGACATGACGTTCGACATGAATGTGTCTTGCGAACGTCCAGCCGGTCCACCCTCGAGACCGCCACCCTCCTTCCACGACCGGATCAACTCGTACTTGTCCAACTTCTTCTGCTTTGTCAGCTGTTGTTTGACTCGCTCCTCCTCCTCGTTGTACTCGAATCCAGTCTGTGGAATTGCATATAAACAAATTGAATCTATTTCCAGAATGACTGGCATCGATTTTAAATTCTTCAAACAATTAAGTTGTCATATTGATATTAATATATTAATATTCGCAGGATGATGGTTAACTATAGATTATACATACAGTCCATGGTATCTTTAATTCCAAGGTACCGATGATACCTTTCTGAACGTGTAACGGTAGTTTAAAGGATTGTAAAGCTTCACCTTTGATTTCCAAATTTCTCAAAACCACATTTCCACTGAATACATTTACTTTTAATTGCTCTGATGAAAGATTCTTTATATATTCACCAATATATTTAACCAATATATCTGCTACTAAAGATTCAAACATCTTTATCAATTATCTATATATAAATATCTAACAATCTGTATGATTTCTTCTTTCTTCTTCCTTTTTCTCTCTTTTCTTTTAACTCTATAATATATATAAACAACAAATTTCTATAAAACTAAACTTAAACTAAAATAAACTAAACTAAACTTTAACTAAAAAATATACAAAACCACTAATACATATGTATATATGATTAATTAAAATATTATGTTAACTATTATTATTAATTTAATTATTATTATTATTTTACAACTTTTGATTGTTTGCTTTGCTTTTGATTTTTTTTAAAATCGTTCGTATGTTTTGTTTTTAAATGTGTTAAATGTGAATTACTTTTCTTTTTATTGATTATCAATAAAGAAAGAAAGTAAGTGGTGTTTTTTATTATTATTACTTTAAATATATAAATATTATTTATAAAGACTAAACTAAAAAATGGTTTAATGAAAAATATATATCTTTTTAAAAAAATAAGGGTTTGTTTATTATATTATCTATTAAACCTTGGTTGCTAGATAGTACTCTCAGAGTGTGGCTCCCCAATGAAATTTTCAAAAAATTTGTTAAAAATGAAAAAAATCAATTTTTAAACATCTTTCTGAATTTAAGAAAACTTTAATGCTATTTCATTTTTGCAAAAATGGAATGTGAAGTTTGCACAGGTGGTTCTTTCATCATTTTCATTTACGAGCATCCTGAAAATAATTAATCGAGAGCAATCGAAATCCCAACAATCATAGTGTAAATTCACAAATATCTATCAATTGTTAAGAGAAATCGAAAAAGTTTTTCTAGATATTTTAAATTGTTTCTGCCACTTAAAAGAATCAAAAAATTTAGTTTCTGAATACCAAGGTGATGATGTTTCAATTCAAAGGAGAGATCATGTTGTTGGTTTTTTTATTTTATTTTTAGAACAACATTAATTAAACAATTATTGAAAACAACAAAAAAGAAAATAATAACTAACTCTTTTTTCTTAACAATGATATCATACGTAGTAATACAGATTTCAAAGACTTTTCCTTAAAAAGAATATCAAAAAAGTTTTGATTTGACAAAAACTAATATTTTTAAAAAAGATTTACTCTTTTTGGTAATTCAATGGTAAAAGAAGTATAAATATTGAATAATGATATTGTTATTTGAAAATTAGATTAAGTAAAGAATGCCTTAAGAGATTAACAGTTAATTTTAATAAAAAGAAAATACTTTGTTTGTATTTGTAAAGTTTAAAACTTAAAAGAAAAAAAGTATATTATATTCTATCAAATCTTAATTATTTATAAATAAGAATAAATAAATAAATAATAATAATAATAATAATAATTTAACAATGTCATCTCTTAATACTGAAGAAGATAATTCAAATTTCAGTGGATGTGTCGATTGTCAATATAAATTGTCATTCAAACCATTCGTTTGGGATAAAACTCATTCCGGTGGCTGGATAAGTGGTAGCTGTGCACATTCAACCATCCATGTTTCCGATCCTCTGACCGAGTTCTATACTTTCGAACCGAATGTACAAACCAACCTCGACAAGAAATGGTTCTCGGAAAATCAAATCGAGTTGGAGGAGCTAGAGATTGAAGGTCCCGACAACAAATGCTCCAAAGAAAAGAATGTATCGGTGACACTCAAACATGATAAAACCGATCGTTACATCTTGACCGTAAAGCACAATTAAAATCAAGTTTAAATTATGTTGCCAAAATCAAACAACAACAAACACACGTGCATATTTTTTGTAAATAAGGAATAATAGTAATTCCAATCAAATAAAAATAAAAACTATAGTTTTAATCTTTCTTTTATATTTACATTATTTATTTATTTAATCATCTATTTCATCTTCTTTTGATTTCTCTTTCTTCTTTCTTTTTAGTTTTGTGGTCGTTGGTTCATTCGTGGTTGGTGGTTTTGTTTTTATAGATGTTGTTGTTGTTGTTGGATTTGAAACATTGCTACTACTTGACTTCCAATATTTATCGTATATTTTGTTTGGCAGTCTAAACGATGTTTCAATAAAGCTGTCTATATTCTCCCTTGTCGAGTTTGGCATTACAGAATGATTTAATCGTTTTGCCTTCAGATATAACTTTGGTATTCCATACGTCTGTTTCATTTCATTGCGAATAACTCTATAAATAACCATGACTAACATCTTGCTTATTACTTTAGCATTCAAAAACATACCCTTGCTACAGTGTATACTATCACTTTCTTGGCAACTGCCAACAATGCAAGATTCATCCACAGTGGCATATCTTTTTTTTTTTTTTTGAAAATATATATATACTTAAATAATACAAATAATAAATAATTAAATAGATAATCTTTAATTAATTAATATAACTTTTAAATTTATATTAATATTTTAATTTTAGTTTTTTTTAAAAAAAAATTTTTTAAAAAAGTTGATTTTAGGAATACGTTTAGATTATGTATTAATATCAACAACACAACAATCGATGTAATTCATATGAACATAATTAATGATGACCATAGTTTAGATGTGTCGTTTTAAAATATCTATTACTATTATTTTATTGGTGTTGTTTATTCTTAATTTATTTCTTTGTGATCACTAATTCTTTCAAACTCTTTTCTGTTTCTGAAATCTGAGCATCTATATATTTTCCTTGATTCTAATTTATAAATAATAAAGATAAAAGATGATTAATTAAGTAATTTGATCGATATACATGTGATTTGCGCTATGTTATCTTTTGGTATGATTGCTTACCATTAAACCTTTAACATCTTCTTCGTCTTTCTCTACCTGTTTTTTAAGTTCTTTTTTCAATGTATCTTTTGGTGCAACTAAAAACCTGTATTATTATTATCATTATTTTATTATGATTCGATTGTATTAGTTATTGATCTAAATTTAATAGATATAGTAATTGATGCATTCTAGAATGCATCGAACGATTATGATATATTACATTTTACCAACAGATTTGTATGTTTTTGTATTTGGTGGGAGTGTCTCTAGCTCCTTCAATGTAATAACACATCTTTGTCTATCTTTATCGGATACCTGTATCTTTTGTCTGATGTTATTCAAGTTTCTATTTAAATTGAAGAGTTTCTCACGAATCTCTTGAAACGCCTTCAGTAATAATAACAACTTTTAGTATCAAGCACAACCATAATGTTAAAATAGCTCTCTTAAACATACCTGCATATCAGTTATTTCTAAATCCGACATTTTATAATCTATATTATATCAAATTATGTTTACTAATATCAAATTTTATATATAAGTTCAGGGTATGTCTAACAATTTTTTTAAAAAAAAATTCAAATTTTTATTTTTTTTCAGGAGGCAGTATTCAGCTGTGCAAACCAATAAGTTTATTCACTGTGGAATAAGGAAACTCATTCTCACGAACTATCTAATATGTATAACAATAATATTTTTTGATTATAAAAGCGACATCGGATATAATAATAATTGACTTTGTGTATTCTGAAATCCTAAACAACTTTTGGTTTTAGTTAGATTTAAACTCACGGCACTTCATTGGCTCAAATTAAAAATAATTGAATAAGTATCGAATGAGAAGAAGTACATCATCAACTTTAGAGAATTAATTGTTTTCAATTTTATTTCTTTCTAATTTTTTGTTATAATTTATTTTTATTTAATTTTTTTTTCTTTTAAAGGATATTTTTAAAAATGATCTGATCTTAAAAAAAGGTCGATGATTGACAATGTCAAAAAATATTTAATATAAGTTCTGAGGCAGTTGGTTGACATCTCACATGTAACCCCGGTTAATTTATAACTAATTCTAAATCTACACCCTAACACAAAAATAAAGTTATTATTATTTGTTGTTGGTAGTGCAGGGTACAACATCAAACTCAAAATAGAATACATCAGAGGTATTGGAATCCATGATTGATCAAAACTGCATCTTTGTCACTAAAAATTCCAAAACGTTTGTTTGTGTGTTCCAGTTCCATCATGATAGACACAACTGCCGTCATCATAATGCACTACGAAGGATCATCTCGACTATCAATGTTGTTACTACCATATATTTTAAGATGTAGTGGTGGGTGCATTGTGTGTGTTGGTGTGTATATTGAAAAACAAGAAGAGTGTTCGAGTGTTTTAATAATCAAAAGTGTCAACAACAACTGACGATTTGCTAATTAATTTGGTCATGAAATGAAAGGTTAATTCATCACTAGTCGTGCAGAGGCTCGTTGGTTTTGGTGGTGATTGAAAAATGTAGCGCAATAAAAACACTGGGTGTGAGGTTCCAAAAAAAATAAAAAAAAAATCGATTTTAATGTTTGTTTTTTTGACAATTTTCATCATTTTTTTGCAAAATTCCTTTTGATGACAAATGATTTACAAAATAGTGTGCAAAAAAACCAACATCCATTTTCACACCATCACACACTCACCACTACCATTTCCTATTTTATTTTTTTTGGATTATTAAAAAAAGAAACAAGGAGTGCAAAGATTTCGAAAAATCTTTTAAAATTAAATCTTTTTTTTATTTAAACAAATTTCATTTTATTTTAATTTCCTTATAAACAACAATATCATTTTTCACGAAAAAAAATCAAATACCCAAGGTAAATATAATATAACTTTCATAGACATTGCTTGCAATTCAACTTGAAAATAAAAAATTAAAAAATAAAAAATAAAAAATGATGAAACCACATCATAATCAAACCCAAAACCCATCACCACCTCAATTGAAAATACACACCCACACTCACACAACAACATCAACAAACGACCAACACAAAACAGGAAGCCGCCCATTCCAACAGTCAAAAATTTGATGCACCTTATTTTTCAAACTTTTGAATCATAAATTTTCATTAAAATTAATTTTTATTCATTTTTTTCGAAATTATCATCAATTTCAGTCTGTCTTGCATTAGCTTTTCAATCAAAAGAGAGACCATTCTATTCTTTATAAAATCAAACTCAAACCTTCTAAATTAATAAATCTATTTGTTTCTAATACCACAATTTCAAAGCAATTTCAAACTGCCCATCTAATATCAACAATTATTTATAAATATTAGTTATATTACCCAAGTGTTTTATCATTTTTCATCATTTTATTCTTGTTTATATTTTATTTCTTTTTCGAGTCGTGATTTGTGTGAACTTTAACACTCTATCACTTCTTCACCAAAACAAATTAATTTAAAAACAACTAAAATATTATATAAAATCATCATACACTTTATTGGTACATCAACTTTTATCTATTTAAAACAATAATTATCCTTTTAGTTCACCCACCTTTCGAGCAAATAGTATAATTTAGAAAAAAAAAAAAAAAACAAAAAAAATTAAAAAGCAAACAAACAAATAAATATAAAAGTAAATTTAAAAAGATACTAAATACTTATTCATATCATATTGGTAGGTAAATCATTTTATATTTGTTTATAAAAATCACCCTCTTTTTTTTTTTTTTTTGAACATACATATTTGTTGTTCTTTTTCAAATTATTTAATTTGTGTATCTGTGTGTGTATGTGTTAATTAATTCAAAATTGAAATAAAAACTTATTTCATTTTTCAACATATATATGTGTGTGTGTGGTAAAAATGTCAACTTCACTCCTCTTTTACAAAATTAAATAAAATAAAATAAAAAATCAAATATTTATTTTTATTTTAATTAATTAATTAATTATTTTATTTATTATTTTGTTGTTGTTATTGTTATTATTTTTAAGAATTCTTTATATATTTATATTTTTACAAAAGAGGACCAAAATTATGTTTTTTTCAACTTCGCAATTCGCCTTTTCCTAATTAAAGTTCTCGAATTTTTGTTTTAAATTCTATATATGGTCAACAATTGATTTGGTGTGTTTTTTTATTTATTTTAAAAAGTTACTTCTTCAGCTTTGTTCTTTGTTCAGCAAACATTTTCTGACCTACTTGTTAGTTTCTCACACACATATATATATAACTTTACAATAAGAACATTTTTGCAATAAACAACAGCAACAACAATAATATAAGCATCACCAACTCAAAACAAAACAAAACAAACTATAATTATATAAATAGAAATAATAATAACAATCATAGTTAATAATAATCAATTTTCCTAAAAGTAATAAATATATTTATCAACAAAACAAACTATACACATTAATTTAATTAAATTAAATCTTTTTTGTAAATACTTTTTTATTTAATTTTTGCAAATATTCTAATACCAATTCGAAAATAGAAGGTAATTACCTACGTCATTGTTTAAAGTAGAAAAAACCTATTTTAACAACATAGCTATTATTAAAGTAGTAATAATAATAAAGAACATTTTCAAACAGTCACAGTTTTTTGTTTCACACACAGACGACAAATTAAAATTTTATTTTTTTTAAAATTCACCCTATCTCTCTATCTTTTGCCATCTTTTGCAAATTAACCCCACCACCACAAAATTCACCCAGGTTAGAATTGTAGAACACAGTGCGACGACTGTTCATCATCATGTTTCTCGTTTTTGTCAAACCTTTTGTGCAAACTTCCTACCCATCTTAATATTGTGCTACCGACAATTAACAATAACATCGGTTTGCATCCTTGACAAACTAAAAAAAAAAAAAACTAACTAAACTAAATAAATAAATAAATAACAACAAACTAAGAACAACACAGCAACAACAACATTCCAATTTCATTTAATTAAAGATCTATCTTGTCTTTATTAATACTCCATTTTGAATATTATTTATATTATATTTGCTTCATTCAATCTATTGTTTCTACTTCTAGTATTATACAACAATAACACACACACACACAAATTAATATCAACAATAACAACTCCACATAACAAATAACATTGTAATTGTTTCATATTTCTTTTCGGCAGTATTATTAGATTTAAAATATTAAAAGACTGAGGCTGACCATTTGCAGATACACCAGCATAAATCACCCACCTTTTAACTACCAATATTATTACTCCTACTACCATTACTTTTATTACCATTACATTAATTATTTCATTGTACTTTTTTTAATGTTATATTTATTTTTGAAACAAATTATATTTTAATAAAGACATTATATACTAATATTATATATATTGATTTATTTATTTATTTTTATTTATTTTTTATAGAATTTTGAATTTATAGTAATATAATATTATTTATTATTAAAAGTCTTTTATCTCCAGTAACCTTTATATTTATTTATTTAATTAATTAATATCATCTTTTTTGTTAGCAATACAGTATTCAACGCTAGCAGCATTATAATAATCAATCAACCAGTAAACTCAAATATTTAATATACCTAACTTATATAAACGCATTTTCAAATAAATTAATTATTTATAATATACAACCAACCATGTCAACTCATACACTTACACAAATCATCCCAATGAACGCTGATTCATTCTACGCCATTACAGAGACACCAGAATTCGATCAATTCCAAGTTCCATATATGGGTATTAACTCACTTGAATTGAAAGAAGAAAGAGATGAAGTAAGTTACAATTATTAATTTTCTATTATCCAAAACCAATAATTAACCAATTTTCTTATTTTTTCTCTCTATTAGGGCGATGTTATTTTCAGAAAAGTATGTGTAAAACCAAAGACAAGCGTACCAGCCATTCTTTTAAAGTTTTCAAGTGGTAAATCAGAGGTATCATACGAAGACACTCAACTTAAATCCAAAGTAAAGAGAGAAATTTTATTCAAGACAAACCCACCTCTTTTATCAGAAAATATTTTGTAAGTGTTTTAACAAAACTTATAAGTTTATATTATTTATTTTTAAAACAAATATTAATATTTAATTTGATAATTATAGTATTGAAGGTACTATTACTGTAGAACCATTAGATGATAACAACTGTCTCAAGGTACAAAAGATTAATTTCAGATTTACTGGACCACTCCAATGGTTCTCGTCAATGATTGAAGCCAACATTCTTTCAGAGTTGAAAAAGACAATGGAAACATTACCAAAGGTCGTTTTAGCATACAAGAAGCATCTCAGTGACAACAACATCCCATTGCCAGTATTTAAGCCAATCGCTCTCAACCCAGCTCCACAAAACTACAACCGTAACAACATTCCATCGCAACCAAAATCACCAATTCTTAATAACAAAGAACCGGTTGCTCAATATGTGTAATAAATTAGTTTTCCAAAAAAAAAAAAAACAAACCAACGAATTCATTCAAAATATTTTTCCATTTCTTTCACATGATCAATCAAATCAATCAAATCAATCAAATCAATTAAACCAATAATTTATTAGTTGTAAAATTAATTAAAATTAAAAATAAAGTTAAAGTTTTCACAAAACTATATCATGATATTCAAAGATTTTTATTGATTATTTATTTACACCAACCGCAATAAATAACGGATAAAATAATAATAATGTTTGATTTATTTAAAACTCTCTTAAGAATAGATAAAAAGAAGAATTCTTCTAGTAATGATGATGAAGTTGTTAATCAATATTCATCTTTACCTCATTTCATACAACAGAGAGTAGTAGCTTATGCATGTGGGAAGGACATTGGAGAGTTTCCATTTCGTTCCAAACTCCGATTGGCGTTGGTATCACATCATTGGTTTGGTTGGGTACAGTTGTATATTACAAAGTTTGTCAAACTTACTTATCAATTGCGCTACTTCTTGAAACATTTTAACAACAAGTATTGTGTCATCAAAGGACCGAGAGTTATCTATATGAATCAGGATCTGTTGGATCTGGGAGATTATGGCCCACTACTGAATACTGCACGTATGTTGGTAGTAGATGAAATCTCAGCAAAGACAACACCGCTACTCTTGAAACTCGACCAAGAGTGTAAATGTTTGAAAACTATTTTCTTTGCCGATGTAGATTACCGCCAGGTCTACCAATTGGCAACGCAACTCAAGACGAAAACGATTCAAATTCATACTGCCGAGACAAGTACCTCTTCGGTTTGTGCAATGCTTCCAACACCAGATGAGATCATTCCACCGAGTATTAGATATGAGTTGTTCGTCGAGCGATGGACAGACGAAACCTTCAAATCGAAAGTGCAAAACCCTAAGCTGTATCAACATGTTGTGGATCTATCGTTGTACGATCATGTTTTAGAGAAGGTAGACGATCCAAATTTGTTTTTGAATTTCGCGAATGTCAAAACGCTATTTCTCAAATGCAATAGCCAGCCAACTATCTATCCCAATATTAAAAGCTATCTAACAGCGATAGTAGGAGTTAAAGTTTTCAAGCTATACATCCACCACTTGAATAGCGACTGGCTCGATATCTTACCACTTCTCAAAGTCAGAAGATTGGAATTAACAATGGCGATATCATATCTTCAACCACCCAGTGGTGACAACAATAACGCTGTTGTTATTAATCCTGGTTTTAGTAATTCACATATCAAATATCTTTTGCTCAGTTTTACAAAGTGGAATCAAAATGGAAAACAGTGTTTGGAGTATTTCCTACGTGGAGATTTCTATAAACGTCAATTAAGGTGGTTTCATGTTAACGAATTCCAGTTCGACAGTGAAATGATATCATTGATGTCACAGACCGAATCGGTGGTCAATCTAAGGATTGAAACAACAATGTGGGATCAATCTGTAGATCTTTCTCCACTCTCGTGTATGAAATCGTTGAAAACTCTGGTATTAAGAGGGAGTACCAACATCGAAGCAACCAAGAATTTTATTGTACAGTTAGAGCGATCGATTGGTGAACATCAGATTAGCCACTTTTATTTCTCACTGCCAATAGGTGAAATCGAGAGAGCATCACTCAACTTCCATTGGATTGATGACATGGGTCCAACAATAAAGGAAATCAAGAATCATCAAAAAAAGTTGAAATTATTGATTAAAGATACTGTTCAATTCTCAAGTATCAATCTCCCAAGTTATAGTCTCAAACACTATGAGAATACTCATCAATTATGTTTTTCCTATGTAAAAAAATAAATAGAGGTAACCAAACAATGAAGATATTGAACAATTTTTGGTTCAAAAAATAAAATATTCAATCCTGATATAATTATCGATGGTTATAAAGTGCTTTTTTCCAAGAAATTGGATTAAAGTGATTATTGAAAAAAGTTTGAGTTTAATATTTTTTTAAATCTTGCTTGTCACGTTCATTACAAAATAAATAATAACTTTTAATTTCTTTATTCTCTAAAAATAACTTGAAAGTTTAATTTATTGATAGAACCTTCCTTTTTGTGAATTGATGATTCATTATGTCTAATCAATCAATTAATTATTATAAAAACAAATGAATTGTAAGGGTGGTCAAAAACTCCAACTTAATTTAACTTTTTGCTAAAAATGTAAAATATCTTTCGGTTTAGAGGATGAAAATAGGCTTTTAGCAAAGCAATCATAAAGTATTTAAATGAATTAAATTCATTTTAAATAAAAAAACTCCAATCAAACATGAATATATTTCTATTTATATTAATAGTTTTTATTATCTATGTTATCAAATCATTTGTAAGTTAAAAGAAAAGATCTTATTTTTATGTTTCTAATATTAATTCACATATCTATATTTATTTATTTTAATAGGTCGATAAAAATAGAAATTTTTCACACAATGATCCTATTGGCAACAAAATAGAATGGCCAATTCTAGGATCGATTCATAAAATAAGTAAATTACCACACAGAAAGCTGAATGATATGTCTATGACTTTAGGTGATGGTAGAATGTTTAGAATCTGGTTTGGCGATCGTTATACAATTGTTGTTAGTGATCCTGTTATTATAAAGTAAATATTACAATTACTTTTTAATATTGACATCTATTTTAAATTTTTACTAATTTAATATCTAATAATAGGGAGATATGGTCAAAGAATTTTATGAGTTTTACAAATAGATTTCATAATGAATCAGCTCGTATCTTAAGTGGAGACTACACCAATTTAGCAACTGCCGATTACCAACACTGGAAACCAATGAGAGCATTGGTATCTTCATCACTCACCAAAACAAAGGTTAGAACAATGAACACACTGATTGAGGATCAATCAAGATTCTTAATTGAATCGATGAAAGAATTCTCAAATTCAGGTCAAATTGTATGTACTTTAAATATTGAAGCAAAATATTTATTATTAACTCATACATTTACACTACCATATATTTTTAGTTCTATCCTGATAGATATTGTAAAAAGTATGCAATGAATGTTGTTTTGGGAACGGTCTTTTCAAAGACAATACCATATACTGAGGATGTACATGGCGGTATTGTAGATAGATTGGTTATGCCATTTCAATTCATTTTAAAGTCAATGGCACAAGGTATCATGTGTCATTTCATTAACATTCTAAAGCCAGTTCTATGGTATAATACATATCGTGTTGCAAGTGAAATTCAAAAGTGTAGAGAATACATAAAAACTATCTACGATGAACATCTTATTGATTTCGATGCTGAAAAGTAAGTTTATTATAATAACTAGCATGAATAATCAATGGTTTACTTACAGAAATGTCATCATATATTATAGTCCAAGAGATTTATTTGATATTGTAATTGCAGAGTGCAAAGATTCAGTTGATAGGATATTAAGAGTTTCACTTGACCTTCTTTTGGCTGGAAGTGATACAAGTGCATCAACTATCGAATGGTCTATGCTATACATGATCAATAATCCAGATATTCAAGAGAAAGTGACAAAAGAATTGAAACAATTGAATGTTACTGAAATCAATGTTTCACACAAACCAAACACACCATATACCAATGCCGTGATTAAAGAGGTGTTGAGAATAAGACCATTGGCACCAATGGGATTGAACAGATCAAACAATGAGGATATAGAAGTTTGTGGATATTTCATTCCAAAAGAGGTAGGATAGCTATCAATTGATTGTAAAATGATTATTAAATTCTTTTCTTTTTTTTACCAATTTAGACACATATGTTAATGAATATCTATTCGGTTCATCACAATCCAAAGTATTGGCCAAATCCAGAGCAATTCAATCCCGATAGATTCTTGGAGCCAGAGAATGTGAACAATCATGAAACTTGGATTCCATTTGGTGTTGGTCCAAGAAATTGTGTTGGTTTAAAGTAATTATTCTAATAAGTATTATTAATACAGAATTAGATACAGATATTAATATTAGTTTGTTAAAAAAATAGTTTGGCAATGGAGGAGATATATGTTGCATTTTCAAATATTTTATTAAACTTTAAATTGAAATCTTCAACTGGATCAACACTTGATGACATGGAGATATATGGATTAACTATTCGTCCTAAAATGTATGGAGTACTATTGGAATCAAGGAAACAATAGAACAAAATAAATTGTAGATAACATTAGTATTTATTTGTAAATAACACTTTATGAAAAAAAAAAAAAAAAAATTATAAGTTTTAAAAAAAAAAAAAAAAGAAAATTCGAATATTTAAAATTTTATCCATAGCCAAAGTTTGAAGAACTCTTTGAAGAGTTTGAAGAAAAAAAAGTAACAAAGAAATAATAATTGTGTACAATTGGTATTAAATAATTAAAAAAGGGGTTGATTATAATAGCTATTTTTCATGTTAGAGTTGGATATCAATTTTGTTGAATTGTTTTTATTTTTAAACACAATTTCTTTTTTTTTTTTTTTCGCAATGTGGGAATTTCCTTTGATTTTATTTATTATCTCATCAAAGATCAATAAAAATATTTGTAATTTGGAAATATTAAATAATAAGAAAAGTTATCTGTTCATTTTAGCAACCATTCTAAACCTGGTATTAAATATGTTTGTTTTTGAGTGATTGTATCTTTGAATAATCACAAAAAAAGTTGAAAAAAAAGATATTTATTTTGATGGGATTCAGAAATTTCATTTAAAGCATCATCATGATTGGTTACCAATTTAGAAAAAAATGTCGAATTCTAAAAAAAAATGGGGTAGTCCATTGGACAGATGAAATTGCACTTAATTTGACTGACGTATCAAAGTTGTTTAATAAACCTTCTTAAAGATATATTTAGTAAATCAAAAAACAACAATGAATATATTTATATTTATTTTATTTGTATTTTTATTATATGTTATAAAGTCATTTGTAAGTTTATAATTAAATTCAAAAAACACGAATCTTTTAATTAATTATTATTCAGATTGATAAGAATAAGAAATTCTCTAATAATGATCCAATTGGAAATAAAATTGAATGGCCAATTCTTGGATCGATTCATAAAATCAGTAAATTGCCACACAGAAAGCTGAATGATATGTCTATGACTTTAGGTGATGGTAGAATGTTTAGAGTTTGGTTAGGTGATCGTTATACAATTGTTGTTACTGATCCTGTTATTATAAAGTAATTATTATAAATACCTTCATCTTTTTATTTTTAATATATTCTTACTTATTTTCTATTAAAATTCTATTAATATTAGGGAGATATGGTCAAAGAATTTTATGAATTTTACTAATAGATACCATACTGATACTGCCAAGTTATTGAGTGGTAACTATACAAACTTGGCGACTTCTGACTATGAAACTTGGAAACCAATGAGAGCATTGGTATCTTCGTCATTCACCAAGACAAAGATCAGAACAATGACCACTCTTATCGAGAGTCAATCAAGACACCTCATAGAAACAATGAAAGAATTCCAAAGATCAAATCAAGTGGTAACTATCAATTCATAAATATTTAATTTACTAAAAGAAGAATTAATTCAGTATATTTAACACTTTAAAATATAATATCTATAGTTCTATCCAGAGAGATATTGTAAAAAGTTTGCAATGAATGTAGTTCTGGGAATTGCATTCTCTAAATCTATTCCTGATGAAGAAGATGTAAATGTTGGAATCATGGCACAGTTGATCGAACCTTTCAACATGATGCTAAAGGCAATGGGTCATGGATCAATAATTAATTTTGTAACAATTTTAAAACCACTGCTTTATGTAAAGAGTTATCTGGTATTGAGAGAGATCGAAAAGTGTAGAGCATACATCAAAACCATCTACGATGAACATCTTATTGATTTCGATGCTGAAAAGTAAGTTTATTATAAAACAACTAAATGAATAATCTATAGCGTTTACTAACAGAAAAGTCATCATATATTATAGTCCAAGAGATTTGTTTGATATTGTAATTGCAGAGTGTAAAGATTCAGTTGATAGAATTCTAAGAGTTTCAATTGATCTTCTGTTGGCTGGAAGTGATACAAGTGCATCCACTATAGAATGGTTTATGCTTTTCATGATTAATCACCCAGAGGTACAAGAGAAAGTTGCAAAAGAATTGAAAGAATTGAATACCAACGAGGTTAATTTGTCACACAAACCAAACGCACCATATACCAATGCCGTGATTAAAGAGGTGTTGAGAATAAGACCGACTGCACCAATGGGATTGAACAGATCAAATAATGAAGATACTGAAATCTGCGGTTATTTCATTCCAAAAGAGGTACGATATGATAACTATTAACTCAATAATATTAAACATTTCTTTATTTTACTAACATTTAATAATAATAATATTATTAGACACAATTATTAATGAATATCTATTCGGTTCATCACAATCCAAAGTATTGGCCAAATCCAGAGCAATTCAATCCCGATAGATTCTTGGAGCCAGAGAATGTGAACAATCATGAAACTTGGATTCCATTTGGTGTTGGTCCAAGAAATTGTGTTGGTTTAAAGTAATTATTCTAATAATTCTAAAATAATATTATAGATTTAACAACAGCTATTAACTAAATTAAAAATATATAGTTTGGCAATTGAAGAGATATTTGTTGCAACAACCAATATTATATTGAACTTTAAATTAAGTTCTGCAAGTGGTACTCCAATCAATGATGAAGAAATCTACGGTATTACAATCCACCCACACAAATACGGAATCATCTTGGAGCCAAGAAACCAATAGAACAAAATTGAATTAATTCAACATAAACAACAATTAATTGTTGATCATCTGTTTATATTGTATAATACTAAATAATAAATACTACCCATCATCTATATTAATATAACATGTAAACTTTAAATGATTAAAAATAAACAACAAATATATATTAATCGTCGTTTTTTTTTTTTTTAAAAACGAAAATTTATTTTTTTTAAGAATTTAATAGTTTAAATTTATCATTCTTCAGATCAGTCAGATTGTTGTAAAAATATTTATAGATATATATAAGATAGATATCTAGAATGTTAAATATATCTATTAATAATAATAATAATAATATTTTAAATTTATTCAAAAAAGTAATATATAGAAATGGATTAGCAACTACAACAGCAAATCAAACATTCTTGAAATCATCTAGTCATTGTTATAGCAATGATGTAACATGTCTGTTTAATAAGAGTAATAGTAATAATAGTGCTGGAGGATCAGTTGCATATTATCATAAATTTGTTCAGTCACAGAGTACAGGACGTAAGAGACATTCAGGTTACAAAATTAATGAACTTAAATCGGAATTATCATCATCAACATCATCATCATCGTCGTCGTCATCATCAAACAAAAGAAACAACAAACAACACTCATTGGAATCATTGAACAAGTTTGATCAAACACTCTCTGAACCCATATCAAACAAAGATGAAAACGGTAATACAATAGTAAAGAGTATTCTATACAATAATAAAACAGTAACAGGTCCATTCAATGAACTATCACCTAAATTTCAGTATGTACAAATATAATATTCACCTACCTATTATTCAATTAGTGACTAAATTTCCAATTAACTTTTACCTTTTTGTTATTAGATTACATGCACTGAATCAATTGGATGATGTCGATGAGATAATGGATTTTTATAAGGCGAATTGTAACAATAAAAAGTTGCTAGGGTTGATACCTTCAAAGTTTTACAATATGGTGATGGTTGCTTTGAAACGATTGATGGCCGGTCCAGAGTTGATAGAAGTTTTCAATCACTATAGAGACAACGCAGAGAGCACCGCCGACAAGGAGAGTCGAGCATATATATACAACACGCTGATGTCGTATTTCTGTGAGAAGCGCGACGTTGCCAAAGTAGAGGAACTCTTCCAATCGATGGAAGAACCAACGCGTCATTCCTACACAATCTTGATTATCACTTATATCAATGCGTCGATGGTCGACAAAGCACTGGAAGTACTGTCGCAGTCGCACCAGAAGCTGACTGTAGACGCATCGGCCTACAACGAACTGCTGCGTCGTCTCGCCGAGAATCACCAGTTCCAGATGTGCGATGCCATCATCGGTGAGATGCGTCGTCAGGGCATTGAGTTGGACGCCATCAGCTACACTACGCTCATCCCGAGATTCGCGGTCGCCACCAACGGACACTCGCTGGACAACCTGCTAAAGCTGCTGATGGAGTCGGAGAATGTCGAAATGGATACGCTGCTATTCTCCTCGATCATCAGTGGATTGGCGAAAGCGAAACATGAGAATCGCTCCGCCGAGTGTATCCGTCTGTTCGAGTCGATGCCCAACGCCAAGGAGCTGATGAACTCGACCGTCTTCTACAACATGCTCAGCTGCTACCCGCCAGAGAGAACCATCTCGTTCTGGAGTGAGGTGGCACGTGATCGTCCAGAGCTCGTAACTCAGCAGGCGGTTGTCCGCTTCGCCAAGATCCTCCTGCAAGTGCCAGACTCGAGCGCCAAGATCATGGATTTGTTCAACTTTTCCAAAGCCAAGTTCCAGTCGGTCTTTGAAAAGGATCCCTATTTCTATAATATTCTGATTCTCTCGATGCTCAAAGAGGAGAAGATCGCCGAGGCATGGGCAATCTTCCAGTTCCTCACTCGTCAGAAACAAGCCAACTCTGAGACCTACTATCCCATAGTCAAGTATCTCTGTAAGCGAGCATCGACACCCTCCGCCTATAACAGCTGTCGTGAGATATTGAACTCCTCCTACTTCCAACTCATTAAAATCGATCAACTTCCATTCTGGCGAAGTATATTCCAACATCTCATCGACGAAAATGACTACACCAATTTAGTATCGACCATCGAACTTTTCAAGAGTTGCACTACCAATCATTTATCACCACATTTCGCTCAACTTTATCCATATCTAAGTTCAAAAGATCCAAAAACAGCTGATTATTTATTAAATAAATAAAATTAAATAATTTAAAATTAAATCAATCAAAATGTTGTGTTTGACTTTTCAATTAATTATATAATCAAATATAATAAAACAATATTTATATATTTTTTATTTCAAATAATAAATGTGTTGGACAATGTTGTTGATAAACATATAAAAATTAAAAATACAACACACATTGTATGTCGAATAAAAACCTATGTATTTTTATTCTATGGATTTAGTAGTGGTGGACTTACATCAGATTTATCACCTTTTTTGTTGCAAAACACACCAATCAATCAATCACCACTAATCAATTAACTCTTCAAGTTGAATAAATCAATAGATTAATTAAGAAAATAAATTAATACAATGTATATAATAAACAACATCATCATGATTACCCTCACATTGACTATTATCATCACCAAATAAATATTACTATTACAAAACACAAACAATATAATAAATAATATATATTTAAATTATTCTTAGTTTTATTTATTACAAAGTCTTTATTTAGCTATAGACATTTAATAATAATGAATAATATTTATAGTACACATTGTGAATTCCATAATGGAAGATTGGAAATGATTTGCTACTGTTGCAATGAATTACTTTGTTCTCAATGTTCACCAAGTCACAATAGACATCAATTCGACCATATTAACAATATTAAAAAGTCGATTAAACCATTTGGGTTGACTGACCTTTCATGTTGTAGTGTTGGTAGTAGTTGCAGTGGTAGTAGTATGTCACTTAACAACAACAATAGTGATGGTCATTCAAATCACTCCTCTGACAACAATAACAACCCGGTTAACATGAGAATCGATCAAATATGGAGTACCATTAATGAATTAAAAGATTCATACAAATCGTTGGAAGCGACCGAAGATTCTATTGGCAAGTCGTTTGCTGAGCTCCATGATATCCTCAAGCATAGAGAACACCAACTGAAACAATCGGTAATCTCTGAGAAACACAAGGTGTCCGATAGCATTGATAAGCTAGTCAATGAATTGAAACAGATCAATGTCATTGTCAATAATATACATGGTAGAGAGTTTGTTGATGCCACATCATCTTCCCACCAGAACCACCACCACCATCACCATCTCAAACGACTATCAGTATCCTCTGCCACCTCTTGTTTTGAACAATTCGATTTGGACGAAGAGGAAGAAGTAGAAGAACTCGAAGCAAAGAGTCACCATCGCCATTTCATTGGAAACATCATTGAATCAATCAATGAATCAAAGAATATCGATGATTTCGTCAATAGTAATACACATTCTTTGTTCTCCAATGTATGCTGTTTGCCATCCAACACCCACGAACAAAACCTCCAAACTCTACAGTCAATCCAAAAGTATTTCCATGATTACAGCAACAATAACCAAGGAAATGTTACCTACGAGTCATATCTTTGTAAGAAACACTTTGGTGTCGCTATTGTCAACAGAGATTTCATCGAAGATTTCAAATTGAATCTTGGCAAATCCATCTACCTTGAACCAAAGACCATTGAACACAATATTGTTTTAAAGAGGAATGAACCACCAAATCCAACCTCTTTCAAAGCTATTTCTCAACAACAACAACAACAGCAACAACAACCATCTCAATCCAGTCAACCTGTAGTCGAGTCAAATCAGCCTGTTCAACAATCATTGATATTGGCTTCCGATGGTCAAAAGGTTGTATCTCTCATCGATGTCTCGAACCGAGACAATATCATCATTGAGAAGATGAACTTCCAATACAATTCACTTTCTATTCCACATTCGATGGTTGCTGTTGGCGAGTATGTCTATATGTTTGGTTGTTTCATCGAGAATGAGTTTATCAACAAATACTATCGATTCTCTTTGAAATCGAAATCAATAGATTTCCAAGATAATCTTTGTTTGAAAAACAAAGCCAATTTACTATCGGTGTGTTACGACGGACTCGACCATCTCTACTTAGTCAACAATCCACTGGAGATTATTAAATTCAATATAAAGACACAGCGATTCTCTCATTTGTTCGATCATGATACTCAGACATTTTACGGTGCCATTGCATGCTTCTACTACAATTATCATTTGTACATTTTGGCAAATAACAAAAAGATTATTTACAAGATCAGTCCAATCAGTAGACAACTGTGCGAACACATCAAGTTGGACAATTCTTCAAAGATTGGATCGTGCTGTGCCGACGATAATGGAAATATCTACGTTACTTATATTGGAACCTCTATCATCAGATTCGTAAGAATTAACTTGGATTCAAAAGAAATAACTAGATGCACCACTATCAAATTTGTTTTCAAGAACTATCTTAAGATGCTATTCAATAGAGTAAGCGATAATGAAAGTTATATCTATTTAATTGGTGGTAAAGAATATGGAAATCATTTATATTCAATCGAGAATGATTCATGGTGTAAATTGGATTGGAACGATGAGAATGATCGTTGTTATTATGGATCTACTATTATTAATTCATTTAAATAAATAAATAAATCTTTTTAAAATCACATAGCAAAAGTGTCTAACTCAAAAATCGGCCGATATTATCTGACCAATACTGGTTAGAAGTCCGGTCAACAATATGCAACTGCAGTTTTTTAAATTTTTAGTATTTTTTTTTATTTTTTTGTTTATTACAAGTTGGCATAAATTCTGGAAGCTGAAATTCGATCATCTACCATTCTTCTATCAGATCAATCAATATCAGCTATACTTGAAATCAATAGAATGTGATCCAACCAATTTCGAGTATTATCATAACCATGAATTGCCTCTTTCAGGAGAATCGATCGCGCTTCCTACTTGAGAATCTATGATACAACTATACTTGAAAGCAATAGGGTGTGATCCAACAAATTCCGATTTTTTATTAACCTTGCAATGCACTTTCAAATGAAGAATTAATCACACTAAATAATGGAGAATCAATGACAGAACAACGATTACACTTCCAAATGGTGAGCAAATGACAAGAAGACAACTACTTCAAAAAGCAAGAGAAAAAATGACAATATATCTCTTATATTAATTTTAAAAATTTTACAAACATTCATATACCAATTGGATTTGATCGCAGGAATTCATTAAAACAATAAAGATAAAATCATTTAGTAGAAATTAATTTTTAATAATTTCTAAATCTTTAGACTCGTATAATGATTTTCTATCTTTTTATCTTGGTTTTATTAAATGTGGTGTCGATTTCAAAAAGATATTTTGGACATTTGTTTTATTGAAAACAAGAAATCGATAATTTTGATATATAGACTAGTATATGATTATCTATCAACTTCTCGTTGTTTTATTTATTTTATGTTTTTTGGATTTTTATTTTTTCATAATATATATATTTATGAAAATACTTTAAAGTTTAAAGTACCCCAATAGTTGAAATTTATTTTTTCGAAAAGTAATAAGTATAAATGATTTGGTGCTTTTGGTTTAATCATTAGTACTAATTTGGTAGTGTTGTCAACCTCTTATTTCAAAAGCTAAAGAATTGAGGAGTTTTTTTTTTTTTGATTTAAAAGATTTATTATTTCGTAATTTTTGTAAAATGTGATAATTTTTTTGATCATTGATTCTTTGAGAAACTAATATTATGATAAAATTAAAAAAAGAAAAATTAAAACTTCTTTTATTAATTTAATGATTTCTCCTCATCCACTTGTTATAGTTCTTGTAACTCAAATTATTTATACTTTATTTTCATTATTTTCATTTCCATTTTCTTTAGATACTTGCAATATATAATGCGATCTATAGTGAGTTGGTATGTCGTTTGGTCCCATAACAGGAATCTCCTTTACAGCCAATTGGTACCATAGCTTACGATCAATCACCAGATTGTTTTGAATAAACAATGATTTTGGTGGAATGTTTGGACCATTTGGAAGAACAACTGGTTTGTCTGGATTTGCGGAATCATACTTCTTTAACGCATTGTGTTGGACATAGTGTGATGGTACTCCATTCGGACCCAGAACAGGAATTGTTATAGGTACAATTCTATACCATGACTTTGGATCGATTTCAATTTCAGCTGGAACTATTAGGTTTGGTTGAATTGGAGCTGTTTGATATGGATTGGTAGTTGACCAGGTTTGCACGGGTGATTGTGTTGGTGTTACTGATGTAGCCATGTCGATCTGAGGCTTTGGTATTTGTACTCTTATATTTACCATTTGGCCGAATCTAATAATGGAAATTAACAATCCAAATACACTTACAGCTGCAGAGGCAATACAAATTCCAAAACCAGAGGAAGGACCCCATTTAAATTGATCACTATACTCACTACCACTGAATTTCACACACCAATCCCAAATATTGCATAACACCAATTGCAATAAAGTGTCTCACCCATTGAGGAGGATCCTTAATCGATGTTAAAGTTGTATAACCCTCTGTTATATATAGATATCAAGAATTAAACTTAACATATTAAAAAACACAAAAAAATTAGTTGACAATTAAAAAAATTGAAAACAACTAAATAGTACTTACTATTTCTGTTTTGAGCTTATATAAATTGAAGTATGATTTATAAAAAATCTGATATCCTGGTACATAATCACTGGGATTTATATAATCATAGTACCTAACGTAGTACCAATCACTTGAAACCGAGGCAATTGATAAACTAAACAATGCTGCAATTACTATTGAAAACAATATAAATATAATTAATTGAAATCGAGTGTATTTCGAAAGAGTTTGTTTTATTTTATAAAGATCCATGATTTAGTTTAAATAAATTAAAGAATACAAATTTATAGTATAAAGAAAAAGAAATGAATAGAATACAAAAAATTTTTGACCTATCATAAAATTCGATCTCTAAAACTAAATCATATCCCTCAAATCAATTCTAAGATATCACTAAAATATATTAGGTAGCATTCTTTTTCAAAATATATACAGAACTCTTTAAAAGGAAATAAATTGAGTCAGTTACATATGAAAAATACCGATTAAAAAAAAAAAAAACAATTTTGCGAATCTTAAAATAAAAAACTCCTCAATTCTTTAGTTTTTTAAAACAGATGGTGACAACACAACCAAATTAGTAATATTAGCGATCAAGTCTTTAAAATGATTTAGAGGTCATTAGTATCTTTGTAAAAACAATCATTAAGACTGAGTTCGTTTGTATAAAAATGACCTAGTACTAATAAATTATTTCACTAAAAAGATTAAGTCCAAAAAAAAAAAATAGAAATAAATATCTTGAAGAATAATAGTTCAAACAAAAGGAATCTAATGAATTATATCTTAGGATCTACGATAAAAGATTATTAAAAATAAAAAATAAAAAATTTTATTAAGATTTTATCATACTATTTTTCATTTTTTAATATTCTTAATTATAATATAACAAAAGAAGTTGATATCCGACCAATCTCAAATTATTTTCTAATTCTTCCTTTATTTACCAAAGCCACTGATCGATATGGATTCCTCAGCAGCACCAACACGATCACCTGTACAAACCTGGACAACTACCGCCAATCAAGATCAACCAACTCCGATTCAGCCAAACCTAATCGTTCCAGCGGATATTGAAATCAATCCAAAGTTATGGTATAGAATTGTACCTATTACAATTCCAGTTATAGGTCTGAATGGAGTACCAACACAATGTACTCAAGAAGTATGATTCCGCAAATCCAGACAAACCAGTTGTTCTTCCAAATGGTCCAAACATTCCACCAGAATCATTAATTGTTCCAAACAATCTGGTGATTAATCATAAGCTATGGTACGAATTGGTTGTAAAGGAGATTCCAGTTATGGGTCCAAACAACGAACCAACTCATTATAGATGTCATTTTATATTAAAAGAAACTAAAGAAAATGAAAATAATATAAATTAAGTATAAATAAAAAAATAAATAATAAATTTTTGATATTTATATAATGTATCTATTAATGTTCACCTTCAACATCTCTTTTGGGTGAGAAGAAAGTACAATTAGAATGACCACCGAGTAGGAATTTTTGCATGTCCGCATTTAGGGACACAAAACTGGTCTTTTTGTTTTGACCTAGATCAAAATCTATTTGATAATCATCTTTACATAACTGATATCTAGGTCATATGGAATAAGTTTCGACCATCTCTCGATGGATTTTAAAACTGTGACACTTTGTCTTTATCATATTATATTTTTAAAAATTAATATTATGATGGTCGAAACTTATTCCATATGATATAGGTACAAGTTAAGTAAACATAGTTATCAACTTGGTTTGATTCTAGAGGAAAAAAAAATGACCTTTATTAATTTTTAGTGAGTTTTTTTTAACACATGAATTGTATATCTATTGAAATTCTAAACCTAGATTTGAATATCTTTTAAAATGGCGCATAGCACTCGTTATTACCATTAAAAACGGTCAACATTTCACAAACTTCCATTCGGGTATCCGCGGAAGTTTCGAGTTACTGTTCGCCCCAGTCTTCTGGCCGCGGACTGAAACTTCAGTTACTGTTCGCCTATCATCGTTTTATATTAGGATTAAATATTCTCTAAAACGTTTCATTTGTCTGAATCTGACAATTGAGATGATCACTCCTAATACACTTATAACCGCCGAGGAAAATATTCCAAAACCAGAGGAAGGAATTGATTTTAATCCATCTCGAGTGAGAACCCATCCTATACTGGCCAAAGTTTTAGGTAGAGTTGCTTCCAAAGCAATTGAAATGATTTGGAACACTATTTAACAGATCATATTAATTATTCCAATAGTTGGTAAAACCGAATTTCCAGGTATGAGATGTGATACCACCAAAGTAACAGCACCAGTAATTACACACACCAATCCAAAATATTGAATAACACCAATTGCAATAAAGTGTCTCACAAATGGAGGATGATCCTTATACGATATCCCAAGATAAAATTTTTTTTTTTTGGGTTTTGTTTTTTTAAATTAGTGATGAGATTGTTCATTTTGGACTTCAAATCTGAATATTCTTATTAATTAATCCATTCATTATAAATCAACAACAAACAACAAACAACAACAAGTTAAAAGAGAGAGAGATGTCAAAGAACGGAGAAGCATATATTTTAGATGATCGTGCAAAGGCACTTGCAAACTATCCACACATGCGTAAAGCCGGTGGTTTCTTGTTTGTCTCTGGTATTTCATCGAGAAGACCTGATAATACCTATGAGGGTGTATGTACAACTACTACTCTTACTAATACTCTTACTATTACTACTACTACTACTACTACTACTACTACTACTACTACTACTACTGCTACTACTACTACTACTACTAAATAGATAGATAGATAAATAAATTCAAATATTAGAATAAATTAGTGATTGACTTTCTATTTTAAAATAACACAACAAGGTAACAAAACAGGAAGATGGTTCAGTTCAACTTTGTATTGAAGCACAAACCAAAGCAGTCATTGAGAATATCAGAACGATTTTAAAGTCGGCCGGTGCCGATCTAGAGAATATCATCGATGTAACCGTATTCCTCGTCGATATGCAAGACTATGCAAAGTTCAATCAGGTCTATAATCAATATTTCAACGCAGAGACCGGTCCAACAAGAACCACCGTAGCAGTTCACCAACTTCCAAACCCAAACCTTTTAATTGAAATCAAGTCAACTGCATTAGTACCACAATAATAATAATAATACCAAAAAAAATATTTAAAATAAACAATCAAAAATCTATATTTATAAATTACTATAAATATTCTATTATTTAAATGTTCTAAATCATTATCAATTTGAATTCAAGTTAAGGCTAAACATGTTTTAATATATTTTTGAATCATTAATGAATCATCGATTTTTTGCGTGCAAACACAAAATAAAAAAGTACAAAGTTTGAATTATTTTTGAATTTTTTTTTTTGGTGTGTTCATACAAAGTCAAAATATTAATTTTTTTTATATATTTCATTTATATATTATCTTTCTTTCTTATTTAAATAAACTGCACATCCTACTTTTAAATTAGTAGAGTTTCTTAATAATAATAATAATAATAATAATAATTAATCTATAATATTATTCACTATTATTGTAAAAGTATCTTTATTTTTAGTAAAAAGATAGATAGATATTAGTTTTAGATTGGTATATTATATAAGAAGTAGTAGCAGTAGCAGTAGAGAGAATAGTATCAAAATCAAAAACAGAGATAATCGATCATTGTTCAATCAATATATATATATTGCTAAAATTTGTAAATTACATTGTTAGTTTATTTGTTGAATAGAGAGAAAGAAGAAAAATGGTGTTAGCGGATTTAGGTAATCAAATCTCATCGGCTTTGGCCAATATGAGTAATTCAACCATTATAAATGAAGAGACAATCGATACATTGTTGAAAGAAGTTGGTAATGCACTCAGTCGTGCCGATGTAAGCTTGAAACTCATCATTCAAATGAGAAAGAATATTAAAGAACAATTAAAGTTGGATGCAATGGCTGCCGGTTTAAATAAGAGAAGAATCATTAAAAAGGTATTTATTCTGTTCAATTGATGTAAACATATAACGTGTTAGTTATAAATATATTAATGATCGATTATATAACGTTATCGATTCGGTTAGGTTGTATTTGATGAACTCATTAAGTTGTTGGATCCAGGTGTTGCACCTTGGAAACCAACTAAGGGTAAATCGAATATCATTATGTTTGTCGGTCTTCAGGGTGCCGGTAAGACAACGTCGGTCACCAAGTTGGCATCGTTCTACAAGCGAAAGGGATGGGCAACTGCAATGGTTTGTGCCGATACATTCAGAGCTGGTGCTTTCGACCAATTGAAACACAATGCCACCAAAGCAAAGATTCCATTCTACGGTAGTGACACCGACAGAGATCCTGTTGCCGTCGCCAAGAAGGGTGTTGACATCTTCAAGAAGGACGGTGCTGAGATCATCATCGTCGATACATCCGGTCGTCATAAACAAGAAGAAGAGCTATTTAAAGAGATGAAAGAAATTGAAACTGTAGTTGTAAGTATAAAATCAACTCTCTAGAGATCTACGTAGTTTTATCATAAGTATTATTGTTTACCAACTAGTTTGATATATATATATGTTTCTATAGAAACCAGACAATGTTATTTTCGTAATGGACAGTTCTATTGGTCAAGCTGCATTCGATCAAGCCACTGCATTCAAGAACTCTGTATCTGTCGGTTCTGTTATCATTACAAAGATGGACGGTAACTCAAAGGGTGGTGGTGCTATTTCTGCGTATGTATTAATCTAGTTAATTATAGTTGGAAATAGAATAGAATATTAATACTAATATTATATATATGTATAGTGTTGCAGCTACAAAGAGTCCAATTATTTTCATTGGTACAGGTGAACATATTCCAGATTTAGATTTATTCGATGCATCTTCGTTTGTTAGTAAATTGTTGGGTATGGGTGATGTTAAAGGAATGATGAATATGATTGCAGACGTAGTACCAAAAGATACAAAAGCCTTGGAGGAAATAGCATCTGGAAAATTCACATTTAGAAATATGAAACAACAATTCTTACAAATCTTGAATCTTGGTCCAATCGATAAATGTAAGATATCTATCATTTCACCAACCTTTAGAAGAATTCACAGCATTTCTAACAAATAATCAAATTATAATCAAATTATTATTAGTTGTACAAATGATGCCAGGTATGAGTAATATTCCACAACTACAAGGAGACGCCGGTAACTTGAAACTTAAAGCTTATATCAATATTTTAGACAGTATGTCAGATGGTGGTATGTATCGATAATAATAATAATATTAACAGAAAAAACATAGTTGAATAAAATAAGTTTGATATACTAATAAGTGTAATTACTTTTCAAATAGAATTGGATGGTAAACATCAAATCACACCACAGAGAATCCTTAGAATTGCAAGAGGATCGGGTAGACACCCAAGAGAGGTTGCAGAGTTGGTCGAACAAAAGAAGGCATTCGAAAAGATGTTCTCAAAGGGACCAGGTCTTCAGAATCTTGCCAATATGGCCAAGGGTGGTGTGCCAAATCAGAGAAATCTACAGCAACTCGCAAGCATGGTGCCACCAGAGATGATGAAGAAGATGGGTATGGGTGGTTTACAATCGATGTTGGCTTCTGTTAAAAATATGAAAGGTCTTGGTGACCTGAGCAAAATGGATCTAAGTAAACTCGGTGGAAATCCTTTCGGTGGCAACAATCCATTCGGACTTGATTAAGATAGTACTACCTTTTTTTTTTTAAACAATTTGAACATAAAATGAGCGACACTATATAATATATTAAATAAACAAAACAAAACAATCAAAATAATTATTTAAATCAAAAAAAAAAAAAAAAAACAAAAATAATAATCAACAATAATAATAACTTCTTCTTATTGATTATATATAAATATCAAACATTCACATAGCATTATTCTTTATTTATTATAATCAAGCTAGGATAACTCAAAATTTTAATTATTTAAAGAATCAAATTTGTGTTATCTTTGGTGGTGTAACATTTTTATTTTTTTATTTATCATATCGAATTAATCATCAGGATTTGGTGTGGTAAGTCACATGTCAATCGGGTGAAGTGAATGCAATGATTTTATCTCTATGTCGGTTTGAATATAAAATGCTATTAAAAAAAATATTAAATTATTATTAAATTAATATTGTTATTTTAAAATAAATAATTCATTAATTTATTCCTATGATATCATAATCATCTTCAAGTTAACTAACTTCATAGTTTTTAAATAATCCAACTATAATTTTAATTATTCTTTTATAAAGATAAAAAGAAAAAAACAAAAAATTAAAAAAATAAAAACAAAGAAATAAAAAATAATTAAAATGGGATCACTATTTAGTAAATCAACTCCACCTCCACTACCACCTTATACACCATTTCCAGATAGTGAAGTGGATAGTAAGCATGTAGGTGACATCTATCTTGTTATCTATAGTGAAAAGAAAATGTCGAAACCCACTCAGAATTGTTTGTACAGTGTTGTTATAGATGTAGGTGGTGAATCGACTCTGTCCAATCCATCGGGACTGGAGTGTTTCTTGGTGAAAGGAAAGAGTGAGTTCACCTCACCCGATGTGAACACTTCAGAGTCGTCCGCTACAGTCATACCAGATTCAAACGTGGTTCTATGTTTGGAGCGTCTGGGATCGTATCGCCGTGAGAAATACCGCCTACACTATCACCTTGGAAAAATAGACAACCTGTACCATCAAGGACAACCAAGTCATTGGGCAGAAGGTCTACAAGATGTCATCAAAAACCAATGGTACAATGAATTCTTCTCAGAAAAGCAGCAGGCCAATGGAGGAGGATCATCACGCATCTGGAGCCAACAGATAAACAGCCAGCAATTCGCTAACTTTATCATCTCAAAGTTGAAACATAACAATCCTCACCCCCTAGAGTTTCCAGAACATCTCTACATCGCTGGAGTAAATGATGGATTCATTCCAGATTCAATTATGCATAATTAAATAAAAACAAAGCTAATTCAGGACATTACTTTATAAATTGTTATGATTATTGTTATGATTATTGTTATTGTTATTGTTAGCTATTTTACAGTACTTTTGAAATTAATAATCCAGTGTCAACGTTGAACAATGGAACTAGATTGATTGTGCTTGGAGTAAGACAGAATCTGAGGTCGTCGAAAAGATTGAGTTTCGCTAGTCTTTGGAAGTGTGATGCCGATTTGAGATTCTCATAGAGGTCGGATTTAGCGCTGTTGTAGAGTGACTCAACGGTCTGTGCGGAATCACATTGAATTTGAAAGTCACCGGTTTCTCTCAGTCTCGACACTACTGCACCAGCAAACATAGAGTCTTCAAGACAAACGGAATCTCTCCAACCTGCACATGCTAGAACGACATTCAATCGATTGGATTCCGAGAGTTTCTTTTCTGCGCGGATGTGAGTGACCACTGCATCCAGGTTGACAAAGGCACCGGTGATGATTTGCTTTGGTGAATGTTTCTGTGCTAGGTTGAGAAGACGTGTGCCGTTGGTGGTTGTCAGCACGAGTGGACGTCCACCTAGCAACTCTCTGGTGTATTCCAGTGGTGAATTACCATGTTCCAGACCGGGTGCTACCTTTCCCTCTCTTTCGCCACCGGCAACACCGTTGAGCTGAGCGGCGACTTCGATGCACTCCGATACCTCAGACACTGCTTTTACACCGCTGGCACCATTGTTGAGTGCACTTGCAATAGTTGTCGTTGCCCTGAGTACATCGATCACCACAACTATACAATCACTATCCAACTGCTCTGCATATTGATAAAATAAAACAGGTGATAAACAAACACTAACCTTACTTAATTCACCACCAGTTTTCTCCATTGATTATTATATATTATTAAATATTCTATTTAATTAAATTTAGTTAGTCCAAGAAAAGAAAAGAAAAACATAAAACATAAAACATAAACAGCTGGCTGTTCAGATCATCATTCCTAATAATTGTGTAAAATCATATAACCCCAAAACAACATTGTTTTTTTTTTTTGTTTTTTGGACAATATATAAATTAATGATGATCAAACTAATTTATTCCTTCCTTTTTGGGTTGGGTTATCTTATCTTTTTTGTTTCAATGTTTTGAACGATCTTTTAAGATTATTATTATTTTTTGCAAAAAATTAAAAATTAAAAATTAAAAAAAAAAGAAAACAAACAAATTTATAAAAAGAAAATATTTATTGTTTAAACTAAATAAACAATCTATTAAAATAATAATCAAATATAATAATAATAAACATCACCAACCAGATAAACTCTTTACTATTGTTTCAATCAAAAAAAAAAAAAACCTGGAATAATTATTCAAAAAAAATTAAAAATAAAATAAAATAAAATTTTTTGAAACTAAAAAAAGACACAAAAAAAAATAATAAAAAAAAAAATAACTCCAATATAAAAAAAACACAATAACAATCAATCAAACCAATAAACAAATTTTTTTTATTTTTTCATCAATCAAATCAATAACAACAATACAATAAATAATCAATAATATTGATCAAACAACAATATTTAAGATTATTTATAATATAATATAGATATATATATAACTTTTTCTTTTTTTAATATTTTATTTTTATTTTTATTTTTTATTTTATTTTTTTATAATTTTTTTGTTTTGTAGTAAATCACATCACAGGAATTATCAAAATAAGCCAAGTCAATATCAAACATACAATAAACTTCACAATAATATTAGAACATACTTTGAAAAATAGTATTAATATTAGATAATAATAATAATAAATAGTAATATAATAATAATAATAATAATATAATATTTGATAATAAATAAAAAATAAATAGATAGACAAATGGTATGACGATCATCAAACAACCAATCAATCAATCTTACATAAACATAAGCAAACAAAAACAAAGATTCGAATTGATTCAGATTCATATTTGATAATTATCAATGAATGAATGAATGAACGAATGAATGCGACAAAACATCTTATGTGTTTTCGTTTAGTGTTTGTGTTTATGTTTTGAGAAAATAAAAATAAACAACAAAAACAAAAACAAAACAAAACAGATCAACTAATTCGTATTATAATTTAGGCAAGCAAAAAAGGAGATCCAGAAGAGTTGTATATTAAACAAGAAAAGATTGGTAAAGGTTCATTTGGTGAGGTATTTAAAGGGTATGTTTTTCATTGCAATAGCATTGTTGTTGTTTTGTTTTCTTTTTTACATTTTTGTAAAATCTATCTATTCTATCTATTCTATCAATTTAAATATATAGTACTATATTATTAATAATGTGAATTAACCTATGATTTATATTTATGATAAATAAATAAATACAGAATAAATAAGAAAACAAATGAAACTATAGCTATAAAGATTATCGATCTCGACGATGCAGAGGATGAAATCGAAGATATTCAACAGGAGATCAATGTGTTGTCACAATGTGAGAGTCCTTTCGTTACAAAGTACTTTGGTTCTTTCTTGAAAGGAACTAAGCTCTGGATCATCATGGAGTATCTCGCTGGTGGATCGGTCTTGGATCTCATGAAGCCAGGTCCATTCGATGAGGCATTCATTGCCATCATCCTCAGAGAGTTACTCAAGGGTCTTGAATACCTCCACTCCGAAGGAAAGATTCACAGAGATATTAAAGCTGCCAACATTTTATTGTCAGCCAGCGGTGATGTTAAATTAGCTGGTAAGATGATAGATCTATTAACTATTTTAAATTATGATGAATTGATGATAATGATTAAACTAACTAACTTATTCTTCTTCTCTTTTTTTTTTCTTTATCTTTACTTTTTACTTTTTACTTTTACTTTTAATACTAAAATAGACTTTGGTGTAAGTGGTCAATTGACTGATCAAATGACAAAGAGAAATACATTTGTAGGTACACCGTTTTGGATGGCACCAGAGGTTATTAAACAGACTGGCTACGATTCGAAAGCGGATATTTGGAGTATGGGTATTACAGCGTTGGAGATGGCCAAGGGCGAGCCACCCAGAGCCGATTTGCATCCGATGCGTGCACTCTTTTTGATCCCAAAGGATCCACCTCCCACCCTCGAGGGCAATTTCTCAAAGGGTTTCAAAGAGTTTTGTAGTTTGTGTCTGAATAAGGATCCGAATCTACGTCCAACAGCTAAAGATCTATTGAAACACAAATTCATAAAGGCCGCCAAAAAGACGAGCTGTCTCACCGAGTTGATCGAACGTCGACAAAAGTGGATACAGCTGAACGGTGGCAACGTCGAGGAGGATGAAGACGGCGACGATAGAGACAACAAAGGCAACGACGACGACGACGGATGGGATTTCCCAACTATTAAAGCCGCCAAGTCACCGGTAGTCGCTGCCGCTACCTCCACACCACAACCAACACCTGTACAGGCTGCACCCAAGCCAGCCGCACAACCTGCATTCACCAAACCAAACGTCGACGAACCAACAAAACCAACACCACCACCGGTCGTCACTCAACCAACACCAGCACCAGTTCAAAAACCAGTCGTACAACAACAACCAACACCAGTTGCAACTGCACCGGTCGCCGTTGCCAATGCTGCGCCATCTTCGCCTGCACCCGCCACCAACAACGCAGTCGTCTCTGCACCAGCTCAAAACGGTGCCGGCGCTGCTCAACCAAGAGCGAGCGCTCTCACCTCTGTCATCTACCCAGTGCTCTCGAAGCTGCTCCGTAGCACACAAGATGAAAACGTTATCAACTCTTTGGCACAACTCAAAATGGCATTTGACAACGCTGAGAAAGCAAAGCCAGGTATTACACACAGTCTTATTGCTCAAATTATTGAAACACTTAAGAGATAAACAACATTAACAATAACAATACAATATTACAACATATAACAAAATACAATCAATCAACCAACCAACCAACCTCCACTCCATTATAATAACAACAAAGTGTAAAATCATATTGCCTTAAACAATCACATATTCTCCAACAACATAAAAACAACAACAACAAAAAAACGAGATTTGGTAATCAACAAAAAACGATAATTATATAAAAAAGACAAACACACAACTTTACTTTTATATATAAATAATGTTCTCATAATAATCCATCACAAAGCCCTTGTAGTTTTAATCAAACAAAAAAAAAAAAACAAAAAAAAATAACAATTAAAACAAGTAGTAATTTTATAGATAGTTTTAAAACGACTTTATCATCACTTCATTTTCCTCTTTCATCACCAAAACGTCCAACAACAACAATAACAACAATATTTTAATAAAACTACCATATTCAATATATAATATATAGAAACTATAACAACACAACCTCAATTAATTAATAATATTTTCTTTCTATTTTTGAGATCACAAAGAAAAGCAAGACATACACAAAAATATCCATGTGCTTTCATGTAAAAAAAAAATGATTGTTTTTTTTTTTATTATTTTTTTTTTTTCAACAAAATTTTTTTGGGTTGTTTGATCTTTCTAAAAAACATTGATGATCGACCTCTCTAGATTAAAAAAAAATTGTATATTGTGTTCATATTATTTATATAAAATAAAACAATCAATCTATGTATAGCTCAAAGTTATTTAGTACTGTGATGAGACGTGGAGTTCTTGGTAACTCTGCTACCACTTCATCTTTCACCAGAGTCAACAATTTACAAAGATCTTTCAGAACCAGTATTCAATCTTTCTGTAAGTTATATATAATTAATTAATATTTTTTATTTTTTATTTCTTATATGTTTGTTTCTAATAATGATTGTGAAAAATGCGTTTCGAAATAATTATAGCTACTGCAAACACCACATTCTCAACACAAAATCAAGATTTTAATATCATTTTAAAGTCATCGAATGCCACTAAATTGAGACAAAGATTGAGTTTGGATCCACGTACAAAGATTACCTTTGACGAGTTCAAGAATCTTTGTGTTGAATCTGGATTCCAAGATAGTGAGGTCAACAGACTCGCAAGTGCTTTAACCGAATCAGGAAATATCATTTATCTCCCACACTCCACCGCACCAACTCTTTCCAACTCTGTTTTTATCAATCCAAATCATGTCTACCAATCATTATATAAGTAAGTCATAGCAAGATCATCTTTAAGCAAGTTTGTTTTTATTTTCGATCAGTAAATAGTCTAACACCATTCCTTGCTTTTTTTTTTTTTGCTTTTAGTGTATTGGATATTGAAAATAAAGGTGTAGGTTTGGTACAATTGATTGAAAATAAGAAGAATGAAATTAAGATCCTCGAAGATCGTATCAGACCATTGGATGACATCAAGTCAATCATCGACACAAAATCAAAGAAGAGTGCACACCGTGTCATTTGGCTCGGTCTTGGATACTTGGTTGCACAAGCTGCCATCATCGGTAGATTGACATGGGTATGTATTAATTAAAATTTAATTGGTTGTTATGGATTATTAATTGTTTAATTAAATTTGATAGTGGGAATTATCATGGGATATTATGGAGCCAGTAACTTACTTTGTCAGTTTTGGTACTGTTTTGATTGGTTACATTTATTTCACATTCACCAAGACAGAGTACACATTCGAGGCTTTGAACAACAACCTGTTCAGACGTAAACAACAGAAATTATTTACCAGACAAAACTTCCCAATCAACGAGTACAACAGATTGAATGAATTGTTGGCAAAGAAGAAAGAAGAGCTCAACGCTTTGTCATACGCTGCCAACTACCCATTGGATGGTATTGTAGATTTTGAACCAAAACAAACCGCAATCGAAGCCGACAAAGCCAACTAAATCATAGTTTTAACATTCAACGTGTTTGCTAAACCCGATTCGAATTTATCAATCTGATGTATTAATATAAATCAAACATTAGAATATAAAAAACAAACAAAAAAAAACAAACAAACCAACTTAACTATATATAGTAAAAAAAGAAAATAACAATAACAATAAATAATAAAATGTACTATTAGGACTATTATATGATATAAAAAATACTCTATTTTTTTTATTTATTTATTTATTTATTATTTTGTTTGATTTGAAAAGCTTTACATTGTCAATTCATACAAAATATAGAGTTGCCTGACTTAATTTTTTAAATATAAAAGTGGTGAAGGGAAAAAAAAGATTGGAGTCCAACTATTTGATTTGATTTCAATTTGTAAAGAAATGAACCATTTAATTGAGAGAAAAAAAAAAAGTCTTGTAATTATATATATATCTTAATTCTTGTGCTCTGCATCTGCAGTCTCATTTTCATTGGCTAACAATGGAAGGCTGACACCAACCTCTTGGTATTTCAATTTCTGATACTTGTGTTTCTGTGGCAACAATTTAACTGCCAAAACATCTACAATAACTGTTGAAACTGTTACTAAACCAATACCAGATACAAACTAAAATAAATAAGAATCAATTAGCCAGGCGTTAGTGGTTATTATTTATAAAGGAAGCTTTTTGCGATTGATATTATTTTATAACTACATACAGTTAAAAGCATAGTCTGGAAATCGAATTTACCGATTGTACCGGTTTGGATGAAAATCAATTTGACACCATGACGGTCGAATACGAATCTGTTATTTACACCTGTTGTAAAGATTGGCTCGATAGCCTTGAATTTGGTATCCTTGATCACTTTGAACTCGTATGTGTATCTAAAGTTGCTGGTATCGTATGTGTACATATTGGAGTATGTGATGAATACTAAAATCAATACACCGTCGTTTCTCATACTTCTCGATGCATTGCTAAGTGATGGTTGATCCAAAGAGTCGATACCAGCTGCCTCCAAACAAGCATCCAATGTCAAAATATCATATTTATTCTTTACACCTACAACACTTGGAGGCTAAATTATATAAAACAAACAATTAGTTAGATATTAATCAAATATATATATAGTATTAATATATTTTGTCGACTTACTGGTGGAGTCCAAACTTTTCCATTGGAACCTAATAATCTTCCGTTGAGTTCACGTGCATTATATTCAATATCTAAATTGGGTGCGGAAACGGTGTGATCTATCATAATGGTGAAGTTATCTATATCAGCAACATATAAATCAACAACGTTGGAGGTTACGTATACACATGAGGGTTCTGTAAGATTGCAGTTGTTTAGTGTGTCTTGTTGTTCAGTGGTGGCACGTGTGGTGATAAACATCGATGTATCGGAAGATGATGGATAAAGTGCCAGCACTTCATCCCAGTATTGACATTGGAAAGTTGGGAAACCATTATATTCAGCATTTCCTGAAGTATTGCAATATGGAGGTGATGGATCTCTATAAGTTGGCTACAAATAACATAAAAATAAATAAAAAATTAATTTACTCTATTATAATCTTTTTGATACTTAATAAATACATACAGCAAGTAAACTTGATCTAATTGAACCGATTGGAGAATCTGTAGCGAGGTATCTCTTCTCTAAAAGAATAGTACCTATGGATATATACAAAACGATTGCTACCAAAAACAAAATATGTAAAATACTCAATCTTTTATCTCTAATCTTTACAATCTTTACAGTTTGATATGAAAAAATATCATCTAAATATTTCAGATTTAACAGAAATATTACAAAAAAAAAAAAAGGTTAGCTTAAATTAATTTTTCAACAGTCATAATTAGAAAAGATGCAAATATAACTAAGTACATACCCCAATCAACATTCGAGAGGAAACCCATATTTTTTTATTTTTATTCGAAACAAATTAATGAACTTAGTCTTTTTCTTTTCTTTTTTGATTTCGTTAATTTATTACTATATGTGTATGGGTATATATATCTGATGTAATTATTGTATATTCTTATATGTTATGTTTATTGATTTACTTAAGTAATGAAATAAAACAAATAAAACAATAGTGACTACTAAAACAACTTTGTTGTAGTGTGGAAGGTGGTACTCGAAAATCCTTGTGTCAGAAGAACTTTGCAAAGATTATTGGTTTTTTTGTTTGAGTTTTATTTTTTTTTCTCAATTTTGGTACATTTTAACTGAAAACACTCATTGTTTTTTATTTTTTAGAAGAGACTTAAATATCTAAAAAAACAATATCGTTGAGAATTGTTTCGTCTCCGTGCAAGATGATAAAATCACTGATTTTTTGTAAAATGATCAAAAACTGTGTGGTTTATGATGTGGAGCTGATGGTTGTTTTTAATTTTTTTATCTTTTTTTTTTTATTTTATTTAAATTAATTTTAATTTACATATTATTATTTTTTTTTTTTTGAAAAAAAAACAGACCCTCAGACCATTTATTGTACAGGATGACCTATTGTTGTTTCAAATTTAATTAGTCATAATAGATATTAACTTGAAGATAATTGTTTTTAATTTTTTTAACAATTTTTATTTTATACGAACCTGGTCCACTATCTTCAAACACCAAATCTGCGAAACGTTCCGGTGAGGTTTTCTTTCTTGATGTCCCTGGTTTGGGTAGGTCTTTATAGTCAATTAATCCAGCCTTTTTCATTCCATTGTCCTCCTGTTGTTCGTCTTCTTCGCTCTCACTGCTGCTGCTGCTCATTGATTTCTGTAATGATTTTCTTGGAGGTCTGCCTCTTCCTCTTTTCTTTCCGACGTTGTCGACTTTTACATATACCTCTTCGTATTCATCTTCAGATTCCTCCTCGGAATCTACAAACTCTTCGGAATCCTCGTCCTCTTCATCTAAATAGCCTCCATTGTCGTAGTCGTAGTCATCGTCACTCTCCATCACAGTTTTCTTTTCCCTATTGCTCATCATAGTGTCTTGATCGAGTTGTATTCTTCTGCCGCTGTTTGTTCTTAAAAGGTTTTTGGGTTGATGTTGATGATGTTGTTGAATCTCTTCTTCACTCGACATTGACGATGAAGTATATTCAGTGTCGTAGCAACTGTCTTCGTCGAATTCAATGTAAGAGTATTTTGGCTCTATACTCTTGCGTCGAGATGCATTCTTCTCATGATTTGCTTTTCTTTCCAGTTTTTCAGAGTAATTCGATTGTTTTGTAATGGTGGGTGATGGTATTGATGCATGTGAATTCAAAGAGAGTACGGGCAGTGCTGACTGACCAGCTTTCCTACTTCTATAAACATCTATACTTCCATTTCTCGACGATATATGCTCTGAATCGAATGGAGATGACAATCCGAATTGATCATCTACTTTGGTTCTCAAACGAACTGATCTTTCATTCCAATTACCTAGTTTCTAAATTTTTGTTAAAAATTATAATATTATTAAACAAACAATGTTGTTAGATAACAAATAATAACAATAATAAAAAAATAAGATAATTGAAAGCATATGTTTTAAATGATTTTGTTGTTAATATGTTAAATAATTGAAATGGATGGAGGATCTATTGTTTGTATCAATATCAATATCAATATCATATGATAATAATATAAAGCTGTTTGTTTTATTATGAAATGTAATGATTTATGATGATTTCTTCTTTGTTACTTTTGATTTATTTTTCTTTGCTGATGATGATCTTTGTGGAGCTGCTCTTGTACCCTGTATTTCGATATAGATTAACAATAAGGTTAGTTATATATTTTTACCAATCATTGGTTTAAGTGTTGACTGACAACTTACAGCAAATATAATTAAACCCATGAAAACGAAAAATACAATGACCAAAGATATGACGGCAACCGATAGAAATATACTGTATTCTCTTAGTTCATTGGGTAGTCTTTGAAACAAAAATGTTGAAAATACATTTTGATATGCTCTTAGGTCACTGTTTTGTAAGTGTTTAAATGTGATCGACATCTCTACTCAATGTTCTGCTCTGCTCTTCAACTATGTTAAATAATAAATATCAATTTAATATTATTATATTAAATAAATAAATATAGTTTAAATTAGTTTATATAATTATCTTATTATTCTTATTTTTATAATTATTTTGATTCTGCTGCTGTTGTTGATTTTAATGTATTTTAATTTAATTTAAATTAAAATATGTATAATAATATATTTATGATTATTATTATTTCATTGAATCAATATCAACATCATATTAAAAGTTGATAGCGTTGGTAGAATAATAATAAATAAAGTTGAACTTGTGTTTAACAACACCAACTCATAGTGAAAAAGAACAAGATCTTCATTATCAACGAAGGTAGTGGTATGCAGAAAGTATCTTAGTGTGTTAATGTTGTTTTGAAAACAGTGGTACTCTAATGTGGAAAATGCTATGATAGTTTGTTTTTTTTAGATCTGTTATCACTTATTTTAGTAATTTTATATCTGTACATTAAAATTCGCTTTTTCTTTGTTCAATATCATTTTTGTATGACTCTGTCTGTTTGACTTACGATTAATGTAATTCGAATTGTTTGAACTTACAAGATTTATTAATATTTGCAAAATTATTATTTTATTTAAAAAATTTTTTTAATTTTTTTTTTGTTAAGGTTTAAAAAAATAGAATAAGAAATAAATATTTATTAAATTATCTTTAAAAAAAAAATAATAATAATCGGATTATAGATTGATTTGATTTGATTTGATTTAGTTTTAGTTTTTTTAATTTATGTATATACAGAAAAGAAAAAGATATAATATAATATAATTATATAATGTTAAATAAATTAATTACAAAGATTTTGAAATGAAAAAAAAATAAGTTTTCGTATTGGCGGCGGGCGTTATTACTAGTTTGTTATTACTATTGTTGTTGTCGTTGTTGTCGTTGTTGTTGGATTGGATATGTTATGTTATGTACTATTCTATTTGGTAATATTGAGACGTTTTAAAATACAAGCTGGTATATATGATTTGGTGGTCTCTACGATCCAATGTACGATAGAGCCTGCAGAGTAGTAGGGATGTAATAGTCTAAAGAAAAGATTGACAGTGTATCGCGATATCTTTCCATCTGGGAAAAGAATATCCAGTGATTTCCTCGAGATAACTCTTACTCCTCTTGGCATGTGAAACGGTGATCCTGGCTTTGAGAATGAATATAAACAAGATTGTAATTTAATTTTTGTGACTGCATTTAAATTCCAATCTAAACAAAAACAAAACAAATTAAAATATTAATAATAAATAGTATTAATTATTTTTGTTATTATATATATTTACCTTTAAATAATATAGATAATTCAATATATTTAATTAAAACTTCTTCGGTTTTAATTAGATAGAGTTGTCGTATGATTCCACGTACAAAGATATCGTTCACCGTAAGTTGTTGGTCGGCTTCCGCTTCTTTCTTCTCGTTGATATAATCTTGGTATTCGATGTGTACACGATTGGTGAATGCGTCTAGCGATTGTTGATCGACCTCCAACTCATAGTAGAAGTAAAACACGGTTATGATATGATAGAAATCGATCCATATACGTCGGTTCCTAAGCATGAGTGGTTCGTCGTTGGGATTGGTCGCTTCGTTCAATCCGCGCCACAGACTGCCATCCAACAGTTTCTTCTTTAACAACAAATATACGTCTTTGAATCGCTGTGTATTATTATCCATATCATGCCAAAACAACCGATTCGTAGCTTTTATAAATACATTTACTTGTGGTATCAATGATAATCTATATTCTAATATCTAAGATATATATTTCAGAAAAGATAGTTAGTATTCACTATAGTGAAAGGAAATGAAGATTTAACATATAAATATATATACCCATTGATTGAATAACGATGAAAAAATGAGAAAGAACCAATGATTGTTCCAGAGTGAATGTAAGAGTGGACGGAATCGATCGACTTCACTCGGTACGTTGTAAAAGTACTGTGAAATCAGTTGGTAGTAGTAGATTGTCGGTGTACTCTTGTCGTCCAGTATCGGATAGCTGTGGTATTGTGACTTGTCGAATGCTGTCGGTGGATGCGGTAGTTTCGTTATTTGTATCGGTGAGTCAGAGTATTCATTGAGTAGTGTCATTGGGGGCAGCGAGACGTTGTCCGCCGATAGATGCAGCGGTGAGAACGATGTGAAGTTCTTTGGACGCATCGGCGACGACTGTTTGTTCTCGACACACTGCAGATACTCCAGCACAGAGTCATCCAACTCCGAAGCAACGTTCCTAAACAACTCTTTCAATATCTGATTCTTCTGAGATGTCAACAAGTCCTCGGAAGTCGCTGATTTTAAAGTAATGAAAACTCTATTAACTATTTTCTTTATGAAACTATGTCCTATTTTTCGATGATGTATTAGTGGTTTGCTGCGTGTAAAACATTCAATATTTGTTGTTACTTACTTTTGTTGATAAGTGGTTTGTTTGGTGAGAAATAGGATGGTACATTCTCTAAACTCTTTTGTCTATCTAATATCTTTGAAGTGTAGATCTCTCTGCTCTGTTTGTTCTCGAGAGTGAATGGATTTCTTTCAGTAGGTGTGTTGGCGGTGGTGTTGTTGTTACTATCATCGTGTGTATCTTCAATACCATCCTCTGTTGTTGAGGAATTAGTTGAAGCTGGTGAAACTGGAATGGTTGTATCTGCTATCTCCAAATGCTGTTCATCATGTTCATCCTCTTCATCATCCTCTTCATATTCATCTCCATTACTACTACTACTACTACTACTACTGTTGTTGTTACTATCACTCTCATCATTAGAGTCAATATATTTACTTTTACTTTCAACAACAAGATTATCTATTTTATTAATATTATCTAAACTACTATTTTGTTGTTCTTTTTCATCTTCTATTAGTCCTTCAACTTCTTCTTTATCATCTGTATCATCTGTATCATCTTCTTCGGATGTATTATCTATTGGTTCAAGGTCAAGTTTACTCGAAGATAGTTTCAATGGTAACAATGATAGCTTTGGTGTCTTATTTACAATTTCATTGAGATCAACAGACTTTGAATCCACTTCGACATCGTTGAATATATATCGTTGTGGATCCTTCAAAGTAGTTCCTATACTTCCTGTACTACTACTTAAATTATCTTGTTGACTATTACTGTTGTTATTGTTATTATTATTATTATTGCTGCTAACATAATCTCCAACTACTTCTTCATATTCATCTATATCTTGATTTTCACTCTTATTATTTCTCTTTATAGCATTGCTCATATCTCTCTTTTCATTAATTAAATTACTCTTACTCTCTATATCAAAAAATTAACATGTAATATTTAACAATCTTTATACAATGTGTATTATTATTATTCTTGTTATTAATAAAATAAATAGAAAATTAAAAATATATCTTAATAATAGAAAATTCTTTTTTTTTTGCAATGCAACAATAACAATTATATTTTATTAAATTAATTTCAAAATAAAAACAATTAAAACGAAATTTCAGCTGACAATTTTAATTAAAAGTGGGGTAAAATCACACAGATTTTTATTTTAAAAATTTAAAATAAAATTTCAAAATAAATAATTTATATAAAATTTTTTAGTTCTATTTGATCATTCATTAAAATATTATTAATAAATAAATTTGATAAAAAGAAAGAATTACACTTATTTCTTTTGATCAAGAATGATGTTCGGTAATTTTAAAAGACAATGTAAAACATTGTTAATTATGCGCGCATCAGGGGCACAAAACATAATGGCTCCAGCGAGAATCGAACTCGCACCTTCTGTTAACTTTAGCATCCTACGAGACAGATGCACTGCCACTATGCAATGGAGCCAATACAAACTCAATTTTTTTCAATTTAATTTTTTATTTTTAGCTATTAAAAATAATTTTAAAAATCGAGTTTGTATTAGCTCCATTGCATAGTGGCATAGTGTGTCTTGCATATAGATAACCTTAATAGTCTTAATAAGCACCTATTACCCACTGTAATACATGAAAGTATTTGATTGTTTTTTTTTTGGTCATCCATTAAAAGTGGGAAAGAGTAGAGGGTAGAATATATTTTAATCTTTTTATGTTTAATTGGTCGAATTATTATTATTGTTGTTGTTGTTGATGTCTCTTAGGTCATTTGAACTTGTTAATTGCATATGCTTGATTAAAAGTGTTGCAGGTGAAAAAAAAATGTTAAAAAATAGTTTTAAGTTTTTTAAAATTTTTTTTATTTTGACGACTATTTATTCGATCATCATTTTTTTACATTAGTAATTTCTTTGTTTAGTTTAGTTTTTTTTTCACATTAGATTAGATTTTAGATTTGATTTATATCAAAACAACAAGAAAGAAAAGAAATGGTTTCATTCTCAAAGATTATGACATATGGAGGTATCTCCTTTGTGGTCGGATCATTGTTGATGTCGATCTACGACCAATACCAAGACTATGTCGAGGAGGAAGGATTCACACAGAGCTCTTTGTTTGGATCTTCAGGTGGCGACGACTCGTTGGCACCGAGAATGAAGAAGCCAAAGAAGCTTTCGCAGGCTGACGACGAGCGTTTGGTCATGGAGTTTGAAGCCTACCGTAAGATCGGTAAGGAGGCACTCCAAGAGGAAGATCTACCAAGAGCTCTCGAGATCTTTGAAATCATGTACGGAATCGTTTCGAAATCGATCACCCTTCAGAACGTCGATCACGGAAACACCTTGTTCATGGTATTCCGTTTGGCCAATGCCACTCAAAATACAAAGAAAATGGTTAAATATGCTCAAATGTAAGTTTGTTTATTTATTTTTTAATATTATTAACTATACTATAACATATTAACTTTATTTATTTATACTTCACTTTATAATAATTTAATAGTTTGATTGATGGTAATGGACCAAATCCACAAGGACAGAAATTAGAAGAGACATTGAATCTCTATGAAGTTATCTTGAAGGATTTGACTGACGATAAGAAATATAATGAAGCTATTGAATTGGCCAAGTCAATTCCAAGAAAATACAACCTTAAGGCAGAACAACTTTCAAATCATTATTCAATTCTTGCAAATGTATGATATTATCAGGATTCGGAGAGTATATATATATATTATAATGTGATAAACTAATAATATCTATCTACTTTACATATCTTTAGTTATACAATAAGATCGATGCAAAGAGTGATTGGTTAGATGCCGTTCACAAGTCAGTTGAATACGCAAAGAAATCAGGAAATACTCAATTCGTTGCATCATGCTTAATCGATTTAATTGAATTCTATGTTGCTCAAAGTAAGACAAATCACAACATCAATATTGATAGATGTTTTTAGAATAGTTTGAAAAACAAAAGGGTAATGATAGATATTAATTATAATGATAATCACATTAATTTAGAGAATGACGAAAAGATTGATGAAACAGTAGAAGAAGCTTTGGCACACTTCCCAGGTGAACAAAAGATTTCATTCCTTAGAGTTACCGCACCAATTTACTTTGCCCACGGTTACTATGAAAAATACATTAAAGGACAAGAGGAAATCATTCCACTTTTCGAAACAAAGGTTAACAACAACACTGAAAACTCTGAGAGCGAGCGTTTGAAATTAAGAAACTATCTACTCAATGAAATCAACAGATTAGGTTGTGGTTATTTAATTGTCGGTCGCGAAGATGAAGCCATTGAGAAATTCAATGAAGTTAAAAAGTAGGTAGTAGTAATTAATGTGATGATAATATAAAAGATTACTTACATGTTTATTAATCGCGATTATTAGCTCAGAGAATTTAATTTATACAATTCCATCAGTATCTAAATATTTCAAAACAAAGGAAGCTCATGTCGAAGAGGAATCAGAGTTTTCAATCATTCTTGCATGCCACGAAAACGTTACAGTTCCAGAAAACTCTGTTGTCGTCTGTGAGTTTGAGAATCCAGCCGATCCAGATGCACCAACCATCGTCGAGAAGGATGCCAACACCAGAGAGATCGTTTTGGAAGTTTCAGATGTCCAAGGTATCGATGTCACCAAGGCCTACACCGCTAAAATTACACTCTACAACAAGGACAACCGTGAAGAGCCACTCTCCAAACACTACCAAATCCTTTCACCACAATCACCAATCAAGGGTACAGTAGATCAAATGTTCCAACAATTATTGTAAAAAAAAAAATAGTAGTGGTAGTTGTTGTTTTTCCGAACAAAATAAATATAGATTTAGACCAAATAATTATAATATAAGGATAAGATAGTGTTACGATATTAATAATCGATCGATAATAAAATAATATAATAATAATAAGTTTGTTTATTTAAAATATTATTTTTCTAAATTTTGATACTATGATTCATGACAATATTAGATTGATATTCATCATAGTTTAGATAGTGACTGAATCGATTGCCTCGCTTTGGATTGTTTGACTTTCGGTGGTTTTCGGAATTGCATATACACTGGAGGAATGGTTGGTACTCCAACAGCATTTTACCGTAGGAGATATTACTGAACGATAGCAGACTGTACTGATAGATAATGTTTTGGTAAATTAACCTATCGCCACGATTGATATCGGCAATCATCGCCGGTGCTTCCAATTGTTGTGTTGGTGTTGACTTTAAACTGCTGATAGTCGAAGATCGATACGTCGATATACCTAGATGAGATATCAATGAGGTGATTGTCTTTGATCGATTATTATATTGTATTGAATTTGTTGATTTTGTTAAATGATTAATGAGTTCCGGTGTTTGTATAAGATTCGATGTATTTTCATCGAATTCATATAGTTCACTATTAAATTCTCCATCAGATCCCTTGTTTTGTTTGTTTTTAAATAAATAGTTGTTTAATATTATATTATCAAATTGAATTGTTGTTTCTAACTTACAATTAAGTATCTTGATTGAATTTCAGGTTCATTTGAAATTATATCACAAAATGAAATATCATTGGAAAGCTTCCAAAGATTTTCCAATGTCATTTGTGGGTTAATTTGGTTGTCGACAGTATTTCCACTGCCACTTTCATTTCCATTTCCACTTGCTCCTTTACCAACTCTAAAAGCATCTAGATAATTACTAAAATATACATCCAATTGTAATCCATCTGCTATTTGAGTGAGTGTTGATTGATCGACCGGTTGGTTAGATGTCGATACTCCAGTGACAATCGTTGCCAAATTATTACCAGAAACACCTCCCAATTGATAAAAGTTTAGATTACCAGAGTCACAAAACACACCATCCGCTGCTGTTGTCGTCGTCATCAATTTACCTAAACATATAAACTCCAAGTCATTGATACAACCTCTTATATCATTATTATGAATCCGAATAAATTGTAAAAGTGAATTGAACTGCTCTTCATTTAAAAATGTTTCTACTTTGCCCTCCATCATCAAAATGAAATACAGCAACAATAGGATTTCCAATTCTTCATATCTCTCGAAATAGTATGCATCTAAATCGTTACTCTCTATAATTCTTTCTATTAAAGGTGTACTCTCTTTGTTTGTCAAGAAATAGTTAGAACAAAATAGATAGCTATCTAAATTTAGATTCTATAGGTTGTCGTTAGTAACTTACCATTACAAGTAATAATAATTGGAATCTTTGAAGTGGATATCAGAGTTGTTAGAGAATTGCTAAATCCTCTATCGTCTTCAAACAAGATATCCACTTCCTCGAATAAAACCAATGTTGCACTCATCGATGGTAGTTTAAGATCGTTGTTACTCGTTTGTTGTAAAGCTCCTCCACTATTATTTCTCTTGTTTGTTGTTGACTTCTTTGGTGTTGTAAGTGTATTACTATTACTAGTATTATTACTATTATTATTAATACTACTATTGTTACTATTGTTATTATTACTATTAAAATTACAAAGACTCTTTGATTGTGTTGCTTCACCTAGTAGATCCATGATGGCTTTTCCATTTCTTCTCATCGATGGATTCACCTCTAGAATTTGGTAGTTGTATTGCTTACACCACGAGTAGATCAACGCTGTCTTTCCACATCCAACCGGCCCGACCATAACAATGGTAGAGTTCAACTCTTCGCTGTTCTTCTTTGACTTTCGCTTCTTGGTGGCACTACTATCGGTGACCTGATATCTCTCTTTATCCTTATCACGCCAACAACCCATCCATTCTGCAAAGTCCATCGCAGTGTACGTATTATTACTCTTTGTAACCACTTGGAATATCTCGTTGAACTTGTTCGAAAAGTATTTGTCAGACCACAAACTATTGTTGTTGCTATTCTTAGTGGAAGTAGTGTTCTGAGAAACAGATCCTCTAAATTGATTGAACATATTGGACAGTGTTGCAATGGATATCATTTCAACACCACCACTTTCAATACCTTGAACCAACAATTGATACAACTTTTCAATTATTATCTCTTGTTTACTATTTATATTTGATGGTGATGTTGTTGATGAGGATGTTATTGTAGTTGGAGTTTCATCTAATATAATTGATTGTTGTGTTTGTACTTGTACTACTAATTCCTCTTGTGATTGTTGTGATTTCTGTGATTGTTGTTGTAATTGTGAAGAACTACTATATCCAAGTTGTTGATCGATTTCCTTAAGCATACTTGTGAAGTTTGGGATGAATGTATTCAAATCAAACACCAACATTGAATCCAATATCTCTTGTGATGCCAAAAGTTTCATTCTTTCCAGTTCTTCGCCATCTTTCCACTGTTCACACTCTGTATATCCAATATGACACTGTGATTTATCTGGAAAATCATTTAAATTGTAAAGTTTATCACAATCCACTATTGTAACTATATTATTATTATTATTATTACTAATACTACTACTATTATTGCTATTGTTATTACTATTACTACTTTTAATAGTTGTTGATGTTGACGATGTTGAAGGTGTCATTTGAAAGAATGGATGTATAACTTTGCCAATTGAAATGTTTGCACGATCTTGACATGTCTTTATAATATCTTGTCTGAGTTCATCCTGTAGTTTCTCGACAAACTCTTGGTCCTTCTCCTGTTTCGATTTGAATATCTCTGCAACTGGACCACCGTTATTATGAAACTTGTCTTCCAACAACTTTTGATTCTCCTCCTTCTGTTTCTTCTTTTTAACAATCTCTTCGCCTCTAGTGAAAAATGGATGTACCGGTTTATTTTCATCTTTTATAATTACTGTATTATTATTATTACTACTACTACTTGTAATAACATTCTGTTTATTATCACCATCATTACTTTTATTGTTATTATTATTATTTATATTACTTATATTATTATTTGATGATAATATGAAATGATTTGTTATTTTTGATTGTTGTTTAGATGTTGCTGCTGTTGACGTTGTTGATTTATTCTTTCTTGGTGTTACTGCTGGTTTGTTGTTTGTTGTTTCTTTTGCTTTTGCTTTTGTTTTTGTTTTTGCTTTTGTTTTTGACTTTGTACTAGTATTATTATTGGTTGTAGATGTAGCTGATTTATGTTTCTTTTTTGGTTTAAAATCACTATCACTATCTTCTTCTTCTTCTTCGTAGTCATCATCATCGCTATATTTACTATTAGATCTTACTCTTGTCTCTACTTCATCAGGACTTTCAAAGTCATCGGCATCATTATCATCATGTTTTTCATCTGAAATGAAATCATCATCGTCATCACTATATTTACTATTTGTTCTTTTTAATCTTTTCATATTAAAATAACTAACAAAGATCTAATATTATAATAGATATAATAAATAATTATTAATATAATTATTATTATTAATATTTTTAAAACAAATGTTATTCAAATTTTTGAATTCTTGGAATTTTTGGCGCCAAAGTAAATATTAACACCTGTCAACCGTCAATAAGTTTAAACATAACATTTGTTTGATGATTTCAAAAATAATATTAAAAATAAAGAATAAAATGATATTGTTTTGTTTTGTTTTGTTTGTTTATTTGTTTAGTTAGTTAGTTGGTTGGTGTTTTAATTAATAATGTTTTTGAAGGTGATGGTGGAATAAAGTTAGTGTTTTGTGTTGAGTTTGTATTGTTGGTGTTGCTGGCGGGTGTCGGTGTGTTTGATGCAGCTGCTGAGGAGAATGTGTAGAGAAGTCCACCGGTGATAACTATCATTGAACCCAAGAGTTTGGAGGTGGTCAAACACTGACCGGATCGTGTTGGATGCGTCGGATCACAGAGGAACATTGCACTCGAGAAGAAAACAACGATCGATTGCAACGCGTAGAGAACACCCATTGTCACTGTACCATACTCTGACAGTACATTGAAGATACCATACGAACGGAGTGTGCTCGTACAGATGAGAATGGAAAACAGTGTCAGCAAGAACATCAGACCGTCGTAGGGGACGTTCGACAACGGTGTCAGAATCCAACCGTTGATATTGTAGAGTGTGATAGTCGACAAGTAGATCAAACAGCATATCACACTGTAATAGCCGTAGCTAGCGGCGAATCCAAACGGCGACACCTCAAACTCACGCAACATATGCTCAGAGTAGATATGTGAAGCGGAGAAGATGAACGATGCTAGCAGCACAGCAATGATACCAGCGAAAAACGAAGAGTTGTTTGTAGTTGTTAGCTGTTGTTGTTTAGTTGCCGCATCGAGGGCATCCACAGTAGAAGTTGTTGAATCAACAGTTGGTAATGTATTTACTGTATTTGGTACAACACTACTACTACCACTAGATGGTTTATAAACACATATAATCAAACCAAATACAATGACAAAGATAGATGCCCACTTTGCGGGTGTCAGTGACCTGCGCAACCAAAACTTTGAGAGCAACGCACTGAATATGATCTTTGATGAGAATATCACTTGAAACAACCCACTGCCAATACTGATTTGTCCAACTGTTGTAAGCAACGATGCAAAGGCATCGAGTACCGCCAATACAATATACACTTTCGAGGGAACCGCAGATCCCGGACGTAGTTTCACAGTGCCTTTCGTTGGTGCCGGCAAGAATCGCATCATAGCATATCCCATAAATATAAATGTATTTGTTAACATTGCTCTAGAATCTTAATAGATAGATAGATGGATAGATAGAGGTTAGATTGTTTATTAACTTAAAATAGATTGTTTGTTTGATCGATTGATTGATTGATTGATTCCATACCAAATTTAGCAGTATCATATATTAATTGTACAATAAGGGTATTACAAATTCCAGAACCTAGAAAAACACCGCAATAGGTGAGTGCTTTCAACATCTCTGCATTGATCGCACTGTTTGTACTCGATACAGTACTACCTGGCGGAGCTCCACTATTTCCTGACTTTTTGGATGCTGTCATTTTTGTTTTTTTTGTTCAAAAATTCGACTAGTATTTAATTTAACTAGTTTGTATAATCTTATTTTCTCTTTTATTATTATTACAACTATTTTATTTAATAAATATTATTAAACACTATACTATACTATATTATTACTATGTTTATATTTTATTAACATTATTATTATTATAAATAAATAAAAATCTGAAATATATATATGAAATCAGATGAATGAAAAATGTATAAATATAATGATAAATTATCAGATATTTTGTGATTTGATTGCAATCAAATCAATTGCGGTGTCATCCACCTCACCACAAACTTTTCCAATGTCAATAAAAAAAGGTGAGAAATTGTAGTTCGTTTTTTTGTTTCAAAAATATTAATAACAACACTTTTGAAAAATCAAAAATATATTGAATGTTTTAAACAACTAACTGAAAAAAGAAACAATATATTGTTGTTCTTTTTATTATTTATTATTTTTATTATTATTTTGTTATTATTAGTTAATATTATTGATCAAATAAAAAGATAGAATATAATAAAATAAAGATAGAAGATATAAATGGCATCGAAATCAGAGACATGGAAGAAAAGAGAGGATTGGAGAAAACAAAAGGAGTTGGAGGAGGCTAGAAAAGCTGGTACCGCTCCGGCAGAGCTCGATGAAGACGGAAAGGAAATCAATCCTCACATTCCTCAGTATATTACAAAGGCGCCTTGGTACGTCGATACCAATAAGCCGTCGTTGAAACATCAGCGTGCATTCAATAAGAAGACCGACTACGACAAGCAGTGGTATGATCGCGGTGTCTACGCTGCACCGGCTGCCACCAAATTCAGAAAGGGTGCGTGTACCAATTGCGGTGCGATGACTCACCAAGCCAAAGACTGCTGCGAACGTCCGCGAAAAGTGGGTGCGCGCTACACCAACCAAGACATCAGACCGGACGAAGTGATCCAGTCGCTACAGCTCGACTACGACAGTAAGCGCGACCCCTACAATGGCTACGACCCAGAGTCATACCAAGATGTCATGGCTGTCTACGAGAAGGCAGAAGCTGCCAGAAAGAAGAAACGTCTACAAGAGATTATGAAAGAACAGAATTTAAAGTATGTGTTACGATTATAATAATAATAATGAAAAGAGAGAGCTGCTATAGATATTAATATACAATCAATTATTATTAGGGAAGGAGAGTTGAATGAAGAGGAACTGTTGAAACAAGAGGAAGATCAAACATTTGATAATGAAGATGCAGCGTTGATTCAAAAGATGGATCCAAAGTCGAGAACAACCGTGAGAAATCTCAGAATTCGTGAGGATACAGCAAAGTATTTGTATAATTTGGATTTGGATTCGGCGCATTACGAACCAAAGTCGCGTTCCATGAGACAGAACCCACTGCCTGCCGCCAACATTACGGATATTCCGTTTGCCGGTGACAACTTTACGAGAAACACCGGTGAGACTAAAGAGTTCAAACAGATGCAGATGTTCAGTTGGGAGGCATCCGATAAGGGTCAAGATGTAGACTTGTCGGCGGCACCCTCACAAGCGGCGATCCTGCATCAGGAGTTCTTGAAGAAGAAAGAGCAGCTGAAGAACAAGACGAAAGAGTTGATTTTGAACAAGTATGGTGGTGAAGAATCACTTCGGAATCCAGAGAATGGCGGCAGTGGTGCTGTCGACATTGTTCCACAGACAGAGATCTATCAGGAGTACTCTGCTTCGGGTAAACTCATCAAGGGTGAAGAGAAGTTGACAAAGAGTAAATATGAAGAGGATGTATATATTAATAATCACACTGCCGTTTGGGGATCATACTGGGAGAACGGTGTCTGGGGATTCCAATGTTGTAAACAAACTATCAAAATGTCATACTGTACAGGCGAAGCTGGAAGAAAACTTAAAGAACAACCTACAATACCAATTTCAAAGAAATACGAAGATAAAGATAAACAAGAAGAAGAAGAAGAAGAAAAAGAAACAGTTAAAGATGATAAAGAAGAAAGAAATAATAGTAATAATAGTAGTAGTAGTAAAGATAAATCAAAAAAGAAACAAGAGAAAGAAGAAAAAGAAAAAGAAAAGAAACTAAAGAAAGACAATCAAAGAACAAGAGAAACTAAACAAATCGACATCGACAGACGAAAGAAAGAGAGACTACAACTCATTGTCAAGCGAAGGTTTTAATGTAACAGAGGAAGAGATGGAAGCATACAATCTAAAGAGATTGAGAGCTGACGATCCAATGGCTAATTTTAAAGATAACGATGATTGAAACAACAACAACAATAATCAAATTTATCAAAATAAAATCTTTAATTTAAATTATCATTGCAATTAATTAAGAAATAATTTGTCGTCTATTATTATTATTAATTTAAAGTCTGACACACAACTACAACTACAACTTTAACCCACTAGTTTTAATAATGGTTGTACAACAAAAAACAAACACTTTTTAAAAATAAAATAATATTAATTAAAATATTAAATAATAAATATTTATTAGAATTAATATATTCCATATAAGTACTTGTTTGTTAATTCAACTCAAGTTTGCAAATTTTATAATACCAATAATACTAATGGTAATATATTTTATCAATAGTCATTTTAAATCTATTGAAAAAAACTAATATTAGTATTTTATTCGTAAACACACCCCTTATTGTTATAACATTCCTTTCGAAAATGAGGTAGTGTCATTTTTGTTATTCGTCATCAGAATCCGCATTTTTGCACAACTAAAAAGTTTTTCACCCTCCTTAATTTAAAATTTCAAAAAACTAACAGCTAAATATTGTGAAAATCTGATCGATCTTGAATGATAAAAATATAATTGTATTTTTGTTCACCAATATTATTTATTTATTTATATTTGCTGTTGTTTATTATTATTATTGATTTAAATGGTTTGGTTATTGGATACAATAATAGTTGACCATTTAAACAAAGAGTAGAATAATAAGATTAAAATTTTAAATATAAACAGCATTAAAATTATAAATATCCAGAAGTAGTAGTAATACTTAAATAATTAACTAAATAATAATAATATTACTTACTGAAAAAAAAAGAAAGAAATATTTATAATCAATTATTTATTTAGATATTATTCAAATAAAATCTATTTATATATAATTTATTAATAAAATGATAGATTCAAATCATCTTTATTTTTTAAATCAAAATAAAGAGAATTTAAATAATGTTAATCTAAGTATTCAACAACAACAGACACTTTCGCCATCGAAGCCACTTTCACCGATGGCCATGTCACCACCACAGACCTCGGCCAACAGTTCGACGGCCTCACTACCAATTCCATTCAGTTTGAATAATCACAGTGAGTCAACAATCGCCCCTACCAACCACACATTTCTTATGCCACTTCAACCAATTTCCATGTCCTCAGGTGGTGGTCTTGAAAATGGTGGTGCGAGTGGTTCAAGTTTGACTTTATCGTCGGCATCATCATCATCATTGTCATTGTCATCGTCCATGATAATGCCTCCACCATCATCACTATCTTCATCATCATCAACTTTGATGGGACCACCTCCACCTCTAGCCTATACAAAGCGTTACTCAAATGTTTTCGAAACAGTCTCGAGATCTCAAACTACAACGTCAACAACACTGGCACCACCAACTCCACAGATGTCATCAGCTGCCAACAGACACAGCAAACAAATGGTTAGAAGGTCTGTAAAGATTGAGACTTCCGACCTCAATGAAAGATGTCGTGAGGAAAGAAGATCGGCAGCCATCTCCAAACAAGCCAGTAAGCGTGACCTCACTATTTTCCTTTCCAGACAAAAGTCAGAGTTGGAGATGAAAACCGAGAGAAAACCTGAACCAACCCCTACCGTTCCAGAGCAAGTTAAAAAGAGATTGGAGGCAATCAAAGAGTTATTAACCTCTGAGAATACCTATCTCAATCATTTAAATACAATTGTAGATGTAAAGTATCAAATTTATATTTTATATATTATTTATTTTCTCCTAATTTAAATTAATTATTTCTTTAATTATTTCTAGATTTATTTATTACCACTTAGACGTGATTACTCTGCTCCTGAAGAAGTTAAATTTATTGTATCTATCTTCTCGAATATCGAAGTCATTAGAGATGCCAACAAGAATGTATTGGCACTACTCTCAAGTAGAATCAACAGTTCACTAACAAATGATACAGTGCTTTCAGATGTTTTATTTAAATTTGTAAGTCTATTATTTTTATTATTAAGATTATTATTTTATTTTATTTATTTTCTAACTTGAAATTTAATATTATACTACTTTATTTTAATAAAGATTCCAACATTGGAAATTTACAAAGAATATTATGTCAATTGGTACAGATCATTACATAACTTGGATCAATGGTTGGCAAAGTGTAAAAAGATAAAGAAATTCATTGATGATAAATCATTGATCACTTTAAATTTGAAATCATTATTAATTATGCCATGTCAGGTATTTATAAAAAAATATTATTATTAATTTAATACTAATTAGTAATTGTTTTATTCAACATATTAAACAGAGAATTCCTAGATACACTCTACTGATTGATGCAATATTACAATACACCAATCCATTACATCCAGATTATGTACACTTACAAAATGCAATGTCCATGACAAAGAAACTAACGGAATCGATTAATGAACGTATTAGAGATTCTGAAAAGACACAATTAGTAACAAACATTCGTTTGAAATTCGATGATTCCATTGGTGTATGTAAAGATGTTTTTATTATAAAGTATTTATAAATAACTAATATTATAATATTTTTATTAATCTCTAGTTCTTGGATGAAATTCATCGTAGATTAGTAAAGGAATCGTCAGAGTTCCAATTGTTACCCTGTAAAAATATCTCACAAATTAACGACCACTATGTTAACAACGATGACGACACCGACGAGGAAGACTACTCAAGCGGAACCAAAAAGAAAAAGAATCAGAAATTGATTCCAAGTGATTGCAATCTGTATTTATTTAACGATTTGTTTGTTATTGGTGTTCCATCGCAACAAATAACAACGAAACAAACTGCTTTACTAAAAGCAACACTTGCAACAACCATATTTAAAGAATATCCACAGTGTAAGTTAACAGATAAACACGTTAATAATCTGGATTAATTAACATTAACTAATAATTGTTACCGAAATACACACAGTACCACTAAAGTTTTCAATACATCATAATTCTGGTACCTACTTTTTCAATGCTGCAAGCAGAGAATTAAAGGAACAATTTGTAAAGGAATGTAATGAAGCAATCGAGCTATTGATTAAAGATGACGTCGAACTACAGGAGCGACGTAAGAAGATACGTTTAGAAGGTAGCGATGAAGAGGGTTGGAATGTATTTGATCCAGAGGTTGTCATTAAATACCCAATGGCTCAAAAAGCTTTGGAGGTAAGTGTTTATTATTTTATTCAAATTATCAACATTTTACTTACTTTTATAATTAATTTAGGAACTAAACCAAATGCAAACACAAATATTTACTCCAAAGAAGAGAAAGAGTGTAGTTGGAAAATTAAAGGAAAGAACTAGATCATTCCTTAGTCCTCATAAAACCTTGAATGTCAGGAGAAGTTCTTCATTTTTATTAAATTCACTTGAATCCGATGTTCCAACAAACGCATCACAATAATCAATTATTAACAAATTTACAAGTTATACAAATTAAATTTTGGAAATAACTAAAAAAATAAAATTTATATTTATATTATATTCATTCTTCATTTGAAGATCTTTAAAGAAATAACAACAACAAATGGACTTGGAATTTATTTTAAAAATTTATATTTTATTTGATTCGAATTGTTTTGTTATCCACATAGGCCATTCTTCAAATGAAAGTTTCGGTGTGTTGATAGCGGTTTCGTAGAGGTCATAGATGTTAAGATTACACTCCCAACCCAAGTTGGCAATTTGGAGTTTTATACTTCTGGCAACCGTCAGGAAGTAGAGTTCCTTCAAACGAATGAGATTCTCAGAGTCGTATTTCATTCGCATATCTCTGAGTTCAATCTGTGATTTGTCCATATCGAGCTGCAACTCCAAGAAATTGGCATGCAGTTGTTTGAACTTCTTTTCACCGTCTTCCTTACCGACACGAATGATTACCAATTGATCTTCCTTGTCCTCCAATACCTGTGAGAGATATGACTTTTGTTTCAACAAATCCTCACGCTCCTGCTTGACGGCATTCAACTCGGCAAGCAGCTGTTCATTCTCCTTTTGATATCTATCACTGCTCTCTGCTTCTTCGAGTTGATGAGCAATGTCATCGATTGAATTTGACATGCTGATGATTTGTTTCAATCTCTCGGTGGCATGTTCGTCACCCGAGGTAACGAGTGTTGAGAACTCCTTGCCAATACTATCCTTTAGTTGTCCGTTCTCTCTGGATAATCGTTCCTTCTCTTCGGTCAGTGCTTTAATGGTTGTATCCATTGCATTGACACGACTCTTGACATCGTCGAGCGAGTACAGCGATGTCTTTGCTTCGTCTTTGAGCGATTTCAACTCTTTGATGAGTGCAGCGTTCAACTCGTCCATTTCAATCATCTTTGACTCCATAGTATTGTTTGCCTCTACGGAATCCAATTGCATTCTAGAGTGTTCATCGGTCAGTTGTTGACACTTCTCTTGTAAATCTGATATCTCCAACTCCTTGTGACTGTTGGTTGTCTCCAGCTCTTCGATTTTGATCAACAATGATTGTACTTCTTCTTGTGCCAACTGTCTTTCTTTGATAGCTGACTCACTTTCAGTCTTTATTTGCTCCAACAATCCTCTTAACTCTGCCAACTCTTTCTCTTTGTTTTCACATGATTCCTTTAGTTCTGATACGACTTGTTGTTGCTGTTCACTATCATCGCTGTTCAAACTTGCCTCTTGTTTGAGTTGTAATAGCTGTTGTTGTAATTCATCTCGCTCCTTGCTTAGAGTTGCTTCTGACTCTTTAATGGTGTTGTTTTCATCACTCAACGAAAGAACTTGATTCTCCAACTCACTAATCTTACTATCTCTTTCCTCTAACTCTTGATTAAGCTTATTAGTGGACAACAACAAATCTTCTGCTTGACTAGCACTACTACTCTGTTGTTGTAGCAACTGTAAAAGTTGAAGATGTTGTTGTTGTTGTTCCAAACTAGCTGTTCTTTGTTGCTCCAACTCTTGTCTTACTCTTGCAATCTCATCGTCCTTCTCTTTCAACAGCGAATCAGACTCTGTTAACTTTTCTTTTAAATCTTCAATATGGCTATCCAACTGACTGATATTCTCTTTACCACTGTCGCTCTGAGTGTCCACCGCCTTCTGGAGTGCTTCCAACTTCTCCTTGAGTTGTGGCATCTCTACATCCTCCAAATGTCTAATGACACCCTCCTTCTTTGACAAAACATTGGATTGTTCTTCCAACTGTTGTTTGGCAACATTCAACTCTTCATCTTTGGCATCGATCATCTTTTTGGAATCCGACGCAATATCACTTACGGATTCTCTTAGCTCCTCGATCTTTTCGTCCTTCTCGGCCAGTTCCTCTTTGAGTTGATCGATATCCTCTTGTTTCTCTTGAAGTGCTGCTTTCAACTCGCTCATACGACTGGAATCTTCCTCCTTGCTCACGGTGAGTTGACTCACAGTCGAACCCAACAGTGCAATCGCCTCGTTGGTTTCTCCACTCTTTTGAACGAGATCATTCAAATGATTGACAGCCTGTTGCTTCTCAGCAACGGATCTCTCCAAATCGGAGATCTCTCGCTTCTTTGACTCCAACTCTGACTTTACCTCTTGTATCGCTTGGCTGCTATCCACCAATCGCTGATTCAATGCACCGAGCGACAAATTCAACTGCTCGATATCCGCATCTCTATCTTTGACTTGTTGTCCCAACTCTCTCGAGAGTTGTTCAAACTCCTTTGCTTTCGATGCTGAATCACGTTGCTCATTGGACAACTCTGATAGTTGGCTCTGTAGTGACGCCAACTCCTCTAGCTTCTTTGCCAAACCCTGAGCATCTTTGTCCTTCTCAGACTGCAACACAGTAAGTTGCTCTGTCAACTCTCCAACTTTGTTAGCCCCGATTCTGAGCTCGCTATTCTCTGATTTCAACTGTTCTATTTCATCTGTCTTATTAGTCAAAGTTCTATTTACATCATCTAGTTGTTGTTGAAGTTGCTGTTTCTCCAAAGCAAGTTGTTCATTTAGTGATTGTACAGTATTCTTTTCCTCTTGTAACTGTTGCTCCAGTTCCTCTAAAGATTGTTTGGCAGACTCTAATTCCTGGCCGACTGAATCCAACGATTGTTTCTTACTCTCCAACTCTTCAGTCAATGTAACCAACTTTGCTTGTAGATCATCTTGATTCGATGACAACTGCTCCTTCATCTCTGAAACTACATTCTTTGTCGACTCCAATTCCTTCTCCAACGACTCAACCGACTGACTCTTGGTTTGAAGTTGATCTTGACTCTCGGAATACTGCTTCTCAAGTGACTCTAAAGATTGTTTCTTTGCATTCAACTGCTCTGTCAAATCGGATATCTTCAACTCTAGTTGAGCGCTGCTCTCTGCGCTTTGCTGTCCAAGCTGAGCAATCTGGTTGTTCGACTCTGTAATCTGTTGTTGCAGCTGATTGATAGTGGATTGATACTTCTCTTGCAGTGAAGCGATTGCATTCTGTGACTCTTGTCGCTCACGCTCGATATCGTCACGCAGCGACACTGTCTTTTCCAGTCGTTCTTTGGTGAGACGTTCAATCTCGTGATCACGATCATCGATATCCTCTTGTAGTCGCGACTCTACAAGTTTCGCTTGTTGCAAATTCAGTTGATGACGTTGCTCCACCAGTTCCAACTCATTCGCTTTTTGCTTCTCTGCAGTCTCCATCTTCAACTCGATCTCCTTCAACTCCTGTGCTTTCTTCATCAACTCTGTTTGCATCTCCAGCTTGTAATCGACGATCGTCTGTTCCAGCCGTTTGATTTGTTCATCCTTCTCCTGAACCGATCCCTGTTCCTTCGATCTCAACGTACTGATTTCCAACGCCAACTTGTTCAACTCCTCTGTATTTGCAATCATCGATTCTCTTCTCACCGAACCAATAGTGATCTCCTTCTTTTCCAACTCTTGTTTTGAATTATCCAATCTTTCAGTTAACGTTTGAATTTCCTAAATATAACATGTTAGTTAGTTTGTTTCTCAAACCACCCAAATCTATTAGTTATAATCATTTACCAATTCATCTTTCTGTTGACGAAGTGTCAATTGTTTTATATTTCTCTTTTGAACATCTATGATGTCTTTGAGTTTATTCATTTCCAAATCCTTCTGAGTGATTGTATTCTCTAGGAGGGTTACAGCGTTGAGTGAGTTACGATTCTCTCGTAGTTTCTGATGGTATTGGATGACGTTGGCAACACCTTGTATCCAATATTGCATCTCACGTTCATTCTTGGCACGCAGTACATACGATCTCGATGGAACGTCAATCGAGAACATATAGGTTGCAGGATCATGTATTTTCGTAGAGGTTACCTGCTTAATATCGATCGATCCCAGTGAATTCGATCCGATAACACTGATATTCGATTGCGATCCACTCGATACCGGTGCCGGTTGATTCTCATAGTAATGTAGATCCGATGCATTCGGTGACAATGAAAAGAATCTTGTTTTCCATCCTTTAATCAATCCTTTATCCTAATATTATTATTATTATTGAAGAATTAGATTTAACATCTTAACATTTTGTGGGAATCAATGAATGACCAAAAGATCAAAAAATAAAAACTAGTGGGAAAAAAACACAAAACAACAAACACTTACTCCTTGTTTGTCTAGCCAACCCTCTAGGTGTGGTTTCTGAGAGTTACCATTACTGGTTCCACTATTAGACATACTAAACTATATACGATATACTAATGAAAAACAATATTGAGGAAAAAGATGATTGATAATATTGTTTTGAATGTGTAATGAATAATATTCTTTTTTTTTTAGTTCTACTTTCTTTCTTTATTTTATGATTATTATTATTTTTTTTTTTGTTAATTAATGAATGGAAATGGATGACGTAGATAACTACAGGTTTGATTTAATTTTTTGGGTTGATGATATTTTATTGATGATTTAAGCTTAAAAATTTAATTAAATAAAAAATTGAAAAAAAAAAGAGATATTAAAAATATCAATAAAAACAATTAAAAAGAAATGTAAAAAGGTGGAAAAAACATTTTTTTGGGTTAATGGTACTCGATTTTCTTAAAACAGGGATTCAAAAAAAAGTTTGCAAAATCAAAAAAAAAAAATACAAAATAAAATGAAATGAAACAAAACAGTGTTGTTTGTCGTTGGTAAAAGAGTTATGTAGGTCAGTTACGACCAGTACTAGTACGAAAAAAAAAAAAAAACATTTTATTACCAACATTGTTTGATGATGACGTTTTGTTGTTCACTACTTTCACTGATATATTTAGCAATTTTTTAGAGAGCGATCATTTTACATCATCATGCAAAGATTAGTGCCACTAATCGTCTAGATCTATAATTTCAGGTGGTTGCTGTGATTTGGCAAGAGGTTTTTTGGCTCGGTTTGGTGGTGGCCACTGTGGAGCAGTCGTAGCTTCTATTGTTGTTTGTTTCAGTTTTGTTGTTGAGGGTGATGATGTTTTACTTGGTGAAGCTGGTGTTGGTGGTGATTGTTGTTTGGGTTTCGGTTTCACACTCACAAGACTAAAGTCATCAGTAATACTCTTGAAAACTGGTTTCGCTGGTGATAGCGGACCATCTAAATCATTATTGTTATTATTACTTGGTTGGTGAGGTTGTTGGTTGTTTTTGTTATAGCTTTTTGTTGGTGTTGTAGATGTTGATGTTGATGTTGCTGATGAAGTTGATACTTTACTAATTCTTGTAGGTTCAAATTTGGATACATCAAAAGTATCTTGTGAAATTGGATCGTCTTCGTCTTCGAAAGTAGATATTGGATTGTTCGACTTTGTTGTTGTTGTTGTTGTTGTCCGTGTAGGAATATTCTGCATATTCAATCTAGGATAGTGGTGTTGCTGTTGCTGTTGTAATGCTGGTTGTTTGTGTTGCACTGATTTTGATGATGGTGCTGATGATAAAGTACCTCGATTGGAACTTGCTGTAGTTGTAGTTGTCGTAGTTGTTGGTTGTGGTAGAGTTGGTATTATAACTATTTCATCGACTTCATCTTCATAGTCATCTAAATTAATATCATTTCTATTGAATTTTGAAGGAGAACTTGTTGTTGTTGTTGTTGTTGTCGTTGTAACCGTATTATTATTATTATTAGTTGTTGTTTCTTCACTATCGAAAAGAGGTGGTGGTGGACTACCATCGCCGCCAGTTGTGAACATTTCGTCGTCATCCACTTCATCGAATACACATGGAGTCTTCTTTATTGGAGTTGTTGTTGGAGTTGTTGGAGTTGTTGGAGTTGTTGAAAATACAGTCATTGCAGTTGACTGTGATAGTGAGCTGGTTTGACTGCTGGAAGTTGCAGGCATCTTATCGAAATCAACATCTTCACGTTCCTGTTGTGACCAATTTAAAGTCGGTGTTTCAACTAGTGTATTACTATTATTATTATCATCATCATCATTGTTATTATCATTATTATTTCTACTTATACTACTACTACTATTATTGTTATTATTATTATCATTATTATCATTTTCATTTTCTAAATAATCTCTTGTTAATCCAATACCTATTTCATCATCATAGTTTCTTCCAGCGGTGGTCTTCAATTCATCCATATTAACATCGATATTGGACATATGAGATAGCGGAGCTGTAAGTTGAAGCGATGACGACGAAATCGTTTCATATTGATTGCTCGAAGGCATCTTCACTTTGTATCTACTATTTGAAAACTCATCTATTTCCATACTAATTATATTCTCTACATTGTGAACTATATATAGTAAGATAGTAATAAGATGTTAGTATAACTACTACAAATATAGTTGTATTAGAGACATACTCTTTGGTGTTATGTATTTAGCTTTGAGTGAGGAGAGTGACGATGAAGAGAGTGAGAGTGGAGTGAATGAGAATATGTCGGATGAGAAGAAGTCGTAGGACGAGGTGGCATCGACTCCATCGACATCGTGGTAGTGATCGTCGTCCACCGAGTGGAGGTTGAGTTCTCGCTCTTTCAGTTTCTCCAACTCGAGGTTCGCTTGATATCTGTGGCGTTCCGACAGCACTTTGTCGCGATCAATCACAAAAGCAGTGCATTCGTGTAGTGTGTTATCGTGCAGACAATGATGAATCCACTTGACATCGATTGCAAATACATATTCGCCATCGGACGATGTAATAACCTTGAACGAATCAACCTGAAAAGGATCATCAACAAACCAAAAGTATGCAGTGGAATATGTAGAATGTGTAGTTCCACCGTATTGTTCTAATAATAATAATAATAATAATAATAATAATAATAATAATGTTATTTGAAAATAAATAGAATAGTATAAATATAAATATTCAATCAATCAACAACATCTTTATGAATAACTCACTCCACATTAATTTAATATCAGATGTAATATCTTTGGCGAACCAAGCGGTGAATGGTTTGAATAGATTACTATTCTCTATTGATGAATATGATGTTGTTGTTGTTGTTGTTGATAATGATGACGATGATTGTAAAGGTTGTTTTTTATTTGATAAAGATGATATAGTCGATTGATAATCTTTATAATTACTATTATTATTATTATTATTATTATTATTACTATTATTATTATTATTATTTACAACATTTTTAGTTTCAATAAATATATCATCTTCCTCTATATCATAATCTTTTATATTATTATTATTATTGTTATTATCTAAATCTATTTTACTATTATTACTTATATTACTTGTGTTACTATCATTATTATTATCTTTAATATTATTATTGTTATTATCAAAATTATCAGTATCTAAAATAATATCATCATCATTGTTTGTCGTTGTTGTTGTTGTTGTAGTTTTTGATGTTACAGTATCATTGCTATAATCAGTATCAAAAATAATATCACTACTACTATTGTTATTAATATTGTTATTATTATTATCAACTTGTGAATCTATATTCATTATACATAATTAGCATTTGAACAACAATAATAATGTCTTGATTTTAATTTGTTTTTTGAAAAATCAACAATACAATAAAATTTTAATTTTTCGTAATATTGAGAATTTCAAAAGTTCAACCTATTTCATTATCATATTTTTAACAGTTACATTATATTATATTATATTAAATGTTTATTATATAATGGGTATGTATTATATTGATTAATCATTAGATAGATAGATAGATAGAATTATTAATTTAACAAACATTAAAACTAATTATATATATATATATATAAATAAAAATTATAATTTGTTTTGTTTTGTTTTGTTTTGTTTTGTTTTGTTTATAATATGACAGTTGAAACAGATAAAAAAGAAATATCGGAATGGGATGAACCGACGAATAAGAGTGGATTGGGAGCGGTCGGTGCCACTCCGAGAAGAAACAGATGGGATGAAACACCCCAGAAGATGGCGAGTAGCGTCGTTGCAGAGACACCAAAGCGAAGATCGAGATGGGATGAAACACCGGTTCAACAGATGGGTGCTCAGACACCGAGAATCGGAATGGCAGGCGTTGGTGGTATCACTCCGCTTGGCGGCGGTGTCACTCCGCTCGGTGGAATGTCGATGATGACACCGCTTCCGGGCAGTGCAGGTTCTTCGTCGGTTGCTCTAAAGATTGAGCGAGAGATCGACGATCGTAACAGACCGTGGACAGAGGAGGAACTCAATGCACAGCTACCAAGCGATGGCTACGAGATATTGGCGCCACCCGCCGGCTACGTGCCGATAATGACACCGGCGCGAAAGTTGATGTCGACGCCGGTCGGTGTCGCCGGAACGAGCGGTGGATTCTTCATTCCTGAAGACCAACCGCGTGTATCTGGTGGCGCTGGCGAGTATGGCGTCGACCAGACTCCGGGCGGTCTTCCCATGAAGCCAGAGGACAAGATCTACTTTGAGAAGCTGTTGAACGAGGATGAAGAGGAGACACTGTCACCGGAGGAAGCGAAAGAGCGAAAGATCATGAAGTTGTTGCTGCGTATCAAGAATGGAACGCCGCCAATGAGAAAGCAGGCGCTTCGTCAGCTGACAGACAAGGCGCGTGAGTTTGGACCGGCGCCACTCTTCAATCAGATTCTCCCGTTGTTTACCAGTCAGAGTCTGGAGGATCAAGAGCGTCATTTGCTCGTCAAGGTTATCGATCGTGTTCTCTATAAGCTCGACGACTTGGTGCGTCCATTCGTGAGAAAGATTCTCTCTGTGATCGAACCATACCTGATCGATCAGAACTATTATGCGCGTGTCGAAGCGCGTGAGATTATCTCCAATCTTTCAAAGGCAGCTGGTTTGGCATCGATGACCGCAACAATGCGTCCCGATATCGATTCGCCCGAGGAAGACATTAGAAATACTACGGCTCGTGCATTCGCTGTGGTTGCATCCGCACTTGGTATTCCTTCGCTGCTTCCCTTCTTGAGAGCAGTTTGCAAGAGTAAAAAGTCGTGGCAAGCGCGTCACACCGGTATCAAGATTATTCAGCAGATTGCCATCTTGATGGGTTGTGCAATTCTGCCGCATTTGAAGTCTATGGTTGAGATTGTAGAGCATGGATTGAACGACGATCAACCCAAGGTAAGAACTATCACTGCGCTCGCTATTGCCGCACTGGCAGAAGCCGCTACACCCTATGGTATCGAATCGTTTGACTCTGTGCTCAAACCACTCTGGTATGGTATCAGACAGTATCGTGACAAAGGTTTGGCAGCGTTCCTCAAGGCGATCGGTTATATCATTCCACTGATGGATGCACGTTACGCTTCCTACTACACCAAGGAGGTCATGACAATTCTGGTTCGTGAGTTCAAGACCAACGAAGATGAGATGAAGAAGATCATTCTCAAGGTGGTCAAGCAGTGTGTTGGAACGGAGGGTGTCGAAGCGCAGTACATCCGTGATGAAGTGGTACCAGAGTTTTTCAAACAGTTCTGGGTTAGAAGAATGGCCGATCGTCGTAATCACAAGCAACTGGTCGAGACAACCGTGGAGATTGCCAACAAGGTCGGTGGTGCAGAGGTTATCGCCAAGATCGTTGACGATCTCAAAGACGAGTCGGAACCATATCGTAAGATGGTAATGGAAGCGATAGAGAAGATCATCTCGTCACTGGGAGCATCAGACATCAATCCACGACTTGAGGAGCAGTTGATCGATGGTGTTCTCTATGCATTCCAGGAGCAGAGTACCGACGAAACACTGATTATGCTTCAGGGATTCGGTACTATTGTACTGTCGCTTGGTGTTCGTGTCAAGCCGTATCTCACACAGATCGCCGGTACCATCAAGTGGCGTCTCAACAACAAGTCGGCAAAAGTACGTCAACAGGCAGCCGACTTGATTTCGCGTATCGCCGTCGTCATGCAACTGTGTGGCGAGGAACAGCTTATGTCTCATCTCGGTCAGATTCTCTACGAGTATCTGGGTGAGGAGTATCCAGAGGTGCTGGGTTCGATTCTCGGCGCGTTAAAGTCGATCGTCAATGTCATCGGTATGACCAAGATGACGCCACCCATCAAAGACTTGCTGCCACGTCTCACACCGATCCTAAAGAATCGTCACGAGAAGGTACAAGAGAATTGCATCGATTTGGTCGGTCGTATTGCCGATCGTGGTGCCGACTTTGTTTTGGAGCGTGAGTGGATGCGTATCTGCTTCGAGCTGCTCGACATGCTCAAGGCACACAAGAAGGGAATTCGTCGTGCCACTGTAAATACATTTGGTTACATTGCCAAAGCGATTGGACCGCAAGAAGTTCTGGGAACACTGCTCAACAATCTCAAGGTTCAAGACCGTCAGAATCGTGTGTGTACAACCATCGCCATTGCTATTGTCGCAGAGACTTGCGCACCTTACACCGTACTACCGGGACTGATGAACGAGTACCGTATACCGGAACTGAACGTTCAGAACGGTGTACTAAAATCATTGTCGTTTTTGTTTGAGTATATTGGGGAGATGGGTAAAGACTATATCTACGCGGTGACGCCGCTCCTAGAGGACGCCCTGATGGATCGTGATCCTGTACATAGACAGACGGCTTGTTCCGCCGTCAAACACATGTCACTCGGTGTGCACGGTCTCGGCTGTGAAGATGCATTGATACATCTACTCAACTATGTTTGGCCAAACATCTTTGAGACATCGCCACACGTCATCAACGCATTCCTCGAGTCTGTGGAAGGTCTCAGAACCGCACTCGGACCAACCATCATCCTACAATATACACTTCAAGGTCTATTCCATCCCGCTAGAAAAGTACGTGACATCTATTGGAAAGTCTACAACATGCTATACATCAGTTCACAGGATGCAATGATCCCCGCATACCCAAGAGCTGCCGACGACGGTCCAAACACCTACACAAGATATGAACTTGACTATGTAATTTAAAAATATAAATAAAAATAAAATTAACATTTTAAAAAATCAATCAATCAAGCAATCAATCAATCTTAATATCTGTATTTTATAATTTCAATCACTTAATTAAAATCTATTCTTATCTTTGATCTTTCAAATTTGAAGTTCCAATCTTTTAATTTACAAATTCATTTTTCATTGTTCAAAATTACTAATTTTATAATTTTATTTATTTGTAAATATTTGTGTAAAAAAAGATGAGTGATACTACTAAAGATAAAAAAGATAGTGATAAGAAGCAACAGATTAGCAAAAGAAAGAAAAGAGAAGATGATGAGATTATTTCAATTCAAGATGCTTTGAATGATCATGTTGACGCACAAAAAGAGCTATATGAAGAAGCTGTTGATCAATATAAACAGAATTGGGGTGATGAAGAGTATAGTATTAATTAATAATAATTAAATTAGTTTCATAATAATATTAATTATATTCAATCTTTAGTAAATGCACATTTGATAAAGGATATATTACACAACCTGTTTATGCATGTAAAGATTGTCCAGGTACATTTGGATTTTGTTTTGGATGTTCAATGCAATGTCATTTGGATCACGATATCATAGAGTTATTCAAGAAGCGTGCATTTAGATGTGATTGTGGTACAAAGAAAGCTGGATGTATGTAATAATTAATATCAACAACAAAAATAGATATATTAATATGTTGATTTTGCTAGCAACTAAATGTATACTTCAAAACAATAAGGTTGGTGCAGATGACAATACAGAGAATCAATACAATCAGAACTTTAGTGGAAAATACTGCTACTGTAAGATGACCTACAATTTCGAGGAGGATATGGTGCAATGTCTGTTTTGTTATGAATGGTTTCATGAGACTTGTATTAAATTGAATTCAAATATAGAGGTATTTATACATTTATTCAACAACAACAATGAATGAACTATATTGAGAAGACAAAAGTGTTTGTTAACATTTTAATTATATATTTTAGATACCAGATTTAGATGAAATGTCAGACTTTATCTGTGGAGATTGTATATTAAAGAATCAATTTTTAGTAAACTATCCAAACATAAGATTGTTTGCAAATACAGATGATCATAAAGATCATACAGAAAAAGATAAAGATGATAAAGAGAAAGATAAAGAAAATGGAAATTTGAAGAGAAAAGTAGATGGTAAAGATGAAGAACACAACAACAACAACATTAAGAAACATAAAAAAGATGATGAAATAGTTGATGTTATCACAGTATCAACAACAACAACAACTACTACAAATAATAATGATAATAATGATGAAAATGTAAAGAAAGAAGAAATAGTAGTTTGTAAATGGAATAAGCAATTGAAAGGATTGAATTGTGATTTGTTTTGTAAAGATGGTTGGAGAAATATGTTGTGTAGATGTGGAGAATGTATGAAACACTATGAAACTCAGAAGTGTATGTTTATATTCGATAAGCCAAGTGAGTCTGATGACGACGACGATGGAGAGAAATCAAAGAAAGAAGATAAAACACCACCTAACCTATTCACAGAGATGGACACTGTATTCAAGAAGGTCATTCCCGCACCACAACAAGATACACTCCTACAAGGCTACTCTGCCATGAAAGATAAATTGTCGGCGCTATTTGCCTCCAAACAACAATCAAGTGAAGTAATCACCAAACAAGACATTCAAGCAATCTTTAGTGAGTTGGCGAAAAAGAAGCAAGCAAAATAAAAGATAATTTTATATTTTTAAAATAAAATATTATTATGGATTGGGCACACAGAAACTTTCAGTGTAAATGGCAGCCAACAAAGTAGAGGTGACGAAATAACTGTCCAACCAATTGAGTACTCAGCAAAAAAAATTAGCTAATATTCTTTAATTATTCTACCATTAATTAATAATAACAAGTTAAAAAAAGAGTCGTTATAATGGCGAGTTTGTGATCATAAGGAAATTATTTATTAAAAAATCTTATGATGGGTCTAGGTTTTTTTGTGCAACGGGATCCATTACTCTTTTCTTTCTATTTTAGTTTTATCCAATGGAGTATTAGGTGAATTATTGTTATTCACAATTAATGGGCTGCGACTTCCCTCTATTTCAAGATAAAATTCCATTTTTTTTTTATCTTCAAGAGTTACTTCAGCAATAGTTTCATTAATCTTTGTATTTTTTGAAGTTCCTTTTTTCACAAGATTTGATTCCAAATCGCTCATAAACTTTCTTATAAGAGTAGAAAGTAGTGGGGTTTTAGTTATTTTGTGTGGAATTTCCCTAGATTCAAACTGAGAAGGGTTAGCATTAATATATATTTATGGTAGATCTTTTATCATACTTCAAATTCAACTCTTCTACTGAGAGTACTGATCTTGGTAACTAGATTTCCATTCTCAATATCGATAACTGTATAGATTACTCTTTGAGATCCTTCTCTGGTGGCATACAGTGTTACTAATCCCTGAGTTTCTACCTTATCCTCTTCATTGTCAGCAATGTAGAAGGTAGCATTGTTGATTTTAACACAGAAGTAAGAGCAAGAGACACTCATTTGATAGATCTGATGGAAGATATTAGATGGATAAGTTTGATGGATATATAGAGGAGATATATAATTATGAATAGATATAAAATTGGATAAAATATTGATGAATGGATATAAAATTGATGAATGGATATAATATTGATGAATGGATATTTATAGAGTTTTTGTTGTTGGTTTGCATCAGGAAACTGTTTTAAATTTCAAAAATAAAATAAAAAATTAAATAAAATATACTTTAATATTGAACTTCAAACAACTGATTGATAAGAAAACGGTTGAATAAAAAATACCATTTTTTTATTTTTTTTTTTTTGAACCACAAAAGCATTTTTATTGTCCTCTATCGCCGAAGATTGAACATCTACAGTTTTTTTTTCCTACAAAACAAAACTGGCGATCTTGCTTGTAACCAAAAATCGAATGCAATAAAAAAACCACTCTGATCATATTAACCCACTAATTTTTAATTTTTACAATTTTTGTATTCTGAAAATGTGTGCTTGCCAATTTTTTTTGTAATTCAACAAATCCAGGTGAATTTTATTGACCAAATGATATATTATTGGATCGGTTTTGGAGATCCCAGCCAATGTTCTGCACAATGTCCGCCATTAATTTAACATCAAAATTAATAAACTAGTATTCTTAAAAATACAATCATTCTATTTAAAACAATCAAGATTTATTATTTTTAATTCTTAATAATATGAATCGACTTATACAAAAAATTACTACTTAATCCAATAAAATGGTACCTTTAAATCCTGATTCTGATTCATTCTCTTTATAATGTTTTCAGAAATTAGTGAAATGAAACTAACTAAAATATTTGAAATAAATAGTTACCTAAAAAGAATCCATCGAGCTCTTTGGTTTCTTTCATGACAATGACTTGATTTGGTGTAATTTTATAGGATGCCAGTGTATTTGAATCCTTTTGCAAATGAGTGCCATTGTTAATGTACAGTTTTTGTTGGAAAGTCGGTGTCAAAGTGATTGAGCAAATCAACAACTTCAATTGTTCAACTGTATAGGTACTATCAACCGGTGAAACTTCAATTCTTTTATATACTAAAAATAATAATTGTTATTAAGTTATTAAATAAAATCTATTATTAACAATACATACATCTTCTAACTTTTGATGGGAATATATAAAACTTTTCATCTTTTTCATCTTGATCATTTCTGATCGAGTGAATGTAGATGGATTCCTTCTCGAATTGAAATTGTTTCTCGAGGAACTGTCGATAGTTGTTGTCATGACACTCCATGCAGTGTGGTATGCTCAGTTTCGAGTTGGTCAGCTTGATGCTGGAGTCATCTTCGGCGCCATAGACAGAGACGACAGCCTCCCAAACAGAAGCTGATACCACTATGAATGGAATGATTGCTCTTGGCGGTTGTTGTGGCTGTCCTTGCTCCAAGTCAAATCGCAACTTTGAAAGGTCCGACATATCGTAGATCAACGAGCCATGCTCACACTTTAATAACTGATTCTGAATCTTCGATGGTCTCTCTGACTTCTCCTCCTCATTGATATATCTAAACCAAGCGTCACTCCAATCCTTTGATATCAAATACCACTCTCCCGTTTCAAATTTCGATTTATATTTAGATTGTTTAATAATATTATATAATTCCTTCCTGTTGAGTGTAAATGATAGTTAATAAGTTATGTCTTTTTATCATTAATAATTATCAATGCTTACAGTTTTGTCTTTTCCTTTTTAATTACATTGGAAATCTTATTTCTCTCTTCATATTCATCCTGACATTTCTGACATTCTTCGGTGGTCGATGGTATCTCAATGGAGGTTGGACTCAGCGGTTGTATAAAATCCCAGGTCTCTTTTGAGATAGTCTTTCTATCCTGTGAGTAGATAGAGAGATTACCGTGTTCACACTCGATATCCTCGGTGGCACTCTTTGCTTTGAGTAGTTCCATATTGCATGTCTTCTTAATCCAATCTTTATACCATTGATTGGAAATAAAGCAGCCTTCCGTTCGGTTCTTTACGGATTTCTCTTTGGCGATGATCGATTCCTTCAGCGTTGACTCATCGACCTTGTCTTTGGTGGAACTGAACAGACTACACAGACAATCCCTACAGAAGCTGTCTTGATCGAGTACAGGCGATCCCCGATACTTATCGTAAACACTGTCCCAGAATGTCTTACTGACTCGCTTCATCAACGGCAACTTCTTGGGATCCAACAAAAGATGTTCACACAACAGCAAAGAGTTATCGATCGGTCCACTCTCAATACCTTTCATAAAATTTAAAAGCCAATCTGTATTTATCCAATAATATCCTTTTGACTATAAATAATAATAATAATTAATTAATACATATAGCTAATAATAAACAAACAAACAAACTAATTAATTAATACATACAGATTCACCAACTTTAATTGTATCCAATTGTGATAAACAGAATTTCTTTCGTTCTCTCCACACTTGAATTGCTTGATTCAGAGTAGATCTGAATTCATCGGCTTTTGTCTTGAATGATTGCTCCTCATTCTTGAACTCTTCGATGATCGATTCATTGTTAAACTTTGGTGCATCTTTATAAACCTCTCTATTCTTCTTTGAGTAGATAATCATATATGCTGATTGTGATGATATTACTCTATATAAATACAATATTATTATTATTAATTAATTAATATAAAAGTTAAAAAAACCACACAATAAAATAAAATAATAATACATTACCCTTCTTTCAATTCTTTTGCTTTTCTCTTTTCACCCAATTGATCTTTACCAATTTGTTCATTGGATAACTCTCTAATATTCTGATCATCGAATTCCCACCACTTTCCAGTGCTATTATTATTATTAATAATGAAAGATTAGTTGGTTAGTTGGTTTGTTAAAATAATAACAAGTATAACAATCATAATAATATTTACATTTCATTCTTGATATGTGCTATATAATGTCCACTAGTTACACCAATACCTTTATGCATTAAAATAGCAGTGAGTTCATATTGAGTATCACTAGTACTACTACTACTCTCTGGTTTGACATCAGTCATTGTCTTGTCTTTAGGAATGTCACACTCCTCCTCTGTACTCTCATTGTCAGTCTCACTATTAATATGATCTGGATGATTATTATTCTTATTATTCTTTGTCTTCTTCTTATTCTCTTTCACTTTCACTTTCTCTTTATTGTTTACTTTACTAGTGGTACCATTTGATTTCACATTTGGATGTTCATCAGCCATAAGAGAGTCGTTATATTTATCACTTTCATTTTCATTGTCATTATCTTTCTCCTCTAATAAAGGTGCCATATCTAATTCGAGTGGGAATGAAATTGGATCGTGAAGTTTCTTTCTCATGATGGTTTCCTTATCGAATACATATCGAACCAAATGCAAATTGAAATTGAGTGGCAGTGAATCTGCAGAGAATTGTGTTGATCGTTCGTGTTCCGACACATTATTACAATATTTACATGTGAATGTTAACTTCTCCTTTGATATATAATCATTAAGTGATTCTATAATTGTTTTCATTTTCTATTGAAAAATAATAACAAACCGTTAGTAATCTTATCAAACTTCCAACGAAAATCAAATCAAATACAATTCACATACCTCAGTCTTTACAGAAATATCATAGAATACACTTGAGATACGTGATTTATTGTTACATCCCAAACATTTCGTAACATAATAGTAGGTTCCTTTATAGAGTTGATCAATGATTTGATTACCAATTCTATTCTGTAATAATCCAATAAATAAATTAAAGAACCTAAAAATCAATAATTAAATTATATTAGTTTATGTTTATGATTTGAATGTGTAATCAATATTGATTAATAATATTATTAATAGTGAACTTACTCTTGTGGATCTTGCTGAAGATCACTTGGAATTTGTAAACAATTGACCAGTGGCGTTGGATCCAATGTCTTTTTACTGGAGTACAACAAATTGTAGAATAGAAATATCAATTGAAACATGAAATTATGTACAGTATCGTTCGGTGCTTTTGGTTCTATTATCTCTATACTCTTATTTAACTCTATACTACAGTTACTATTATTAAGATTATTATTACAGTCTTCATTACTATCTTCGTTATCGTTATTATCATTACTATTATCACTATCTTTACTATTTGAAATACTACTAGTATCTAAATCTGATTGACAATCATTCATCACAGTATCTTTATGATTATCTATTTCCATTTCTTTCTCATCGTCGTTCACCACTTTACCATTACTACTACTCTTGCTATTATTACTACTATTATATCCTTCATTCTCATCGACATGTTTGTTATTACTATTATTACTATTGTTATTGTTGTTGTTGTTATTGGTAACATTGGAAGTAGTAGTTGTATTAGTTGTTGATGTTGTTGATGGTGATGATGCTGTTTTGGTCGATATTGTAGTTGTTGTTGTGCTTGTTACGGTGTTGTTGTTATTGTTGTTATTGTTGTTTTTATTGTCGAATAAATGATGACCTATGGAGAGTAGATTGTATCTGAATTGAGAGTTCATGAATAACACTTGTAATACACTGTTCATATAACAAGTGGCACCAAGATTACGAAAGCCAGCAGGTGTTTTATTGCAATCTCTAACGGTGTTTCTAATGATATCGGTCTGATGATACTTTAAGATAGTCTCTGCAACGTATTCTTCATCTTCCTCCTCACTCATTGCCAACCATGCTTGACCTAAATTATGAAAGCAATCAGGTATATCACTACAATTACTTGTTGGTCTTCCTATTGTTTTTGTTGTTTATATTATAGTCATTATTAATTAGAACCAATCAATCAATCAATTGATTAACATTACACAATCAAACAATGTTATAAAGATTTACTACTTACTCTTTTCACATTCACCATTTAAATTGAATGCAATCTGTAACAGCTCCGATATAGAATCATCTGTAATCGATCCATCTCTCAAAGAAGAGATAACATCGCTCTCGATTGAATTAACATTATTTATAAATTCTTTCTTTCTTTTATTATTATTTATATTATTATTATTATTACTACTCATTATTATATTATAATGTGTTGTATATTTATGATGATATGATAATAAATAACAAATAACGAATATGATAATGTTGAAATATTTCAGCAACTGGTTATTTCTTATAAATTGTTTCAATTTTAAATTAAATTAAATTAATTTTATGAACAACAACAATCATAAATAAATAAGAATTTTGACATTAATTGGAATTGAACTGAATAAAATTATATATAAGATCTTTCTTTTGAATTGTCATGACTACTTGAATAGAATAGGTAAAACAAAAAAATGTTAATATAAAAAAACATAACATGTAAATATCATTAAATAAGTTATTTAAAATAATATTGATTTTTCATAGACATTTATTTTACAAATAAAAAAAAAGGAATGTGACAGACTTAGTTCTGTATTAGTATATCAAAAGTGTACAGATTCAATGATCATATTTAGAATACTGGTTCTTACTTTTCATATGATAAATCAGATAAATCAACCAACATTCAATCTTAAAAAAATTATCTCATTTTTTTCCCTCTGTTTTTTCAGTTTCGTGTTCATGCATTATACAACATCCATAAATTAATTAAATTTTAGGTTCAAACAACTTTATTTTTAAATTGTGAAATTTCATCATCTAGACATCATATATATATATATTTATATAAATCAAGATCTTGAGAAAAATGAAGAATTTATTCAAGAAAACATTTCAAGTCGGTAGTCAGTCGTTGGTCAGAGGTTCAGATAAGAAAAAGTTGAAAGAGAAACTCGTTCAAACCTATAGACCAAATGTAAGCATCGAGCAATTGGATCAAGTCATTCAGAACAAGAGAGATCTAGGTCTAGTCAAACTTCAAAACCAACCAGTTCAACTCTATTGTCAAGTTGGTGATCCTCTTGTATTTGAATATCAAGGTGTACTCTATCCAACAAGTAAGTTGCAATCATATTTCTAATGTTAATTTTAGTATTCATTTTAACAGTAATTACTTTAATCATCTTTTAAAAACACACTATAGTTTATACATTAGCGAAAATACCAACAATGTTACCTAGAATTATAATACATCCACCCGTATTCAATTATATTGCCAATGGTGCAGGTATGTATTAGTTATATTCAAGTTTGTATTATTATAGTTTGACTAATTGGATATATTATTGTTTGTTTTTGTTACAGATTTGATGTTTGCAGGTATTGTTAATTTAGAAGATTTCCCTGATACTGTTGGTACTGTTGTTTCTATTGTGTTGAATGGATCGTTGTCACCTGTTGCAGTTGGCTATGTACTACCACATACTCAAATGGATAGAGCACAGGTAAATGGCAAAGCATTGTCAATCATTCATTACATAAACGATGCACTATGGGAATATGGAACAAAAGAAATAGATTTCACAATCATTCAGCAACAAGAGAGTGAATCTGTTGCTGCAACAGAATTAACTACACAATCAATGAATGATTTAACTTTGAATGAAACAACAACTACAACAACTAATAATAATAACAATGAAGATGATGATAACGATACAATGGATACAAGTGAAGATAGTACTACAACTACAACAACTACTTCTACAAATGGTGATAGTATTGTTGCTGTTACGAAAGAGGAAATGGATAGTATTGTACATATTAGTTTTATGGGTGCTATAAAGTTTGGTGTTATCGATTCAGAGTTACCTCTGCCTTTGAAAACATTCTTTAACAAATATATGTTGTACTATGCACCTGCCGATACACATGAGATCAACGTAAACAAGTCGTCCTACAAGAAGGTATCAAAGTTGATCGATGCCATGAAAAAGAAAAAAGTTGATCGATTCAAACGAACCTTCACCCGGTAACATTATGATATCGAAAATCAATAGATCAAATCAAGAGTAAGTAGTAGTTATCCATTCGTTGTTTTAGATAATCCTATCCACTAATAACCAACACAATTATACAGATATAAATCATTTGAACTCGGTAATATCGTTGGTGATAAACAACAACTAGAGGAAGAGAACAAAGAAGCAACCTATGGTACATATGACTCTGATTCTATTCCTTTGAAATCGGTTCAAGATGTATTTCCACTGCCTAAATCTATCGTTGATTATGCAAAACTTAAAGAGTTACCTTATAAAAAGTATTATAACTTATCAAATGTATCAATAATACAATAATATTAATGAATGTTTAACTTTTATAAAAATCACAGATATTATAGTTATAATGAAATTAGAAATCTAGCAATGGAATATGTAAAGGAAGTGATCGATGCAAAGAGTTCAACTTTTGTTTTGGATGAAGTGTGTGCACCAATGGTAAAGCAATCGGGCGGTACTTCCATTGGAAAGAATCAATTCTTCAATCAAATCAAACAGCATCTATCACCAAGATTCATGGAGATTATAAATGTACAGAATGATATTAAATATTTGTAAGTAGTTTTTTTTTTCGATCTATGTAATCATCAATAATTACTGCTACCGTAAGCTAATTTTTATTATATAGACCATTTAAACAAATAGAAATACACTCTAGAAAGATATCAAACAAATTTGTTATAGAGGTTACGGGTTTGGAAACATTTTCGATATCACCGAAGGAGTTGGCAAAGGATGGTATGAAAGCATTTGCAGCAAGCACAACTCTAGCACCATTCTCGAAAACCTCACAAATGGTAAAGATACAAGGAAACGATACCGATCGTATTTCAAAGTACATTCAAGAGCAATACAGTGTACCAGCTATTTATATAGATATTAAAATAGATGCTGCTGTTCTCAAAAAAAAATAATAATAAAAAAAAACCAATAAATATTATAGAAATCTTAAATCTCTATTTCAGCGTTTGTCAAACACCCGACCTTTGTTGAGTTGCATCATAGCTTTCATATCCTTGTGTTTATGGTATCGGAGTGGTAACTTTTTTTTTCTCCTTACTCCTTTGGAACTCTTTGAAGATTCAACATCATCATTATTTTTTATTTGTATCATTTGAATGTCATGATTAAAATGAATTATTAAGTTTGACTTCATTTTCCATTTAGAATTACTTGAATTGGAACAATGCCACCACCAAGTCAAAGAGAAGACTTGAAGACATGATGAGTTGGACCTTTAAAAAATTGAGATTGATTCACCACCGGTCCAACTTGAACCCCCACCTTCCTATCACCAATCGACAAAGTTAAAAGAAAAAAAAATGTTGATCATAAAAAAAAACTATATAATTTAAATATTTAAATAAAACACAACAAGAACTTCACTCATTATATTTATAAAATAATACAGTATTAAACAAAGTTAATTTTTAATTTTCAACATTTCATTTTTTTTGTTTAAAAAAAAAATAAATTTGGTTTCTGTCAATGATTACCTGGTGCCTGGAGAGGAAGAACTTTGAAAGCTGGAAAGGTTGGAATGGCTGGAGTGGGTGGAATATCTGGAATAGCTAGAATAGCTGTGGGTGGAATAGCTGGAATGGCAGGAATGGCTAGTAAAGGTGGAAGAGCATTGGGAGCTGGAAGGTCTTGATTAGCATGGTTAACTTGTGCTACAAGTTTTTGAATATGTACAGGTGGATGAAGTGGAGTAAAATTGACTGCTGTTAACCATTTTCTGAATTTTTCATTCATTTGTACTCTATTGTCATTTTCATTTATATTAAATGTTTCGTTGTACCAATGTGACAATTGAGAAATTTCCAACTCAGAGAGACTTATGATTATGTTAAAATGCAATCAAATACTGAAATTAATCTATGTGATTACTTACTTTCGGTTGTTAAAAAGATCTTGATCATCTATTCCTACTGGTACACTTCCTATATTTGCAGGTCCAAAATTGTTTTGTTCATAGCCATCTTTATACCAAGGATGAATGCCAAGTCCTTCCACTGTTTTGTGCAATCCCATTTGTATATTTTGATTATTATCCCAGTTATCTTTTCTTATTTTTACGTTGCGATGGTTGAAATGGAGAGATAATGCAGTTTGATGGTGGTTTGTATGGGTTGTTTCTAAGTTATTATTTAAAATATTAAAATTTGCCTTGGTATTGTTCGCTGTTGTCCTCATATCATTATGTACTGTTGTTATATTATTCTGTAAGTTATTTATTGCTGTTAAACTATTATTTATATCAGTCTTCATTCTATTCATATTATTATTCATTCTATTCATATTATTATTCAATGTATTCATACTATTATTCAATGTATTTATGTTATTATTCACAATAGTATTAATATTATTCATATTTGTTATCATTGTATTTTAAATTATTATGTATATTGGCCATCATTGTATTTATGTTATTATTCATGGTAGTATTATTATTATTAATAGTGGTTATCAAATTATTAATATTGTTATTAATTATGATCATATTATTATTCATATTATTATTCATCAATTGTATATCATTCATTAAAATTTGAAATTCATTTGGTTGGTTTGCTTTAATCACTTTTTAATGATAAAAAGAATTAGTTTATAGAAGTGTTGAAATATACATAAAACTAATAACCTACCGTCATTGATTACAGTATGATGTCTGACCTTTGCTCTCATAACTCTTTCCCATTGTTCCAAGTTAACAAATGGCAAATCTCTCTTGAAAGTTGCTAAATTGATTTAAAAGTTAGAGTTTGGATAAAAATACAATGCTGTGCTTATGAGTCGAACCAACATTCTAAAATATCATATACTCTACCTGTTGCAGCAATTCGATTCGATTGCTGCATTGTCATATTGACAACAGGATTCTCGTCCTCCTCTTGCCACAGCATGCTGTAATTTCAACAAATAAATAAATACTAAGACTCTTTAAAAAATTAGAGAAGAATATTGCTCAATTGCAGGTATAGAAAGTAAAAAATGAGTTAAATAAAAGTATGTTATAATACTCAAATCATACTGTGATACTGGTATAAAAATTGTTGTTTTTGTTTTTTTTTTCTTTTAAAAAATACTATAATTATATTAAAAAATAAAATTATTATCCATTTGTAGATTAATAATTTAAATTACCATTTAAAAATAAAATAAATAGAACATCATCAAAAATATTTGCATAGTTAGTTCATAAACTTTTTTAATTAAAGTATTATTTTATTGGTAACTAATTTTATAAATTTAATAGGCGAATATGTTGAAAAATTAGAGGTTTGGTTTATTGGCAAGTGTGGTTTATTATCTGGTACCCCATTTTAATATATTTATCGACTCTAACAAACATTATAACTTTGCTTTGCATGATCAATTTAAACCAATGGATAACTTTTATAATAAAAAATATTTATTAAACTTGTGTTTACTTGTCAATTTTCATGAACGACGACATGTTAAATGAATTCATGAAAACATTTTCAAACTGAGAGGTTTTCAGGTGGTACTGAAATTTACTGTTACCACTTTTTATAGATAAAATAAACAACACTGACAAATATTTAAAAAAATAAATAAAAATTAAATTGTGTAAATAAACACAATATAACACACCCTATCATACTCATTGTGTTGATACAAAATTGTTGAATCATTTTTAATTATATATTTGATAGTTGGAGTGAAGAGCAGCAAGCAAGTAAGTGTACAATAAAAGCTGTTATTATTATTTTATTGATTAAATTTGGTCATTTTAAAATGTGGTTGTTGTGAAATATATATCTAATTATATATATATTTATATCTATGTTTTATTTAAACTTTGCTGGTGTTATTGAATACTACTTTATATAAATTAGTACAACTTACAATTTAATAAAAGCAACGCTAACAAAAAGTAATATAGTTCCAGGTGTGATAATTATGATCCTGATCATTGAGATTTTTTATGAATTGAATTGTTGGAATGGTAGTTGAGTGAGGTTACTGTTATATGGACTGTTGAGAATAGATGTGGTAAGTAATACTGATTAGTGGTGTGTTTAATAAATATATACTTGATATTTATTGAGAGTTAAAAACATAATAACAACAACATTAATTTAGGTGAATTGTAATTATTTCAACTAATGGATCAATTAATCAATCAATCAAATCTGATTGAAGTATAAAATTTATAGTATCACAATAAATGGAAGAAATATATTAAAAATAAATGTATAGTTGAGGAATTGGTGGGAGTATTGTAGTTGAATATGTTAAACACAAAGCAGCTAGAACACCAACCACTACTACTAAAACTGTCAAATCTGGAATTGCCCAACAACATCAATTGAATTGATCCACTTACATTATAGGTTTTAAATGTAAAGTCAGAAAATAACAACTATAAATGCACTAGAACAACATGGTTTGTAATTCAATATCAAAACATCTAATATTAAATATTTGAAATATAACATATATCAAATAAATAAATTATTATTACTATATAGTTTTCTTTACTTATAAAAATATATATCAATAAAATGAATAAAATTATCATTGGAATCTTTGTATTATTTACCATTTTTAATTTGGCTGTCTCCGATAATTGGACTTTGACCAATACATTGTCATCGCAATGGACTGCCCCAGAAGGAACATGGAGTGTATTCAACTGCCAACTCACAAATAACGGTGCACAAGTAACTCTCTTGAGAATCGATCCAAACGGACAATATCCAGACAGTATCTGGGGTGCTTTCTACTACGATTCCACCACCGATACCTACCCAGTCGAGGGATGGGCTGCCACCTTCCAAGAACAACAAACCGTCAACTTTGGTTACAAGGTTTTATCTGCTAATCCAATCGATTGGGATGTAATTGTTCAATAGATTAATCAAATCAACCAACCAACCAAACTAATCCAAAATATATAATAATTATGATTATTTGTAACAAACAATCCAACCAAATACATTTTATAATTATCGCAATTACTACTACAATACCGTGTTAATATTACTTAAAAATTTCTAATAATAAAAAAAGTTTGCTTTCACATTCTACTCAATTATATTATTATTACATTACTATGATTACTATTATTACTATTACTATTTATTTATTTACATGAGTATACAATTCTTTTCCTTATCTTTCTTCATTGAGAAAGGAACTGAACTTGATATCAATTTCTTCTTTAATTCCTCTGGTAATTCACTGAATGTTTCTGTTTTCGATACATTATCGATATTCTTTGCAATATAATATAAACATTGATCACCTAATGATTTTAAGTCTAATCTTGTACTTATATCTAATATTAAAACAAATTATATTAATAATGAATATTATATTGATTTAACCAACAAACATTGTTAACACATACCGTATAATGGTGAAACATTATCATCATCGATACCATTGATTAAATATTCTTGTACCAATTCTAACATTCTCTCCAAGTTCTCTTCATGCGCCAAAAACAATAATTCAATTGCATTCTCTGCATCTATATTCAACTATATATCAAATTATAAAGAAAGTTTGTTATTTAGATTGAATTGAACAAACATGTTATCTAGATTATATTTACCTTGTCTGTATATAAATAATGAATGAATGCGTAATATACATCTGGATTTACATTATCAATAAATATAGTATTATTTATACCCTCTTGAAAGAAAGATTCCAATTGTACTTTTAATTTATTTGATCTTGCTACTAATATACACTGTTTAAAAATATTTTAAAATGATTAATATCATCGGATTTCTTTGTTGTCGACAAAGAGTTATAACTATTTGTAATAAATCTACATACTTTATGTGCATAGAATGCTTTCTCTTTTACACAAATCTTTACATCTGAATATAAAGGATTATTTATATATAAGAAAAGATGACTAAAATATAATTAATCAATTAATAAATATGTATATATCATTTAACTTAAGTTACTTACTTTGATACTAAATCAATCTCATTTTCATCATCTTTATAGAGTTTGGTAATGAATGAGTTTAATTGTGCAAACGATTCAAATTCATCACCTACATCAATGGTATTGCTATCTAGCTGATCACTAAACAACGATGATCTCGTCAAAAAGATCTTGTGTGACAGTATAATATTTGTTTTCTCTTCATCTCCACTCTTATCCTTCAATATCACCTCACAATCTGTATTTGTATTATTCGTAAATATATTCTCGATATCATTTTTATAAGTAGATTCTCTAACTCTTATTAATGTTGGATAAACTAATGATAATAAGTTTGTTAATCTATCTATTCTTCAGAAATGAAATGATATCTATCTACTTACATCTTATTGCCATTGATGATCTACCACCTGCATATACATTCATTATGGGTGATCCACCTTTGGAGTTTGGTGTTCTAAGGCGTTGTGGAACGTTGATGATTCCTCTGGTGTCTGGCGAGACTTGACCGTAGTCGTTCGTTCCCCAAGAGTAGATTAGACCTTCCGCCGTCAGTACGTTGGTATGATAGGTTCCACAGCTGACTTTGGTGATGAATTCATTCAGCAGCGATTCACCAATTCGAATCGGTGAGAATGTGTCGATCTCTACGACGCCACCCATCGTTCCCAGTGCCAGTTGTCCGTGCTGCGTCGATCCCCAACCGTATAGCTCGCCATCTTCGGACAACGACATCGAATGCAACTGTCCCGACGACACAGCAACAAACTTCAAACGTTCCTCCTTCTTCTTCTTCACCGACAACTTTATCGCGTGTGGCTTAGCGACTTGTCCGGCGTCCTTTGGTGACACACCACACTGGCCATTGTTATTCAATCCCCAAGCGTACAAACAACCGGACTTTATCGCCACCGTAAAACTAGATCCACACGACAGCCCTGTGATATTCGATGCTCTCGCAGTCATGCCTTCCACCGGTGGATTCAAACTGACAAACACCGGACTATTCACCAACTCCATCGGCGAGTCATTCACCTGATTATATTTATTTCCTCCCATTGCAAAAGTACTTCCATTCACTTTGATATTGATATTTATGAGTTAGATGAGATTAACTTGATTAGACACACAAGTGCACTTGTATTTTGAGTATATTATTACAACTTACAAGTTACAAAAACAGTATGATCCGATCCACACGCAACTAGATCGATTGGATCGCTACAGCTGACTTGCTTCGGTGAGAATTGATCGATGTAGTCGTTGTGACCGAGTTGTCCGGAATCTCCACGACCAAATGTGAATAGCTGATGCTTCTCCGTGATGAAAGCAGAGTGGAATGAACCTGCAGCTATCTTTAAGACTCTGATTGATATAGGGATTCTAAAGAGTGAGCGTAACGAGCGCTCGCTATCATTACCGAGTCTGCCGTATTTGCCTTTACCCACTGCATAGACCTCACCGTTTCTAGACAACAGCAGAGTGTGTGACAATCCTATCGCAACGTCTTTGGTGACGAAATTCTTTGACATTGTCTTAAAGTCGACGACATCGCCACCGCTGTTCATGCTTGCCGCCGACATTGTTACACCCAGCTGACCTTCGTTGTTCCATCCCCAAACAAACTGTTGTTCCGGATCCGGCAAGTACAATTGATCATACGATGGTATCAATCCAAATATTCTACTTAAACTCATTTATATATCTATTTCTCTATATTTATTTATTTATAGATAAATAAATATTATTTTATTTTTATATTTATTTTTATATTCTTGATTTGTTTTGTTTTGATTTGATTTGATTACAAAATAATAGCTATGGTGAATAAAAAAAACAATTTTTAAATTGACTTGATTTTTTTTTATTTTTAAAATTGAATTGATAATTATGATGCTGATGTTGAAGGGATTACCTTTTTTGTAAATTTATGTTGTTGTTTGGGAATTTTAGTGGTGAATTCAAGATCATAAAAAAGCAAAGAAACTTTGCAATGTAGTTTTACTTTGAAAACAGAAATAAAACATAATAATTTAAACAATTAACGTTGTATTTTACTACGTCTTAAAAAAAAAAAAAACAAAAAGGTGATTAAATCATGGGAAATGAGTTGAAGATTGTATTTTTTAGTGTTATTGATCACAAACTTATCGACCGTCGCAAAAGATGAAAAAAAAATCAAAGAAATTTTTATGATTGATTTCATGAAAGACCCACCACTCATTTAAAGAGTTTTTTTTAGATCAACTTTTAATATTTATTTATAATCAAATCATACATATATATATATAACTTTATTATACAGAATAAAATAAAAATAAAATACTTTAAAGAAAAACAAGAATGAAGCGTATGAAATTAGGTCAATGTTTACTGTGGTTACCAATACACTGTTGTGTCATTGCATTTCTTGTAATGATAAGTATAAAATCATCGAATAACTTACATTCATTACTATGGTAAGTAAATAAATAGAATATGATGATAACTATATAATAGTTTAGTGTTGAGTTAAGATTGTGTCTAACAAGTTAGAAACAGGGTAAAGGTATTCTCACCGATTTGGCTGGCGATGGGATTGTTCATTTGGTTCATGTGTATTTTTAATAATGTAGATTATGTGGTTTGGGGAACGGTGTCGGTGCTGTCGCTGGGACTGTGGACGGTGCTGCTGCCGATCAAGATGGATTGGCCCGATGTCAATATGTCGTGGTGGGGCATCATGGTGCCGTTCTGGGTGTTCCTCGCACTGGCAAACGTGCTGCGAAACGAGAAGCGCAACGAAAAGGTACATGACTACGGCAAGGGAAAGAAGGTCTATCAGGTTCACTATGGCAATGCTATCGCAGTGCTACTCGTCTACTCGGTGCTGGAGACACTCAACGTAACGAACGTTGCCAATATCAGTTGGTCACTGCGATTCATTCCGTTCTTCTATTATATATTCGTAACGGTAACAACACAACTCTCGATGATGCAAATGGAGAAGTATCACTTTGCACAACTCGTACCAGGATTGATCTCTGCATTCCTTGTGCTCCTCTACGTACACGGCAGAGGTCAACTCAAATACGCAGGTGTCGTACTCATCCCCATCTATCTACTAGAGATACTTGTATTCATCGGTGGTTTCTTCTATGTTAAGTGGTAATATATAACTAAAAACACACAAACATACAACATCATTTGTAAATATAAAATATAAAATAAAATAAAAAAGTTAAAAAAAGATAAATTTAAATGTGAAAATGTATATATATATGTGAGTTGAGTGTGTACATTACACACACACACTTTTTTTACAAACAACATAACGTATTAATTTGATCAAATATAACTTGAATTAATTCAATATATATAATATATCTTATTCATATATCTAAAATCAAATCTAAATCTAATTTTTATATTTTGGCGTTATAATAATAACTATATCTGTATATCTAATGTATAAATATATTTATAAATAAAATTCATTTTTGCAATATATATTATATCTTATCTTATCTTATCTTTAATAAGAAAGTTATATATATATCATCATCTCATCATCATTTAAATTATTAATATTATTTTACTATTTTTTTATAATTAAATCAGAAAAAAAGTTTGGTTACTCTCTGATTTAAACTTTCAATTTAAATTGGAGATCAAATTATTGTTAGTTAGCTGGTTGATTCTATTGATTGGTATTATATTGATGAATAACCAACAACAGCAGTTCAATCAGCATCATCATTATCAAACAACCAATCAACCGCATCATCCAAATCAAAATCAAGATCATCAGCAACATCAAGCCGATCATCACCATCATCATTTCATCATTCCTACAACAGGCATGGCAAGAAGAAACGTATTACTTGCAATCGCGCATCCCGACGATGAATGTATGTTCTTTGGTCCCACTCTAGAGGCATATCATCATGACAATATACATGTTATCTGTTTATCAAATGGTTAGTTTACAACAGTTTGTTAATTTGATTAAAACAACCAAGTTATTAACTTTGTTTTTGATTTGAACAGGTGATGCTGCAGGACTTGGAAAGATTAGAGAAAAAGAATTGATTGAAAGTTGTAAGATTTATAATATCAATCACAATCATGTCATGATCGTCAATGATAGCAATATCAGAGATGGAATGACAGAGGTTTGGCAACCGAATCTCATTATACCTCATTTAAAGACTGCTATTCAACAATGGGATATCAATCATGTAAATAACAACAACAACATCATCATTCTACAATCGTTTATTCTTCTAACACAACTTGCTTCGTTTTCATTTGTATATATAGATTTTAACATTTGATGATAAAGGTATATCTGGTCATCCAAATCATATATCAGTTTATAATGCGGTCAAGTTGTTTCTTGAGAGTTCAGATAATACAGATTCATCAAAGAAATCACATGGTATTACAGGAGAATCATTGGAGACTGTCAATATCGTTCGTAAATATATTGGTATTGCAGATCTCTTGGTGACACCCATTGTAAATAGATTCTATTCTTCCTCTTCAAATTCCTCCTCTGCCAAACATATAAGATCATTCACATCGGCATCACTGATTCCATTCTTCGGAAAGAACTACCAGGCTATGCAGAAACATGAGACACAATTCGTTTGGTTTAGATCTTTGTTTGTGTTCTTCTCAAGATACTCCTATATAAATACATTGGTCGATATATAATAAATATATATTAATTGCACAATGCGTGATCAGTTAAAATAAATAAAAATAAATAAAGCAAAGTGTTTGAAACACAATCGTAGAGAAGTGCATGCACCACTAACCACCAGACTGCTCTGCAAGCCAATCATTTGTATGAGTGACTTTACTCGCGGATCCTGCTCTTTTGTGATCTACATTTCACAATTGCGAGTAAGTAGCTTTCTCTTCAAAAAATACTAATAATAGTGAACAATGGTGAACTAACTATATGAATAGCTCGATCGAAAGATATGTATCTACTAGATTCAAGTATCATGATATATTAAAATGTTTGCAGATGACAAAGTGGTTATAACCACAATTTGATGTCACATTTCAGATCTATGCCTAGAAATGTTGTGGTTGTTGGAAATTTGGTGTTGTCTTTGCTACTTCTTATTACCTTTTTGTCGACATGAGAAAAAAAAATCAAAAGATTTTTAATAAATATTTTATGATCGATTTTTTTTATTTTCTGTGTTCATGCCCATCATCATTCTTACTTTTTCGACTTTCTTATATTAATACAACATTATTATCATAATTTAGTTGTTGGTCCATTCTTTTCTTTTTTTTTTTTGAGCTTTCAATACTTTAGGATTGGATTGAAGTCTTCCTTCCTGACGTCACTGATTCATTATTTTTTTTTATTTTTTTTTTAGTAGTCGTTTGCATTCAAAAGTGATGTTTAGACTCAAAGCTTATTTAAAGTGGCATCATAACAGTTTTTGGCCTGTTCACAAGTATTACTATTTGTTTTATAAAAAGTTTACAAAATTATGGCAGATCATAATATGAGAAATCAAATAATATTATCAAAAATAATAGTTCAGAAAATCATTGGTTTTGTTTTTGATTCAATTCAAGATTTCAGAGATCAATTTAAAGAAGAGTGTAAGGGCAAAAATGGATTGGTAAATTCAAATTTCGATAGACGCGCTGTAGAGTATTCTTTGGTCTGTAAAGAGTGGTTCAATATCGTATCGAAACAAATATGTACAGAATATTTGTTCAGAGTACTTCCAAGATACCGCGGTACATCCAATTGTTCTATCGATTTTGTAAAGCGATCGACAGCAATACTTTCCAATCCACAATCGATTTTCCAGATCGAGAATATCCAAGAGTTGTACTTTGTCGACCATTTCAAAGAGCCTGGTGTTTTGGCAAGTGATCATGGTGGTAGAGAGTTCATCTCCAAGTTTGTGAATCTCGAGCGATTGGTTATTCGCACACACAACATGAAATTTGTGATAGACATCATCAATCTCATGCCAACCATCAAGATTCAGCTGGTTACCAATGGCTATATATTCTCGGAAACAGACGACGCCACACCTCTTTCATTAGCTGGGTTCGATCATTCAATTCTTGAGAGTGTCGAACTGATAGCCTATGATTTCGGATCCGATGAAGAATATGAAAATTACTTTGATTTTGATTTCAGTGCAATCAAACGTTGGCGTGTCGATAAGATATTCTTTGAATATGATGATGGTCAAAGCGGTGAAGTTCATCACATATCGTATGGCAATCTCTTTTCAATCGAAACACTCAAGTCCATTGAGATCTCAGGTGCAGATTACCTCGATATGAAAGATTTAAAGTTGGTCGTAAACGATCATGTTGAATCGTTCAAAGGTAATATGATATTCGGGTTGCTAGGTCATGCTGAAAGTGGAGGAATTGATAATTGCAGTTGTACCTATAATGTTGAAGAAGACTTTATAGCGAAGCTGGCAAACAACAATAAAACAAGTGATTGGATTGCTTTTTGTCAAACAACTCGACACTGAAAACTCTATCATTAAATAACTATTGTAGACCTAGCCATTTCACATCATCTCACAAGTTAAGAAATCAATCCATACTTCAATTGGTATCACATAATTTCGCACAGTCCTTGATGAGCAACATCACACTTTCAACTCTTAGAATATCGTGCGATATTGTGGACGAATCATTCTACGATCTATTCAACAACAACAAAAATACAACGATCACTAAACTTAAACTCTATAATCTTGATGCAGATCATCTTTTGGCGACTTCCAAAATATTGAAATCCAACAACACTCTCAAAAACCTAAATGTCAGAACATATATTGGTTATTCAGTTGAAGACGGCAAAAAGAAAGACACAATGAAAGAGTATATCATCTCAATCGATAACATTGAGACCAACTGTAAAATCATGTTGTTCAATGCAGTTACCCATTATGATTCAAGATATCATGTGGCACTCCAATTCTTTGAAGAAACAATTAAAGAATCAACATTGCACACTGAACTGATCGTACAAAATAATCCACATAAAAACAATAATAACATAAAAATAGGTATAAAAAAAACAAAATAAATTAATAAACATATCATCTGTTGAAATCAAAAATTGAGGATTTGTTTCTTTATTCATTTGCCTTGTATACTAGTTAACAAAATGACAGAGAATAATAGTAAATTATTATCAAAATTAATAGTTCATAAAATCATTGGTTTTGCTCTTGATACAATACCATGCAGAGATCTATTTGAAGAGCTGTGCCTTCAAGAGATCGACAAAAGATATTTAAATTTTAATAGAGGAGTAATAGAGTATGCTTTGGTTTGTAAGGTGTGGTTCAATATCGTATCGAAACAAATATGTACAGATTACTTGTTTAGATCACAAGTAAAGTATCCTTTTGATTTTGGTAAGCGATTGACAACACTCTCCAATCCACAATCGGTTTATCGCGTGGAGAATATCCGAGAGTTGTACTTTGTTGACTATAGCAAAAATAATGGTGTTTTGGCAAGTGACTGCGGTGGTAAAGAGTTCATCTCCAAGTTTGTTAATCTCGAGCGATTGGTCATTCGCACGCACAACATGAAATTGGTGTTGGACATCATCAAACTCATGCCTACCATAAAGATTCAGTTAGTTGCTGATGAACAAATATTCTCAGAACGAGTCACAGTCACCGCTCCTTCATTATCTGGAGTCAACTATTCAATTCTGGAGAGTGTTGAGCTGACAACCAATGATTTGGTATACTATTCAACCTATTTAAATAACCAACAATTCGATTTCACTCCCATCCGACGTTGGCGAGTCAACAAGATTTTCTTTGAATACGATGCTGGTTTTTATGACACTGGTGCTGTTCATTACCAATCGTATGTCAAACTGTTTGCAATCGAATCACTCAAATCCATTGAAATCTCGAAAGCAGACTACATCGATATTAAAGAGTTAAAGTTGGTCGTAAACAATCATGTTGAATCGTTCAAAGGTAGATCGATACTCGGTTTACTTAGTCATGCTGCAGATGAACCGATTGGCGATTGCTCTTGTACATATGGTGTGATAGATGGCTTTTCAGTGTTGATAGCAAAGAACAATCAAACAAGCGAATGGATAGAGTTTTGTCAACGACTTTCGAACAACACGACACTGAAGAGTCTATCACTAAATAACTATTGCCAAGATGAATATACTTTAGCAACTCACAAGATAAGAGATCGATCAACACTTCAATTGGTATCACATCATTTCGCACAATCATTGATGACCAACATCACACTTTCAACTCTTAAAATATCGTGTGTTGTCTTGGATCAATCATTTTACGATCTATTCAACAATACAACAATCACTAAACTTAAACTCTATAATCTTGATGACGATCATCTTTTGGCGACTTCCAAAATATTGAAATCCAACAAGACTATGAGAAAACTAAATGTCAGATCATATTTTGGCTTTTCATTTGAAAACAAAAAAAGGATAGAGAGAATGAAAGAATACATCATCTCGATCGATAACATTCAGACCAACTGTAAAATCATGTTGTTCAAAGGAAATATCATTGATGATCCAACATATAAAGCGACACTCCAATACTTTGAAGAAATAATTAAAGGATCAACATTGCACACCGAACTGATCGTAAAAAAAAATCAATACCTTAACATTTTTAAGACAAAAATAATAAAAAAAATAAAATAACATGTACGTGTTGTTATTAGAATATATTCATTTCTTTATTACTGAATAAGAAGTATATTCATAGTGTAAAGGTAAGGTAGTCATGATAAACCATAAATGATTATGAGAACACCGTTGTTAGCTAGCTAGCTGTTGTTATTATTGTTGTTGTTGTTGTTAGAACTATTGTTATTATTATCTTTAACTCTTATTATTATTTAATTGTAGTAAATCATCCATTGGTGGCCTACTTTTAATGGAATCTACCATCCAGATATATTTCTTTTTTTATTTTTATTTTTTTTGTCCATTCACTAAAACCATTCACTTTTTACTTTATGAACAATTGTTCTGCAGACTTTTAATTAAAGATCGATTATTGTTTTTCGTTTGTATAAAATGTCAGATAATAATAATAATAATAATAATAATAATATTCAAATAATATTATCAAAAATTATTATTCAGAAAATCATTGATTTTTCTTTTGGTTTACCAGATTACAGATATCAATTTGAAGCAGAGTACCGGAAATCTAAAAGAAAAGGGAATTCAAATTTTAATAGAGACGTTATAAAGTATGCTTTGATTTGTAAGGAGTGGTTAAATATCGTATCAAAATACATATGTACAGAGTATTTGTTCAATGTACAACCAAAATATCGTAGACATCCTGTTGATTTTTTAAAACTATCGACAGCGATATTTTCCAAGCCACAATCGATTTATCGAGTAGAGAATATCAGACAGTTGTACTTTGTCGACTACTATAAAAATATTGGTGTTTTGGCAAGTGATTGCGGTGGCAAAGAGTTCATCTCAATGTTTGTTAATCTCGAGCGATTGGTCATTCGCACGCACAACATGAAATTCTTGATAGACATCATCAATCTCTTGCCAACCATCAAGATTCAGCTGATTACCGACAGTAATATATTCTCAACTCAACCCAACATCGTCACCGCTCCCGCCACTCTTTCACTGAATGAGCTCGATCATTCAATTCTGGAGAGTGTCGAACTGAAAACCATTGATTTGATTAGCTATGCCAATGATTTGGTATACTATTCAGCCTATTTTAATGTCAATCAATTCGATCTCTCTCCAATCATACGGTGGCGAGTCAACAAGATTTACTTTGAATATGATTCGGGTGGTCATGACACTGGTGCTGTTCATCACCAATCGTATCTCAAACTGTTTGCAATCGAATCACTCAAATCCATTGAAATCTCAATCGAAGATTACATCGATATTAAAGAGTTAAAGTTGGTTGTAAACAATCATATTGAATCGTTCAAAGGTAGATCGATACTCGGTTTACTTGGTCATGCTGCAGATGAACCGATTGGCGATTGTTCTTGTGCATATAGTACTAGAAACTTGGCAACGAGGATAGCAAACAACAATCAAACAAGTGATTGGATTGCGTTTTGTCAACAACTATCCAACAACATGACACTGAAAACTATATCATTAAATAACTATTGTAGAGATGAAGAAACCTTATCGATTCACAAGATAAGAGATCAATCGACACTTCAATTGGTATCACATCATTTCGCACAATCATTGATGAGCAACAGCACACTTTCCACCCTTAAAATATCTTGTGTTGTCTTGGATCAATCATTTTATGATGTATTCATAAATAACAACAACACAACGATCACTAAACTTAAACTCTATAATCTTGAAGACGATCATCTTTTGGCGACTTCCAAAATATTGAAATCCAACAAAACTATCAGAAAACTAAATGTCAGATCATATTTTAGATATTTTGATTACGATGCAAAGAAAGAGAGAATGAAAGAATATATCATCTCGATCGATAACATTCCAACCAACTGTACAATCATGCTATTCAAAGGAGACACCCTCAATGATTCCAGACATAAATCGACACTCAAATACTTTGAAGAAATAATTAGAGTATCAACATTGCACACTGAAATGATCGTAAAAAGTCAGCCACATAAAAACAAATGTAAGATAAAAACAAAACAATGCACTCGCTAAGCAACGTTGTATTGTAATTAAAAAATAAAATAAAATGTTTACATCCAATTTTTTCTCTATTAGGAAAGAGTATAAAATTCTGATTTTGTTTTGCTAACATTAAAATTTGTTTGTTTGGCACCAATTTAATTTGATCTTTCTCAAAAATAATATTAGAAATAATTAAAGGGTGGGTGTTACACCAAAAGATGTCAAACTTCTTCTTTGAAAAGGCGAAAATGAAATTTTTGATGGTTTAGTGAATCGAAAAAATCAAAATTTTTAATATAAAATGATCTGTCAGGACCTAAACATCAAAAATTAATTAATTACTTTTTTTTGCTTACAAATAAACTAAATATATATATAAAAAGATGACAGAAAAATTCGAGTTTTTTGTAGTTAGTGGTAAGGTAAAAGACGGTTATGATTCGAATGGACTTGCCGATGTTTACGTTAAAATCGGTTACATCAAGAAAAGCTCTGAAAAACCAGAATGGTTCTTAAAAACACCGGTAATAAAGAATTCTTTACTTCCACATTGGGCTTTTAAGCAACAACAAGCATTGGATACAAGTATCATCAGTAATATAAGAGTAACTATCAAATTATCAAAGATCATCCAAAATAATAAAAAATCGATTTTAACTCTAATTTCACTTTTTAGATCGAGATGTGGGATCATGATATGATTGGTTCTGACGACTTTATCGGTGGACTTACACTCGATGTCTCGAGTATCCAAAACCTAACTGAAGAAGGAACTTTGCTTACCTATCATCTCACCAATCCAGATGCCAAAGAAGAGGCATACATGCCAAAAGCAACCGTCTACTTAGGAATGTCAAAATTAAAACAATAAAACAACAACAACAGCTTTGTATTTTTATTATTAGAACATGTTGTACAATTAAAATAGCTACTATTTTTATTTCTGATTGGTTAATTAATTAGTTATGATTGATTATATACTCTCTTGTACTACCACCGAATTTAATGGTATCACCGTGATACAGTTCTTCGGGGTGATGCGGTTGGATTGCACGATTGTTCAAATATGTTTGGTTGGTCGATCGCAGGTCAAGAAGAATCGGTCGCTTTCCCTCTTTGAAAATAGCAATGGTTGCATGCGAGGAACTACAACTGGGATGCTCCAAAACAATGATATTCTTTGGATCTCTTCCAAATGTAATGGTTCTATCTTTCTGAATACTAATTGGTTCGCCTTGTTGCTCGCCATTCTTAAATACTTTTATAAACCAAAGCTTCTCTCTACTGTTTCCACTACTACTACTGCTACTACTTGACGATGACGAAGACGATGAGTTACTCCTACTTCCACCATCACTAACTCTTTGTTTTTTATTACTTTCATTATCTTTACCTCCCTTTTGTTGTTGTTGTTGTTCATTTTTCTTTTCCTTTCTTTTCAATTCATCTTCTTCACGTTGTTTCTTTGATATCTTGAACAGCAACTCTTTCTCCTCTCTTGCCAGTTGTGTCTCCATCATGATATCTTTGTAGGATCGACCTTTTACATCGCCTTTGCCAGTGAATGGATCGTAATCACGTGGTGGACTGAACGATCGCTTTCTCCAACGTCCTTGATACTCTGTCTCTCGTTCCGCTACTGTCTGCGGTCTGAATCGCTTCAGTGGATCGTCTTCATTCGGATCAACAGGAATAGTCTCCAATATATGTTTAGGTGCATGATAGGAATCGAATTCTCTTCTCAACTTATCATGATGTTTATTCTTTTCATCATCATCTCTATTTCTATCTTTATCTTTTTTCTTTTCACTTTTAAAACTATCTCTTTCTCTATCTCTATCTTTTTCCTTTCTTTTACCACTACTACTTTTACTACTTCCAATCTCTATAGATGTATCATAACGATCTGAAGATGAACCACTACTCAATCCATTCTTTCGATCTTGTTGTAATTTCTTTATTTGTTCAAATGTTAAATCATCATCTTCTTCAAGTGTATACATATTTTAATAAAGTTATATATAAGTATGTATTATTATTTATTTATCTTTATTTATTTATCTTTATCTATTTAGATATGTAAATAAAAGTAAGATTCTATTTTTGCTTTAAAATACTACCCGCTTTTTTGATAAAAATTTCCACGAAATTTTAAATTAGTTCATTCATTTTAATTGTGTTAAAGTTATCAATCACGATATTAATATTGATCACTAAAACAATGCAATCAACGGATTTGAACAACTTTTTAAATACAGATGATCAAAGTGTAAATATAATAACAGATTCAATAACATCTGATATCAATAGTAATAATAGTTTATCAAAAGAGTTTCATGTACCTATAATACAACCTGTTACAACCAAACAACCTTTATTAGGTCCTGAAGTATGTATTTAACTAAAATAGCTAATCTATTAGCTTGATTAGAATGTTGTTAATCTAATATAATAACATTTGTACAAAACTAAAGGGTGGAATTGAAAATCAACCAGCACAAGCAGTAACATCGGCATGGAAAGAGAAGGAATTGGGCATCTTGCGATTCGAAGTGATAACAAACGATAGTTCACTGCGAAATCTAGAGTTGCTAATGAATCTAAAGAATGTGTTTTCGAAACAGCTACCAAAGATGCCGCGTGAGTATATCGTTCGGTTGATGTTCGATCGATTTCATCATTCGCTGCTGATCATCAAGCGTGACAATGTCATCGGTGGCATTAGTTTCCGTCCGTTCAAAGAACAGGGATTCATTGAGATTGCATTCTGTGCGATCACCTCCAACGAGCAGGTCAAGGGTTACGGTTCGTTCCTGATGACACACCTCAAAGAGCACAACCGCAAGACGGGAATCTTCCACTTTTTGACGTTCGCCGACAATTTCGCTATCGAGTACTTCCAGAAGCAGGGATTCACTCACGAGATAACGTTGCCGCGCGAAAAGTGGAAGGGTTTCATTCAGGAGTACGACGGAGGTTCGCTGATGGAGTGCGTAATCCACCCGAACGTTACCTACCTGGATATTCCATCAATGGTGAAACAACAGCGGGAGATACTCAATAATAAGATCCGTCAGATTAGCACGTCACACATTGTATATCCGGGACTGAAGTGTTTCCAGCCGGGTGTGAGTCGTTTGCCGATCGAGCAAATCCGCGGCATCAAGGATTCCGGCTGGGTGTCGACGCAGACCGACCAGCAGATAGCGCATCTCCAGAAGGAGCTACGCAAGGTGTTGGATCTGGTAAAGTCACATCCAGAGGCGTGGCCATTCCTGCAGCCCGTCTCCATAGACGTGGCACCAAACTACTACGAGGTCATCAAAGATCCAGTCGATATCTCAAAGGTGGAACAACGACTCTCTACTGGCACCTACTACATCACCAAATACATGTTCATAGCAGATCTCAAGAGAATGTGTGAGAACTGTCGGCAGTTCAACGGTGAAGGTTCCTACTTCCACATAGCCAACAGACTTGAACAATTTATAATACAACAATGTCAATCACTACCTTAACAAATATTTGTTAAATATAAATCAAAAACAACAAAAACTATAGCTAGCCATGATAATGTGGTAAACATTATAACTGTATAAAGTAAAAGAGTTATTAATAACTATTCGTTATTAAATTAACAATAAACATTAACAAAAAAAACAGAAACTTTGCATGCTTTTTCATTTTTTTTTTTTCATTTTATTGCTTAATTATAAACAAGATATTTATAACTAGTTGTTTAAACGATAATATATAAAACTGAAAGTTATATCTATAGATATAGATATATGTAAAAACAGTAGATTTATTTAAATATCTAGAATTTATTAAATCAACACATAAAAGAAAAGTAATAACTAAAAAAGAAATAGTTTAGTTTTTGTAAATAATATATATATATATATAAGAATAAAGAGTGTTAATAAAAATGAGTAAAAAGATAACAATAGGACCTGTTGAACCTTTAGTAAAAGGTAAATTTAATATTAAACAGTTTTAGAAAGAAGAAGAAAAAGTAGTCATAATAACAAAGAAAAACTAACTAGTTTGATAATTTTCTCAATTATAGAGTTTGGAAATGTATATGATTTCTTTTTTGATCAGAACTACTTTGTGGAAACAGAGATAAAGACATTTTTAAAGGAATATGAAGTGAAACGAGGTGATAGAGATATCATTGCTCTACAGAATCAAACAATCACTGCAAATGCGACGATGTCAAATATCAGACATTGCAATCAACAGGCTGCCAGATTCGAATCGATCAATCAATCACTTAGAGAATTAAATGAAAAAGTACAGAATCAAGTGTTTCGTGAAGACGTCTATCAATCTCATCGTGACAGCGAACGATTGGTTAAATTCGACGAATTAGAGCTGGAGAAAGCACACATCGAAGAGCAACTCTCCGCCAAGAAAGCAGTTATCGATAGAGAATTTCAAGAGACATCAAAATCACTTCAAGATAAATATCAAATTGTTCTATAACATAGTAGCAATAATAAACAATAAACAATGTGTAATTTAAATTATTTAAAAAAGAATTAATTATCTTTTTCATTTTTTTTTTTTTTGTAAAAACAATTATTTTTTTTTGTTTTGGTTTTAAAAAATTTTAACACACCAAACCAACCAAATCTAAGTAAATCAAAAATTGATCATAAAAAAATCACGATCAATCAAACATTTATCCTAAATAGAAGTTGTAATATATAAAATAAATATAATTTGTGTAATATAGTGTAGAAAAAAGAGTTAAAGTAGTTATAAAGATTAAAAGTTAATATAGAAAGATTAGTATTTTTTTTTTTTGATAAAAAGACAAATAGATAAATAGAAAGAAGAGGAATATCAAAAAGATGACACAAGATCAAACATTAGATATTAATGTTTATTCACAAACAACGATTCCCAATTCGTTGAATGAATTGATGGATAATCATGGAAAACTTCAACAGATTTCACAGTATTGTAAGGGTGCGTATGCTGGTGCTGAAACTGCCAACATCTACGACCAAACCCAATCCTATGCCAAGAACGCTCTCATGAATGTTGCATATCACATTCAAAACATTGGTACTCATCTAACAACTCTTCTCCAGCTACAAGCAAGTGAAGTTGAGAAAATCGATCTAAAAGTTAAATATTTAAATCAAGTAAGTTAACTTTTGTTGTTGTTATAATATATAATAATTATTATTATTACCACTATTATTTAACTAATCCAATTATTATTATCATCATCATCATCAGAGAGTTGAAATGATTCATGAATCAACAGGTGTCAATGTTTTCAAGGCACCGACTGCAGCTAAACAATATAAGAGCACTCTGAAGGATCGTCAGATCGAGGTCGAGGATATCAGGCCACCAGCTAAATTCGTTAGAAAGCAAGTCGCCTACTCTATTGGCGGAGATGGTATCGCTCCAAATAACAATAGCAATGGCGGTGGTGCATCGCTTTCACACAGCCAGCAATTGTCTCACTCTTCGTCGGCACCATCGTCTCCACCCATTGGATCGACACCACCACCTCCACCACCATCGTTATCGTCTTCACAACAACATCAACAACAACAACACTCACCACCCTATCAAACACCACCACCACCAGGTGTCAGCAAGCGTACTTCAATGGCACCACCACCACCCGCTCCACACAGTCTCGACGTGCCAGCACCACCACGTCCCGTTCGACCAACACCCACACAAAATGGACACGCAATTCCACCACCACCCTCCAACTTTGACCTTCCACCACCACCACCCTCTAACTTCCCACCACCACCACCACCCTCGAACTTTGACCTTCCACCACCACCACCCTCGAACTTCCCACCTCCACCACCACCAATGTTTGACTTCCCACCTCCACCACCACCCAACTAAACAGTTAATACAACAGATATTCGACAATAATCTATCTCAATAGTTTAAACAACGCCGACAAACAAAGCAATTCTTCTCAAACCCCAAAATATTAGTATTACCTTACCATCACCACCCAAAAAGTTTGTAACAATCATCAATTAATAAACAAAACATAACAAAACAAAACAAATATTATATAGTTAACTTGATTTATGATTTATATTTATTTAACTAGTTTATATATATTTCTTTTGAATCCTTTGGCAAGTGAATCCGATTGTGGCAAAAGAGAATCAACCAATTTGTATCCAACTTCATTAGTTAGATATTCTATAAATTGATTGGGTTTAAACTTAATCTCTGAATAAATCTTTGTCATTTTCTAGATAAATATAGATATATATAAGATAACTGTTAATAATCATATTCTAAACAACATTTTTTTTCATTAAAAAAGATTATAAATATTTATATTTACCTCTGAAAGATACTTTCTTCTGTGATAACCTTTGAATTCTTGTGGTTCCAATATGAAAATACCACCTGGTTTCAACATTTTGTGTATCTTTTTAAAGAAACTCTTTATTCCTTCGTCTCCCCAATTGAGGTGAATCCATTTCGATATACTGAGTGCCAATATTACATCGTACGCTTCCTCTCTGTCAAACGATGAATCAGACATAAAGTTGTGATGAAAGAATGATACGTTGTTTGGGAATTTAGTTTCCTTGATAATCGGTGTCTTTAGATATTTAAATGAAATCGGTATGAAATCTTCATCATCCTCGTTATTATTATTATTATTATTATTATTATTATTATTTGTAGTTGTGGTTGTTAATGCTGATGATGATGTTGTTGTTGTTGTTGTTTCATTTGGTTGTTGTTGTTCTGTTGGCTTATCATTTGAAACACCTTGCTGAGTCGTAGTAGTAGTAGTTGTTGCTGTTGTCTCTGATGATTCCTTTGTTATTGATTGATCTGTTGTCTTTTCTGTGGTAGAAGTAGTAGTAGTTGCTGCGGTTGCTGTTGTTGTTGTAGAACTACTATTTGATTTCTCTTTCAAAAGTGAATTCTGTAATGACTTTAGATTCTTAACTGCATCTCTAATCAATTGGTGATCGATATCAATACCTTTGATATGCTCACATTCATAATCCGATGCTATAAACATACAATATTAGTTAGATATTGTTAGCAAGAGTGTTGTTTCATTAAAAATATAATATATAATTAAACAGTTTAATAAAAAGTGATATCACACATACCAATTTTCAAAGTAACAGAACCACTATTACAACCAATATCAAGACAAATCTTTTGATAGAAAAGATCTTTGGTTAACAATTTGAATCTTGGATCTTCTTGTTCCTTTAAGTTTCTGTATGAATAGTATCCTCTGTAATTTCCATAAATGAGAGCGCCATTTCTTCCAACAGCACCTCCTGACTTGTTATTATTATTATTATTATTATTATTATTTTCATTTTTATTACTCTTATTATTGTTATTGTTGTTATTCTTACTACTATTATTATTATTATTGTTTTTGTCTATTTTTATTATTATTAGTGTTGGTGTTTTGTTATTGTTATTACTGTTGTTAGTGTTTTTGTTATTGCTCTTATTGTTATTGTTCTTTAATTTCTTATTTTGCTGTTGTTGTTTATCTTCTTCTTCTTTTACATTTTCTTGTTCTTTTCGTTTTTGAGATGTTACTATTGTTTTGTTATCTTCACTAGACAGATTATTGTTATTCATGCTTTCACACTCTGCTGTGTTGTTTTCTAACTTTTCAGGTTGTTGTGTTGTACCATTTTCTTTGTTTGAACATTCCATCTTAAAACAAGCACTTACTGGTTTGAATAATAATAAACATAAGTTTAATATTTTTATTTGGTTTTCATTCGTTTTTTTTCAATGCAATTATATGAACGAATTTTTAACAATTATTGTTAGATCATTTTTGTAAATAAATAATAATGATAATTAATAACTTTAAAATAACATAAATAATATCAATATTAATTAATTAATTTAGAGAAAGATATTATTAAAAAAATCACTAAATTTAAAAAAGATATTTTACTTTTAAAATTAAAATTTATAAATTTAAGATTTTATAAATAAATATCACAACCCATTAATTTATATCTTTTTTAACTTTTTTTTTTCAGATAAATTTAAATTTTAAAACATACAAAGATATATAAGGATAATTATTACTATCTTTTTATTATTGTTTTATTACGAACCATCGATTTTTTGCAAGATCTTTAGATCGATCATTTTTTAATTTGACAAAAATTTGGCTCCCCAACCAATAAAAGACAATTTTGCCCCTCGAATCTTAAAACAACTCATCCCCCACATGATAAAACAACGAAAACAATTATCATAAAAGATAAAAAAACAGACAACAATTTAGTGTGTTTGCAAAGAAAGGCATTATAATTTTATTTATTTTAAATTAAATATTTCGTAAGCAAATCAGAGCCTCGAGACCTACCACCTTTAAAGTAAAGTAATTTACGTTTTCTTTTTTCTTATTTTATTAATTACGAAAAAATATCTTTGTTTTTTTTTTCTTCTTTTTAATTCAATCATTATTGTTTTGATAAATAATTGTATTTATTTCTATAATATAATATAATATTAACCATCCATATATTAGTTTAATATAATATTATATATATAAAAATGAATTTTATATTACCACATTATATATTAAAACATATTTTATCATATGTATTGGATGACATCGATCGTATGTGTTTTGTAATGTGTTGTCGTCAATTGTTTCAAGATCGTGATAAATTCTTAACGTTCAATAAACAGGTTGACCTCCAGAATAATATCTATTTCCAATTCAATTCATTCAGAAAACAGTTTTCCAAGAAAAAAGGATCATCCTTTAGTAAGTGTCTTTGTTTATAAACAACCTTTTTCCTTCCTTTTGGTTTTAATTAATTGTTATAAACTACGAGATTGACTAATTTTAATTTTAATTTTATTTTAATTTTATTTTTAAAGGATTTTTTGAACATTCTAAATTCTATGAATATTATCTAAGTGGATTGATTCCATCCAATATAACACATTTATTAATTGCACTGAATGCACCACTTTTGAAACAGGGACTGATTCCCCGATCGGTGACAGATTTGGAGTTCTCCGATGATTTCAATCAAGAGATTCCGCCAAATGTAATTCCAAACTCAGTGGTTTCAATCATTTTCGGATTCAGCTTCAACAAACCGATCGGAAAAAATGTTATTCCAGCGAATTGCAAATCCATAAAGTTTGGAACATGCTACAACGAACCACTAGTGCCCGAATCCATTCCGGAATCGGTGCAGCGCATCAAGTTTGGAAGTTCATTCGATCAGCGATTGGAGCCGAATTCTCTGCCCACCAAATTAATACGGCTGAAATTCGGTTCACGATATAATCAACCGCTGCTTCCAAATACACTTCCGAAATCGCTGAAATCACTTACTTTTCACAATTCATTCAATCAACCTCTCAACATACCACTCAGTTGCCAGAAATTGTCGTTTGGCATCGAATTCAACCAACCACTCAATGGAAAGCTTCTCAATGGCGTACAATCACTGAAATTCTCCAACAACTTTAATCAACCACTGGATTCCACCTCACTGCCACCAACTCTAACGAAACTAGTGTTTGGCCATACTTTTAATCAACCGCTTCAACCAGACTCACTCCCGCAATCACTCCACACACTTTGCTTTGGTGAGAGATTCAACCAACCGTTGAACTACCTCCCACCAAAACTCACAAAACTAGTGTTGGGCAACTCATTCGATCAACCAGTCCAACCTGCTTCCCTCCCGAAATCATTACAAACACTGTGCTTTGGTGAGAGATTCAACCAACCGTTGGAGAATCTATCACTGGAGAATCTAACACTCGGCGAAAACTTTGACCAACAACTGTTCCGCGGTGATCTTAACAATCGTATTCAATACATTCATTTGAATATCAACAATAGATTCGAACAGTTCAAGGAGTTGGCCAGCTTACAATACTTGAAGAACCTACCGACGTCATCGACCAATCTAATTATCAAGTTCAAAGATGTCGATATCTACCTCCGTATTCTCGATGAGAAATCGACCATCGTTTTCAATCTAAACAAAGTAGACGGTGGACTCATCCCAACGGAATCACTTACCAACCAATCGTTCTTTAAGAACTACTCCAACTATCTCGCCAAACTAGATAAACTAAATAGCATCAACAACAGCAACAACAACTATAGTAGTAGTAGCAACAACTTCAATTCTACCAGCGGTGGTGGATCTGAAACACTGCTATTGTCACTCGATCTAGTTGAAAATGTTTTTGTTTTCTAAAATATAATAACCAACCCCTTTTTTTTCAACAAACAAAACTATATATACACACATCACATACACACTCGCACATATATATAATATCCATCCACGCCATTTTCATCAGAACAAATATATAAAACATTTTGAAGAAATAAATAAAAAAACGAATACACTTTTTTTTTTGCAAATTCCTTACTTTTTATTAATTTTTTTTTTTTTGATCAATTTTTTTTTTTCTTGTTGGACCAGACTTGAATATAAAGAATTTGATCAAATCAATCAATCTGATTTTTGATTAATAATAAATTATTTTTATAAATATGGCTAAAGACGATAAAGATAAGAAGAAGCCAACCACTACAAGTGAGAAGAGTGAGGAGGAACTTCATGGTGTTGTCTTGGGTGACAGTTTCGACAGACGTTTTGCACCAATCACTTTAGATAAACCAAGAGTAAGCAAATCATAATAGAAAAGAACAAATATAATAACTATGATTGATTTTAACTTTGTTTGTTGCTATCTTTACTACTACTACTACTGCTACTATCACTCATTAATGTATGTATTAGACATTATTGCCATTGGTAAATATTCCATTGTTAGATTATACATTGGAGTTACTAGCTTCGTCAGGTGTTCAATCGATTTTTGTATTGTGTTGTGCACATGCCGATCAAATCAAGAAATATATAGACGGTTCGAGATGGTCGAGTCTACCGGGTGTCAAGGTGACACCGATTGTCGCTCAGGGTTGTAAGAGTACCGGTGACGCTCTGAGGACAATCTTCAGTATGAACATCATTCAGAATGACTTTGTATTGATCAGTGGTGATGTTGTTTCCAACATGAATCTATCGAATGCATTGAAAGTTCACAAGTATGTAACTAACTAACTAACTATATATCTTTTTGTAAAGTTTACTAATTCATCTTTTCTTCTTGTATTGTTTGTTTTGTAGTGCTCGAAGACAACAAGATAAAAGTAATATTATGACAATGGTATTCAAACAGGCATCACCATCGCATAGAACTAGATCGAAACAAGACGACATTGTAGTTGGATACGATAGAAATACATTGCAATTGGCATGCTATGAGAATACACCAAAGAAGTTAAAGGTTGCACTCTCCACCGATCTCTTCCAGAAGCATCCATCCATTCAACTTCGTTACGATTTAATTGATTGTCATATTGATATTTGTTCACCAGAAGTAAGTTTATATTTATACTCGGTTTAGTTTAGTTTAGTTTATACTTATCTATTGATTGATATATATAGGTATTAGCATTGTTTAATGATAATTTCGATTTTGAAGATCTTAGAAAAGAGTTTATTCACGATATTATGCAATCGGATGTGTTGGATTATAAGTTGAGTACATATATATTACAGGGTGAGTACGCTGCGCGAGTGAAGGATTTGCGTACCTATCACTCGGTGAGCAAGGATATCATTCATCGTTGGACATTCCCAATGGTGCCAGACAACAACTTTATGTGTAACACCAGCTACACTCTGTCGCGTCAGATGATCTACAAGGAGCGACACGTCACTCTGCGATCGGACTGCTCAATTGGCGAGGAAACCGTCATCGGTAAGAACACCACCATCGGTGACAAATCGAGTGTCTCTCACTCTATTGTCGGTCGTAACGTCAAGATCGGTAACAACGTGCGTATCAACGGTGCCTACATCTGGGACAACGTTGTGATCGAAGACAACACAACGATTACATCGTCGGTGATATGCGATAACGCTGTCATTGGTTCGCATGTAACTATTTCGCGTGGATCGATCATCAGTGTCGGTGTGAAGATTGGCGACAACGTTTTCATTGAGCCGTTCACCAAGATCACCGCTGTCGAGGAGCCAGACGGTGGCGAGAACAACGAGTTTGGCGACGAACCAACTTCGCCAATGACCGTCGGTGCCAACGGTCTCGGTTGGCGTTGGACACTCAAGCAGAATCCATGGAATGAACTCGTCCCAATGACCGAAGAAGAGATCGCAGCACTCGATTATATCGAAGAGGACGACAACGTCGCCATCGACTCGTCGGACGAAGACACCGACACTGAAGTGCAACCCGGTGGCGGCAAGTCAAGCGGTGGTGGCAGCAGTAAAGACACCGATCTCGCCAAATTCAAACGTGAAGTTGCACGTACCATCAAACGTGGTATCGCAGAGAATCATCCAATGGAAACCATTATTCTGGAGATCAACGGTCTCAAATATGCTTATGATAAAGATTTTATGGATTGTAAGTTGTTGATATATTATATCTATAGATTACACTCAACTCAACTCAACTAACAATTGGTTTGTTTAGGTGCATCTGCTTCGTTACCAGTTATTTTAGAAGTACCAAATAGAGCATCGATGACACAAAAGGATTTCGTAGCGGCACTAAAGAGTAGAATACAATCGTACTCAAAGATTCTAGAGAAATATTTGTCAGAGGTTGACATTCAAGTGGATTTCATCTTTAAGATACAAGATTACTGCGATGAGAACGATGATATCAAGAAGGTTGTACATTTCGTGTTGCACGAACTCTATAATACCAATGTTTTGGAGGAGGAAGCTATTTTATCGTGGGCCGAAGAGTTGGAAGGTGACAAAGAAGCATCGGAAGAAGATCTACAGTATCTCAAGCAGTGCTCTCAATTGATCGAATGGTTGAGATCCGCCGAAGAAGAGGAAGAGGACGACGATGAAGACGAAGAATATGAAGATGATGATGAAGAAGAGTCAGGTTCTGAATCCGAGGAGTCGGAATCCGATTAAATAAATTAAAATATATATTTATTTAAATAAACAAACAAACAGCCACACATTTCAAATTCACAACCATATGAAAAGTTCATCATCCAAAATTTAATTTACTTTTAGTGGACTTGATTTATAACTTTTTGAATTACAATATGATTTATTTAGTTAATTTTTATTTTTATATTTACTTCAAAACAATAAATCACCAATCTAAAAAAATCTCAATCTTGTTACTTTCTGAATTAGAAGGTTGTAGTTTCTGTTTTTCTGACTGAGTATTATATATTAGTTTCTTTAACTTTTGCAAGTAGATATATAACAATATGACAAACAAAGAGAATAATAATGGGCATCACGTATTTGTAAATCTACCTTTTATATTATTAAATAGAATCATTGTAGAGTTGGATGAGAATATAGATATCATTTGTTTCAGTTTAGTTTGTAAGAGATGGTTTGATCATATCGATAAGTATCTATGTTTCGACACCAAACAATTGACGAAGCTACACAATTTATCATTACAAGATATCAATAACAAGTGTTTTCGATTGAACTCTTATCGGAATGCATTTTCGAAATCGATTGATCGAATATCATCAGATTGTACAGTCTTCATATACAATCACAATGATCACCCAGATTTAGTCAAGTTTAAAGAACTTAAAGAATTTCCTTTTACAGATTATATTATAACAATAGGTATGATAGACATAAATGTAAATATATTTTTATTTTATGATCAATCAACTAACTCTCAGATGATATTTATTAAATAGATGAATTCAAAAGTAGTATTTTAGATGCAAGCATCTCAAAAGTTATTTTTGATAGTGATATCAAGCTTGACCATGACATTATCGATGTATTAAGTCGATCTAATAATGTACATACCATTCAAAATCTTCTGCGAAACGGCATGCCAGAGTCTGACAATGATAATGAACAATTTCAGTTACCGTCTAATATTAAAAAGATCAAATTGGTTCCACTGATGGTACCATCGATTTATCCAAAGCAATTGGAATCACTTGACATCTATTTAGAGCAGCCCTTATTTAGGTTATCAGTTCTACCTCGATCACTTAAATCGTTTAGGGTCATTGGCTACAAAACCAAAACAATTGATTTTAGTGACCTCCCACCGAATCTAGAGACTTTTTTATTTACAATCAGAGATGTCAATGCTTTGAATCAAACTTTTATGTTACCATCAACGTTGAAGGCAGCCCAAATTCCGATTAGGTGGCTGAAGAATATCAAGTGCTCACATTCTATTCATACCCTTTATCTGCAATCGGACACCGATAATGATCAGATTGAAACCGGTGATATTCCAGAGAGTGTAACCAGTTTGACTTTCAGTGGCATATTGAAAATCAACAGAAACATACTGCCTTCCGGTCTTAGATATTTGCGGTTATTGAACCATGTCGGTCTAGACAATGATACACTCCTATCATTGGAACATCTGGAAACATTGGATCTATCATTCATTCGAGCGGATGTTACTCAATTGATCTATCCAAACAGTTTGAAGCATCTTTATCTTCCTTTGAAGAATAAGAGTTGCTTGATGCTTCCACCGTCATTGGAATTATTGTCTGCCTATAGTTTAGATAATTCTCTAATTCCTAAATCAGTTACTCATTTTGATTTCGATTACATATCACTGGTATCTTCAAATATTATTCGACTATTTTACGAGCCAATTGCATTTATTAAGCAGATGATTTGTAGAATTCCACCAACTGTGAATACTATCACCTTAAACAACTATGAAGATATCAAATACAAAGCACGAAGATTATCTGATAATTCATTTCTTTTGTATAGTACCAATCAAACTGAAATCTCAGCATCTATCTATAATATTACTCAATAGATAAAACAAATTGATAAGAACTCATACACTGTGTTTTATAATAAAATTTTTTTTTTAAATTAGATTGGTCAAGTTTTAAAATTATCATAGAATTCACCTTCTAAACCACTTCTAATTATTTAAAATAAATAAAAAAATTATAGTTATAGAAATGATTTATTTTTGAAAAATTTAGATAAAAATTACTTCCACAGCAAACCTTTATGTTTGTTCTGTTATTCCAAAGACCTATGGAATTTTGTTGACATATTTGTAATATATAAGTTACTTTTCATAACAATAAGAAATCTCTGAACCTAATCAACTTAAGGTAAAAGAATAATTCTTCGAGGAAAATACCAGATCTGTTGATCTAACATAAAGATTTGCTCAGGAATTAAAGAATACAGATATGAATTCTCTTTCCTTCAATAAGGATAATTGCGTGTTCAAACTTTGATTATATTTGTTGATACTTTATCTCTTCTATTCCAAAATAATTATTTTAATTTAATATAGTTTTATTTTAAAAATATGTTTATTTATTTAATAAAAGGTAATTTTTAATTTCAAGTCTGTTTTCATAAAAATATAATTTAAAGAACAACAGTTGTCGTTACTCAATAATTAAATTAAAATTATTTAATGACAAAAGAAAGATGTTTTTATATAAATAGCATAAAAATTTAACTCTAACTCTATATTAAATTATTTATTTCTTTTTGTTGTAGGCAGCTCTTTTTTTGTTCCTTCTGAAAAAGATGTTGATTGGAGTTCCAACAAAAGGATAGGTTTCTCTAATAGAGTTCAATAAAAATCGAATGAATGAGGGTTGTACTTTCTCTGGATCATTTACAAAGAATACAAAACTTGGAGGGAATCCTTTCGATTGGGATGCAAATTTGATTTTCAAACTACTCTTTCCTTTTCTTGGTAGCTTGTGTTTGAATGTTGCTTGTTTAATAATATCCATTAATTCTCTAATTTTCAATCTATGCATTATCATAATTTTATTAGTTAGATTAATGAAATTCAATTAATAAATAATATAAAATAACAAAAGAATATATGTATATGTGTATAAGTATTTTTTACCTTTTTTCTCTTTCAAAGAATACTTTAATTGCCATATCCAAAGCAGTTGGTACACAAAAACCGGTCTTGGCTGATGTGAAAATGAGTGGGGCGAAATCCAAGAATGTCAGCTTCTCTCTGATCTCTTTTTCGAATTCCTTTTGTTCTTTGGTCAGTGCTGGGATCTGTACGTTGGGTGGAGGATGTCTTGGTATTTTGCCTTCGGTCTGTACCTTCTCAAGTTGACTCATATATTTCCAATAGGCTTGAATGAATTTCTGTTCCTTTACATCATCGTCATCTTCATCCTCATCCTCTTCACCTTCTTCATCCTCATCAATATCATCTACTTCAAATGCATCATCATCATTATCTTGATTCTCTTCAAAATCTATATTGTCTAATTGATTCTCTATATCATCTACTATCTCTTGTTCTCTATTTACTGCATTTTGTTGTTTCTGTTGTTGATATGATTCCGGCCAAATATCATTGTTGAAATCCAATTCCGATGAATTCTTTTCCAACATCTTTTGTTTTAATTTATCTTTCTTTGATTGTTTAGATCTAACTTGATCATCTTCTTCTTCATTCTCTTCTTCTTCTTCTTCATCCTTTTCTTCATCTTCATCTTCTTCCTCTACTTCTTCTTTTAACTTTCTAATTGTCTTATTTTTCTTATTTCTATTCTTATCTTTTCCAACATTATTATTATTATTACTACTATTTTTATTATCATTATCTTCAGCATAATCATTAAGAATATCGCTTAAAAGTGATACATTTGATTTAAACTTCTCTTGATTATCTTGAAACATCTTTTTCTCTGCGATCTTGGCTGCTTTCTTCTTGTTCTGAGTGTAGAGATCCCATTTATTGACCAAGATCATGACACTCTTGTTATTCTCCAAAATAAATCCAGCAATTTTTAGATCCTGATCTGTTATTCCAACTGTTGCATCGATGACCATCAACACCACTTGCGATCTCTCAATTGCCTTCATCGCCCAGAGAACCGACGACTTTTCCAATCCAACTTTGTGTGTCGATCTTCTTCTGATTCCAGCGGTGTCAATCAACGTCAAATCGTGATTCTCTCGCCACAAGAACTGACAATCCACCGGGTCATGAGTGGTTCCAGCGACATCCGATACAATGGCACGCTCCTCCCCGATGATCTGATTCAGCAGACTCGATTTTCCAGCATTGGGTTGACCGACAATCGATATCTTTATTGAGGTGTTCTGTTGTGGATCGCCAAGCAGTTCATTGTCCTTTGGCAACGGTAAACTCTTCAACACCGAGTCAAACAATCCCAACACTCCACCACCGTGAATAGCAGAGAATGCATAGGGTTCACCAAATCCAAGACGCACCAATTCATCTCTCGGCAGTTTGTCAATCAGCTGATCGTTATCCGCTTTATTGATTCCCAAGAAAACTTTCTGACCTTTCGACGCACGGTTTCTCAACATTCTCGCCAGTTCCTTATCGACCGAGGTAATGCCAGTTTTCGCATCCAACAGGAATATGATTGCATCGGCTTCGTCCATTGCAACGGTTGCTTGCTCCTTGATAGCCGTTGAGAATCGGTCGGTGTGTGCCAGTGCTTCCCCGACGAGACCACCGGTATCCACCAATTGGAATTGTCTACCATATAGAAATGCATCGCTATAGTATCGATCTCTAGTGGTACCCGGTATGTTCTCTACCAGTGCTTGTCTACCACCCTGTACCACCCTATTGAACAACGTTGATTTTCCAACATTTGGTTTACCGATGATTGCAATCAGTGGATTACTATTCACCTTTAGTTTCGCTCTTTGAAATACTACTTTATCACTATGTACAACAGGTTTTACTTGTTCTTTATTATCACTATTATTATCAGTATCATTATTGATTGGTTGTGATGATGAATAATATCTATTTCTACTTATATTACTACTACTACTAATGTGATTGTTATTGTTATTATTATATAAATGATATGATCTAATATTTGATTGTATAGTTGATGTTTTATATCTTTCAAAACTAGATATACTTGATAGATTATTCTTTGGTAGATCTACCAATGAAACAGATCTATTTAAAGATCTGTATATACATCTTCCCACACCATTCATTATTCTAAAATGAAATCAATCATCAGTCTGAGTTTAATTTAAATTAAACTAGTGTTTCGTTCGTTTTCACAAAATTGTTTGTTGTAAAAAAAAAAAAAAAAAAAAAAACTAATTTTTGTATTGGCGCAGTGTGTTAACTATTCTTCCCGCTCTCCAAAATCAGATAGAATTTACACCCTTCTCTTTCTTCTGTTCTGTTATGTTTTATTTTATTTAATGTCATTATTCATTAGTATGATTATTTAGATATTAGAAATAAAATATTCATATTTACTTAGCTATGAATAATAACGAAACCACTTTTAGCCAACATAATAATAATAATAATAATAATAACAATACTGAGATATCAAATGTTGTTGATTTAGATGTTGAATCTCAACAACAAAACTCATCGTCAGATTATTTAAATAACGATAATTCAATATATATACCTGTTCAAAATTTAAAGAGAAAATATACAACTAATAATACAGATCAACAACAACAAAATAATAATAATCATTTGTAAGTTTACACTTTATTTAATCTTTAGATTGATAAATAGTACTACTTTTATTAATAATATTATATATATTTGTTAGTATTGGCGAGAATCCATCAAAGAAAAAGAGAAACAAACAATACTATTCGGGCTTTGATTTAAAAGGCAACATAAACTCTTTTCTTTCCGATCCCAAAGGTATTATTATTATTATTGTCATGTTATGTTATGTTATGTCTGTACAAGAATGAAAGAGATTGATATTAACAAACATTCAAAACAATTATTTAAGGTTTCATTTCGAATACATCAAACTATCTATTTGGGTATCTGAGTAAAAGTATATCTCAGATACCTTCACAATTGTTTAGTATTGGTAGAAATACTACTAACAACAACAGCAGCAGTAATAGTAGTAGTAATACAAATCGATATTCATCATCAAGATATACAAATAGCAATAACAGTAGATCATATAAACAAAGGAATCAATCTCCTTTTAAAAAGAAACAACAACAGCAACATTCATCACAAGACATAAACCTGTTTCATTCACAACACTTTACAGTTCCAGAATACACAATGTCCAACAACAACGATAATAATAATAGCAACATTAACAATGATGAAAATGACAATGACAATGAAACTGTTTCTAACTTAAATAACGAAAATGATAGTCAAAGTTATAATTCTACAAATTTATATTATACACCTAAATCTAAACAATCTTTTATTGATATATATGTAAGTTAATATTGAGCAGATCGTTTATAATGATAATAAAAAGTATGTACTTACTTTTAGTTTTGATTTTTTTTTTTTAATAGAAAAACAGTAAAGATTCAATTGATTTGAGAGAGAGCATCAATAATCTGATAGAGAATACTCAGAGTAATTTGAATCTTAATAGTGAAGTGCCAACTTCTTCTTTGGTGTATGAAAACGAAGAGAATATCAATAACAATCGATCATCATATCAACCATACCGATCTTTAGGTAGTCAACAACAACAACAACAACAACCAAGGTTATCTTCATCATACAATTTTAGTAGATCAACACCTCCAACCACAAGATATCAAGATAATAATAGTAATAATGATAACTTCATTTATAGCTCTCCAAATAGATCTACTTCTACTACATTAATAACATCACCAACAAAGACACCTTTGAAATCAACATTACAAAATCAACTTCAGAATGCTGAAGATAATAACAATCATCAAGATACTCCATTGAGTATTGATGATTTATATACTTCTACAACAACAACTACTACTTCAACATCACCATCATCCAAATTAAAATCAATCAGCTATTATGATAGTAAATCAACTTCACTTATGTCAAGGTAACTATAATGGCAATTACAAAACAAACTGATTAACTACTTTGTTTATTTACAATTATTTTTAATTATTAATCATTTGACAATCTTTAGTTTCAGACCAAAATCAATTGAAATCATTGATAGTACTGATAATGAGAGATTCTATGATAAGGTTAACAAATCAAAGCAAGTGTCAAGAGATGAAGACATCACTTCGTTGCTCGAGAAGCTGCAGTCGATCTCGCAGACACACAGTTGGAGTTTTATTAAGCAGTTGGAGAAGAGAATCGAAGAGCAAAAGAAACAGAAACCTGTGCTGAAACCACTGACTGCCGCCGAGGAGAAGACCATTCAGGGTGTATTGACCGAACGTAACGACAATCTATTGGCAGAGTTCAACTCGATTACCATCTACCGACGTGATATTATCAAGTTGAAGCCAGGCGGTTGGTTGAACGACGAAATCATTAATTTCTACATGGAGCTGCTAAAGAAGCGACAGGAGGACAACAAGAACCGATATCTAAATTGTCACTTCTTCAGTAGTTTCTTCTACCAATTCCTCTGTAACAACAACAATACCTACTCGTATCAGCGTGTGAAGAAATGGACAAAGGATTTCGATATTTTCGCAAAACAAAAGGTTTGCATTCCCGTTCATTTGGGTGCTCATTGGTGTTTGGCAGTTATCAATTTTGTCGACAAACGATTCGAATATTATGATTCTCTACTCGGTGATAATTCTCAATGTTTAACTGTATGTAATTGTTTATGTTTTGATTTAATTTCATTATAATTTAACTTACTCAATCAAACTTTTTACAAACAGAAACTAAGAAGATACCTTGAAGATGAAATGAATGATAAATCAAAAAAAGGCGTTATCAATCTATCGGAGTTTACAGATTATACACCCAAAGACATACCAGTACAACAGAATGGATATGATTGTGGTGTGTTCACCTGTAAGTTTGCAGATTACACAGCAAGAGGTCTTCCACTCGACTTTACACAAAAAGATATTACACTATCAAGAAAGATAATGATTTTAGAATGTATAAATAAAGACATGTTATCTTAAAACAAATAAAAAAATGAACATATATTTTTGTAATTGATTATTTTTGTTTATTGTTGAAATAATTTTGAAATATTTATAATGTTACATTGTTGGTTAATTATTTAGATTTTAGATACATAAGAAAAAAAACTATTTATTTGAATAATTATAATGATAAACAAAGTTTGAACGATTCAACTAGTGCGTCCATGTCCTTATCCAATTGGTATGCTTCAATGCAGTTAAAGATTGACATTTCCAATGTGATTGCTTTGAGTCTGAGTTTGTGGACATCGCTGTCGTTGAATCTCTTCTTTACGGCTGTGATTAATACCAATGCCTTTGCGACTTGCGATGATTGATCGAATTGTTGGCAACCTGGAAGAAGGAAATCAGGGTACTCAGATGATTGGGTTGAGGGTACTTGTAGTGGCGATGGTGTTTTCTTAGCTGCTGCGCTTGGTGGTGTAATGGGTGCGCCAAATATATTGGCGGTTGGTGGTGAGAAGGTGAAAGCAGGGAGTTGGTTGGATGGCACTCCAAACATACCACCTGAGGCAGGCTGAGGTGAACCGAATCCGAATCCAGAGGGTGTGGTACCAAATGTTTGGGCTGTGGGTGAACCAAATCCGAATCCAGAGGTTGTGGTACCGAATCCAGAGTTTGTGATACCAAATGGTTGGGCTGTGGGTGAACCAAATCCGTATCCAGCGGCTGAAGATGTACCGAAACTAAATGGTTGTGGTGAGCTGGGTTGTCCAAAGGAAGAACTATTGAAACTTGGTGGTGATTGATGATCACGTTTATTTGGACTTGTCGATCCAAAGAGGTTGACCGATCCGATGGTGCTAGAGTTGTTGGTGGATGGTGAGAATTTTCCACCGACACCAAAAGCGGGGGCGGGTTTGGCAAACGATGGTGTCGAAGGTGGACTTCCACCGGCGGCACTTGCTGGTTTGATGGAAGTATTTAACAACGACGAGGCTTGGTGGTATGGTAGGTTGAGGAATCTGATTGGAATGCTCGAGTAGAGACCCCTGATTTGCACTTGCTTTGGATTTGCAAATTGTGGGAGATCTCTCATGACGGAGCTTGATGTCAGGAGGTATGACGAGTGGTAAGCGATTGGAGTGAGTGAACACATAACCATGGTGGCAAAGTAACGGGCACTCTGACCATAGATATTCTCTTGCTCCGGAGTGATCTTTCGGTTGGCCTTAAAGTGTTTGTCGAGTGCAGCTATCATCATCGCCGGTTGGTAACTGACAGCGGCATAGTGGTAGAGAGTGTTTCCGATGGCATCAGTCAACACACAATTGGGTTCGGCCAAGTATCTTTCGACATCGTTAGGTTGACCATTCAAAATTGCAGAGAATATACTGGTGTTGGCCAGTGAAGTGGAAATATTTGGATCAGTTGCAAATCTCCATTTCTTGAAGTGACCCAGAACTTTACACTTCAACCTGGCTAGAATTGGGTAGTTTTGTTGCAAATAGGTGGCGACACTCTGGTTCTTGTAGTATTGAGCGATAATCAGACAGTTGAACTTTTGATAATTCTTGGAGCGGAGCATTGGGATGGCACCATGAGAAATAAGCAGCTTCACCAAATCAACACTTCCTCTGATACAGGCATAGTGAATCGGGTAGAATCCCATATCACAAGGGATATTGATTTGTGTTCTGATTTGTGGGATGATCGACTTGACTGTTTCCAGCGAACCATAGGCACAAGCAATATGAAGGACGTTGTTGGTTTCGGCGACTACTGGATTGTAAATCTTCTTGGTCTTTGGAAGTGATGCAAAGTAATTCGCTGGCAATACGATTGGATTGTCTCTGATTGCGTCGTATCTAGTGGAGATGGTGAGCGGCTCTGGTTGAGTGGTGCTCAAGGCACTGGAAGCCCATTGTTCGTCGTTGACCGGGTGGAATGAACCGGTCAACAGCTGACGACCTGGATTCTGGGTGACCCAGGTAATTGGACCGTGTACATACTCTCCACCGTCTGGTCCACCACCAGTTGGCAAGTCTCCGGCCATACATTTCTTACACCACGATGCCTTACCTTGCATGGCAGTTTCGAAACCGGTAACAGCAATATGTCTGTGTCTGAACTCACTCAACTTCTTACCAAAGAATTGTGACTTGTCCTTGTAGTTGATGATATTGATGAGACTGTGCACAGAGTAACCGGCGTATGGAATCTCAATGTTATCATAGTCGGATTTGTCGTCTTGTGGAACGTGTCCATTGAAAGAATTGACGTATCTGTTCTCCAACTGCAGTAATCTGGCTAAACCTGTCGATTGCTCGAATGGCTTGGAGTAGATTTGCTTGCTGATGTGAGCACGACTGTACTCTGAAACCAGAATACCGAATCCACGCTTGGCGTACTTGAAGAGACGCGACTCATAGGTAAGAGAACGACGAGTCATAGAGATACAATTGATTCCATTGACAATGGCACGACGAGCACGTGGCAAAGCATATACATTCTGACCATCGAAACCAATGGAGCAACAATCGATATCAAATCCCATGAGTACTTCAGCTGGTGAACGATAGATACGCAACACAACCTGGATGTTACGTGATGGTTTAGGATTGACAAATGTCACTGCGTATTTTGTTCTGATGACATCCATGGATGGTGATTTAGCCTTGAAGTAGTGATAGAGTTTAACCAGACGATCGGTTGCTTCCGCCTCTGTTAGGTCGTACAAGAAGATATCGATATCGGAATCTGCCCATTTCTGTTCGAATTGGCTTGGAATGAACAGAGAGTTCTTGAGAATCGCTCCACCAGCAACGAATACATTTCTCCAATCGAAATCATGATCAAACATACCGTTTGAGAATTTGTGCCAGTTGATTTGGAACTGACCGTAGTTATCGGTGATTCTAGAGTTGGATGTGGCGTAGATTTGATCTCTAACGAATGGCATAACAACAAACTCTGATGACAAATCCAATGGTGATTTGTTTTTATAATTTGCGTCGTCAAATACATTCTCCAAACCAAGGAATTTATCCTTGTTCACATTGTAGGAACTGGCAAACATCTCACGATATTTGGTCTCCTCTGGGAACTCCTCGAATTCCTTCTTTGATTGAATTTTAGTTTTCAAAACTTGAGTGGTAGTAGTGGTGGCTGTCTTAGCTGCTGCGACTGGAGTGGCGGCGATTGGTGTTGATACTGGTGTTGGTACTTTGTGATTTGTTAGTGTTGCTGTTGCTGGTGGTTGATAAACAGATCCATACTTTGAAACAATGGTAGATGTGTTAGCTGGCTTGTGTGCTACTGGTTCTGCTTTAGCAGTTGGAACAGTAAAGTTACCACCGTCTCCCAATGTGAATTGAACGAGATATTGTTGTTTCTGTTGGTTGGTGTTGTAGATAACATATTCATTATCCTTAAAGTCAGATTGATTGTAACCGTTGTTGGCAACACCGAGACACGATTGATAACCGGTTGGTGGCTTGGTCAAGGTAGAGTCGATCTTGGTGAGTTTGTTGGTCATACCGAGTGCGACCTCTGAAACCAAGATGAAACGCGATGGCTTGGAACTCTCAAGTTCGACGGCGGTGGGAGCGGCGTACAAACAGGAAGTGGAGAACTTGTCGGCAAAGTAAATACCGGCACCCAAGAAACCGAAATCGGTACGTGAACCACCGTTGTTAACGATAACCTTTGGCATCAACATACCACGAGACAAGATACCGACGAAATTGGCAGGACGACTACCGTGGAACAACAGCTTGGTTGGTGTGATTGACTGGTTGAATGACGATGCCTCGGTCTGACGATTGATCTTGTAGATATTGGAGATCTGCACTGGGTAATCGCCTTGACTGTCACTGACCAAACGCGACACTGTCTCGTACTCGGTGGAATACGAGTGGAGCGAGGTGATCTCTGACTTCAACGAGTGATACTTCATGTCGATAGCACTACTACCGCTCAGTCCACCGGATTGATTGATCTTGAGAAGATCCTTCATCAACTGAAGCAAATCGACCTTGGCACTGAGTTGATCGAGATTACGGATGACGGCACGATCGATATCGGCCTTGGTTCTGCCCATCTTGTGGGGAATGACAGTGTAGAACTCGGAGCTGAGTTGAGCGAGACGAGTTTCCAACGGTCTCGAAGTCTTCAACTCGACGTGGAGTTTATCGAGAATCTTCTCACCCTTCTCGACTTGCTCCATCGAGAGCACACCGAGCGGTGTTTCAATTCCATTCTCTGTGATATTGGCAGAGCAACTGTTAGTCAAATGAGTGGTTGCCTCGGCAAACAGAGTCTTTACAAGCGATTGAATTTCCTCTGGCAAATTGGATGGAGTGTTGGCGTTGTTCGAAGCAGCTGCTTGATCAGATGTCGAAGTGATCTTGGCTGCGTTAAGACTGACCGGTTTGTAACCCTTCTTATCAGAGGTCTTTTCATTGTAAATCAAACAATACAAATTGAGAGCATCATCGAAATTTCTTGGATATCTTGTTTCTTTTGTTGCTTTTCCAGATGTTCTCTATAAAAAAAAAAAATTAACATTATTAGACAAGATAAAGTCAATTTTGAGAATAATATTAAAGATTTTACTACTTACACCATAGTTTGTATATAAACGATAAACGACTGATCCATTTGGATTGGTACCTTCATGTAATTCCAAGATATAATATTTGTTATTATTATTACCAATGTTTGTAAACTAGAAAAAAGTAGAAGAAATGATGGTTAATTAATTATCTTGATTAATATTAATAATGATTTATAGTTAATTAACTTACCTGGAGAGTATGAGTTTTAATAGTTTTGTAATTGGTTGGGAATTGTGGTTCCTTTGGTGAACCAAAAGTGAACAATTCACATTTAATAGTTCTTGGATTTGGAATCATAACCTCGTAGCTAAGAGTTTTGTTGTTGGTGCTGTTGTTGTCATTGATATTGAGGAATTGGAACTCGGAAAGAGCTGATGTAGCGGTAGAGACTGTTTGTGCTACTGCTGCTGGTTTACCAAATATAGAGGTTGAAGTTGGTGCTGCGCCAAATAGAGATGTTGATGTAGCAGTTGTTGTTGGATTGAATACTGGAAGTGTAAATTGATCTTGTGGATCCAAACCAAAGTCTTCGGAATCAATGATTTTACGTCTACCAAATGCTGTTGTTGAAGTGGTGCTGCCGGTAGTTGTTGATGGTGTGGCGGCTGTACCAGAGAAGGAATACGACGATGGTTTGGCAACGGCAGCCTTTGGTTTCGGTGCAAACACCTTTGGTAGCTCAATGGGTGCGATCGGTTCGACTTTCTTTGGCGATGGCGCAGTGTATACGCTCGAGGAGACCTGTGAGTCGAACAGCTTGATATGTGGCTTCAACAGGAACTTATAGGGTTGTTCGTCGAGTCGCTTCGAGGTGGACACGCAATCGGTGACATAGTGTTCGTTGATGATGTGGATACCCATGGTGTTTGCCTTCTTGATGTTGGTCGTTTGATTGTTGAATTCACGCTCCACCGTAACAAAGTGAGTGCACTGTTTGGTCACGAGGAAATTGATGTTACCACCGTTCTCCTTAATGGTTTTCGTCAACTGACTTTTGCTCTTGACATCAGTCGACACAAAGAATGTACAATTTTCAAAGATAGACATATTATTGTTTTGTTTTATTTTTGATGATGATGATGATGATTCGTTCCTACCAAATTTGATTCGAATTGACTTGACTTAACTTGACCTTAAAAAGCTTGATGATGATGACGACGATGTCCAAGTTTTTAAACTAAACGTGTTCTTTAAAAATAAAATTAAACAAAATAATAATAATAATAATAGATTAAAAAAAATGATACAATAATAAACTAATAAATAAAAATTTTAAAATTGCATTGAAATTAATCAAGCAATGATAATTATTGTTAGTATAAAGATAAAACAAAAACAAACAAACAAGTTTGGACTAAAAATTAATCAATGGAAAATGATGTGTGTGATACTAAAATTTTTTAATTCAGTTTTTAGAAGAAATTGGGGATTACCCTAAAATCAAAAAAATCAAAGAAAAAAAATCTCATGTCAAAATCAAAACAAAAAAAAAACAAAAAAAAAAAAATAAGATCTTAAAAATTTTTATTTTTAATTGTGGACTTTTTTGTTGGATTTGTTTACCCAGTTAGATAAATTTCTAAATGTTGTAACATTAATTGTGTTTTTAAAGATTTATAATTATAGTATTTTTAATAATTTTTATAAACCTGATAACATAACAGAGGTGTTAATCATATTTTACAACATTCAAAGAAACTTTCACTACAGTATTATTCAGTTCATTAATATTACACAAATGACTTTTAATAACAATAATAATAAACAATAAAAAAATAAATGTTTCTTTTAAAAGGTTGTTTACTTGATAACAAACGAAACTAAAATATTTAATATGCATCTAATTCTTGATTAATGATGAAATTAAAAGTAAACAAATGTTTAATTCCATTCAATGACAGATGGAAAAAATTAAAATTTGAGGGTCAACCACTCAAATTAAACAAATTTTAATTTTAATTTTAACTTTTTTTTTGATCATATTTGCATTTGATATCTTTTTTTGATCACTTATTTTATAAAATGTTAAACAATATCATTGGATTCACAAAGAAAGAAAAGATAGGATTATTTGTCAGACAAGCTACTTTGGATGATGTTGAGGTTCTTACCAATTTGATTAATTTCTCATACAGAGGAACAATCTCTACAGATTCAGATCGCAATGCACCATTGTCATGGACCAACGAAACACATTATATCGGTGGAAAACGATTGGACAATCAATCACTGGCAAGAGAGATTAAAAAGCAATCCGATGATGTTATGTTATACTTTGTATTGGAGTTGAGAAATAGCAATAATAATATCGATACAAGTGAAAAAGATGGTGCAACCGGCAATAATAATAATAGTAAAAATAAACCAATTGCCAGTATAAGAATAGATAGAGATAATGATATAGCTTATATTGGTACTTTCAGTGTTGATAGTAAACTACAAAGTGATGGTGTCGGTGGTGTATTGATGCGATTTGCAGAGCTCTATATCAAAGCCAATTGGATTCAAGTTAAGGAAATCGTATTGTACGTCGTATCGATTCGGTATGAACTACTCAAGTGGTATCAGAACATTGGATATACATTAACTAGTGAAACCAGGCCATTCTTCAACCCAGATCATGACAGTGTACCATTCGTTGATGGCATTGTATTTTCTAAACTTACCAAAAATATGTTGTCAGTAGTTGGAATCTCAAGTAAATAAATAATAATCAATATTATAGTTATTTGTGTAAAATTGATTTTCTATTAGAAACTTCATGAAATTTTTTATAAATCCTTAATCAGTTATTTACATTGATGATAATCATTCTTTTTGAAGATAAGGTATAGTCGTCGAATAATCTGTTTGTTAAGGCGATTTTTTTAACTTTGTAAAACTAATTTGTTTCCTTTTTTGGTAAACTTATTTGGAATTAAAAGTGATTTCTAAGAAATTTTTAGGTGACGAAATTCCAAAAGATCACTCAATTCTTGATCAATCCGAATATGACATCGATAACTTTAAATAAATAATAATAATAATAATAAATACTATTTATATTTTATATTACATCTCTATATCTTTTTAATATTAACTTCAATTTATTTAAAACTTCATTATTGTACCGATACAATTATCAAACAAATAGAAAATGGAGTTAAAGTATTAATCTAGATAATGGAAATTATAAAACCAATAATAATAATAAACAAATAATCTTGAAATACAAAGATTAATAGTTTATTTCAATATTCACTAAAAATATTGAGTTGTTTAATGAAACACATGTGAGACAGTGTTTGTGGTGTGATATTTTTTAATAAGATGTTAATTAATTTTGGGGTGTTTGTGGTAGTTTGAGTGGAATGCAATGAAATTATGTGTTTACTATTAAAAGATAACTATCTTCACTCTTCAAATCTTTTGTGGATCACTCATTTTTTTCCAATACAATAAATAAAATCAAAGAATTGATATAAAGAGATGTGTTATCATTAAACTAAACCGATAAACAATTTCTTTATAATTATTTTAAATAAATAAAAATAAATTGATCTGTTTATTTATAAACAAATGATTTATCTTCATTGTTGTACAAGTCAATTAACAAACTGTAGATCAACTTTTATCCTTCATTAACAAATTAATCTTTAAAGAAATGTATAAACAAATCGAATCTAAAAAACCAAATAAAATGAATCTAGGTATAAATATCTTACATAGAGTACATTTGACGACCAAAGGTGGAATGGGTATGGTATTGGGATTACAGAATTTAAAACTAAGTCCAAGAAAGACATATCAAGAGAAAATAGAATTACAATAACATTAAAATTATTATTATTCTTATAATCTTAAGTTGTGTAGGTAGTATTTTTTATTTAATTGAAAGGAATTTAAATAATTAATAAATAATTTTAAATTTACTTTTTCTAGATATAAAAAAAAATGTTGTAGAAAATATTTATAATTTATAAAATGGATTTAAATAAAAATATTATCCATTATTTATTTTACTTTGTAAATTAATTAATTATATTTATATTTGTTTTGTTTCTAATTTGATATATTATTTATTTATTAGTTTTTTTTTTTGTATATTTTTGGATATTTTAGTTTAATTGATAACTAAATGGTTAATTTTGATTAAATTTAAAAAAATATATATAAATATTTGTAGCACTGTTGAATCAATTGTTTTTGTTTTTTTTCTAAGCAAAAGCAGATGATACAAATTCATTTATAATTTCATCTTCTGATTTAACGGTTAATTCTACATCTACACTTTGTCCACTGCCATCGATCTTCATTCTGGCTCTGGTTAGAACGGCTGTACCATTGACGAAACGACCAGAGAGATATAATATGTGTTTGTTTGCTTTGGGTTGAGCGACTTCCGATTTCTCGCAGGGCGCCATCGAGAGTGTCTTGATGATCTCTTTGATGGCGTCGTCGATATTTTTGATCGATACCAATCCAAAGGTTTGGATCGATTGGATGTCTTCGGGGAGACGCTTCCATTCCTCCTGGAAGTTTGGACAGACCGCACGCAGCATGTAGTCCTTTGGCACGACCTCCAAGTCCTCGATGTTGTATTGCTCGTCGAAACCACCTTCGTCTGGCTCGCCTGTCGATGGATCGACTTCACGCACCTTGAACTTCAACATATTGGTGAAACTGAGAGTTGGATAGGCACCTGGTGGAATACGGACACTGACGTAGCAAGAGTGTGGTTCTCCGTAGGGGAGCGATTCAATGAGCAAGTGGAATTCGTATTTCACCAACTTGGAATTGGATGGAACCATCTTGACATAGACGTTTTCGAGGAGTTGGTCGTTGAGTGTGTTGGTGACATTGAATTGGAAGACCAAGTGCTCTTGGAAGACGTGCTTGACACAGCTGACGACGTACTCTGTCTCTGTCTCGGTGAGCTCGACCAACTCACTGGATTTCAAGAGCTTACCATAGGTAGCAAAGTTTGAAATGGCTGCGAGTTGCGCGGCGTAAGCTTCTTGTGCGGATTGGCCAGTGGCGGCTGCTGGCTTGTCGGAACCGGCGAGCGACATTGCCTTTGGAGTGTTGGCGGTGCTCGATGGTTTCGACGATCCCTTGTCTCCGAGCACTGGCGAGTGTGCCTCGATGACGGTCGACACCTTGCTGATGTCGAATGGCTCGGCGGCTGGCGACTCCAAGTAGGTCTCAAGTGAACGCTGCAAGTTGAGCATTGGCACGTGGACGTCGTCCAACAGAATACGACCCAACAACTTGATATTGTCCTCCTTGAACAAACGCAAATAGAGAGTTGCTCTATCACGAACTTCATCGTCTTCGTCCAACAGACAACGTTGAATGAGAATCACAACCTTTTGTCTCATTGGCTCGTAGAGCAATCCAAACTTGGCAATAGAGGTGACGGCGGCAGCACGAATAGTTCCGCTGTCCAACGATATTCTATTGTAAATGTAACGGATATACTTGGATGGTGACGAAGTCAACGGTCCTTCCTGTCCCAATAAGTGAAGAATCTGTACAGACAAATCTGGATATTCACAATCCTCAATGAAATCACACAATTCATTTAAAGCTAATAAAAAAAAGAGATGGTTAATTGTTAATACTATTTTAGTTATTGTTCTATTATTATTATAACTTCTCTACATACCAATTTCCTTTGATTCTGGAATATGATTTACAACATTCAAGATTGCATCGAGAGTGGTCTGTTTGAGTTGGAGTGAACCTTCGTCACGAAGAATCTTGTTCAAGAAAATGATAAGATGTTTGAATTTCTTTGGGAACTTGACACTCAACATAGTGATAGATTCTACAACTACAATCTTAAACTCATCATTGATATCACCCAAAAAGTTGGAGATTTGTTTAATTAATCTTTCTACATTTGATTCATTTCCGATCTACATATAAAGAGATGTTAGAGTTAGTTATTGTTTTGTTGTTTGTTTGTTTGTTTGTTTGCTTTTACTTTAACTTACCTTTAAGAGTGTAGTAATTGCAAGAGTAGCAATACTTCTGTTGCTATCGGAAATTAGATTCTCCATATCTAGATTACATGGTACGACGGCGAGTGGGTTGGTCTGTGCCAACTTATTGAGTGTACGCACGGCAGCGAAACGAAGAGTCGGCTTTGAGGAACTCAAAAACAATTGGAGAATACCGACTGCCGATGTCAACTCTTTCAACGATGCATTCTTTAGCGAACAAATAGATCTAGCAGCTTCATAAGCAACCATTTCATTTCTATTTCTCAAACACGATTCAATATAATCATAGAATGTTCTATCCCTATTAATAATTATTAAACAGCACATTATTAGTATTTGTGTATACACTTATTATTGTTAATAAATAACACTAGCTACTTACTCTGTATTTGTTTCTTCAATGACTTCGACGGCACAACGAATTAGATAGCATTGAGCGTATGGTGATCTTAGAGAACCGCGAATGAGTGAACTGACCAGCTTGGTGACGGCAAGACGATCGTGTTGTTTGATACGATGGAGCAATGCAAGTGCGTGGTATTGCACCATATTCGATTTGTTGGAGATGGCTTCCTGTACTTCGTTTGCCCATCTCTTGACAGTGTCCGGTGCAACACGTAACAAATGAATACTCGATACCAACGCTGCTGACGATACATGTGGATCTTTCTCTACAATCGATTGTTTGAAATGTCTTTCTAATTGTGGTAATGATGATGCCTATTATAATAAACAATAACAATATTAACATATAAATTAATAATAATATTATTATTATTACTACTACTTACATCAATAATTTTACATAAGATTCTAATAGAGTTGGCTCTGTATAATTCGATTTTGTGTGACATATCTTTGATCAATGAAGATGTTACAATGATAGCATCTTGTGATATAGTTGAGAATTCCTTTAACAATAAATAGGTCATTCTTCTCAATGGAATCTTTAAATATATATATATATAGATAGATAGATGATTAGTAGTTTATACTTTTATTTTTATTGTTATGTATGTAGAGATTGGTTACTTACATCTTTAGATTGGAATAACTTTGTTGCAGCAAAGAATACATCGGTTGCTTCTGTCTTGGTGAAGGTATCACCTCTGGCCAAGAGATAGAGGAACTCTGAGATAACGAATGAACATTTTCTTGGATGAATCTGTGTGTCATTGAATACTCTCTTCTCCTGTACAACCTGTCCTTTATCTAAATGTTCAAATGGATACTCTAATAATTATTCGAAATAAAACAACAACAAAATCATTGTTTGATTGATTGGTTGATTTATCAACAACAACAATACAATAATCATTAGTTAGTTTCTAAATTATCTCTATATGATCATATTCTAGATTTATTGATTGATTGATCCTACCATATTCATCATCGTCTTTCTTCTCAAATCTACCCATTGCTTTCAATGTTATATATTCTAAACCAAAACTAAACTAAACTAAACTACTCTACTCTTCTCTATTTATAAATGTATTCTGTTTTATTTTCAAAGTTATTGGCTAATATTATTATATTATTATTACCGCTCTATTGATATTATTATAATTATTAATTCTAATTCAAAATAATATCAATAATCTGATTGTATTTAAATTGAACTCAAAAAAAAACAACAATAAATGAATGATTAAAGTTCATCAAATTATGAACTGTGAGTCTTTGATTAAAAAAAAAAAAAAAAATGAAAATTTTGCAAAATAAAAATTTTCTTTTTTTAAAAAGTTCAAAGTGTTTTTGTTGAGGTTGCATTTGACTCACCAAGCAAAAGTCATCAACACGCAATACAATAAATTATCTTTATCTCTGATAATTTTTTTTTTATTTATAAATAAAATCAAAGAGAAAAATTAACTTGAAGTTTTGTTTATTTGATCCATCAAATATTTTAGTATTTTTTATTTTATTTTTGAAAACAAATATAAATATATCAAAATATATATTTTTTTCATTCATAAATGAACTCTTCGGATATCTATTAATTATCACTATTTGTTAATTTAACAACTATAATTGTTATTATTACCAAAGAGACTTTTTAATCAATTGATTAAAAAGGCTTGTTAGATATTTTTTTTGTGGAAAATGTTTGTTAAATTTTTGCCGTCGATGACAAAAAATATCAACAAGATATTAACTTTTTGTAAGCTTTACAAAATGGTTCTGTTTATTTAATAATGAGGATTTTGATCAAATTGATTTAAATTTACCTTTTTTTTATTTTTTTCATTTAAAATCAAACAACTTTTTTTTTTTTTTATATCTTTTTTATCATATTATTTATATTTATTGTGTGGTTGTTTAATGTGTTTTGCAGTGTTTACACCAATTCTTACATTTTTTAAAATTATTATTGTTGTTGTGAAGCAACAACACACAATTTGATCAACAATCAAATCAAAAATCATCATCAACACCAACACCAACCTTTTTCGCCTTAAATATATATATTTATATTGTTTACCATTTATAAATCTATTAATTAATTAGCTTATTATTATTATATCATTTGTAATAACATTTTATTTATTTATAAATATTTATTTATTTAAGATAATATCATTAATCGAAAATTGTATTTATAAACAAAAAGTAAGTTAAGTTAGATTTCCTTTTTTGATTGAATTGTATAAATCAAATTTTATATTTCGATATTAACATGTTTTGTTGTTTTTTAATTAATAAAAGTTTAATTAACAGATATTGTCATAGATCTGTTTGATTAATTAATGTTTGGATAAAAACAAACAAACAAAATACACATGTTGAATAAAAACATAATTTTCACAATTGCAATTGGTTTCCTTTTGTTTGGAACTTGCAATGCCGTGTTGAAAACATGGGTTGGTGCGTTGGGTGCATTATTTGGATTGCCACTCAATTGGCTACCTGTAGGATTGCCAGGTATTCTCGACGATGTCGTTATCTCTGGAGTTCAGAGTGCAATCAGTAACAGCACCTCCAGTATCAACTCACTGGCACTCGGACTGGAGAATGCACTCGATAAAACGAATTTGACAGTGAGTGGAGTGTTCTATGTGACGCAGGCCGTTACAGTCAATCGGTCCGGTAACCTTATTGCTGTGGATTCCGGACTGATCACTTTCGCCACACTCAATATCCATGGTGGAAATGTCAGTGTCTTGGGACACTACACTTTCAAGGGACCTGTCGTCATGAGCAATCTCGCCTCACTCGATGTCGTCAATAAAATATTGACTCTCGATACACTGTCCTCGACATCGTCAATAGTTAACATTAATAACGGATCGACACTCTTCACGGATCAATGGCAAATGACAAACTCATTGTTATTTAATGAACGATCCACCATTGTTCTTACAACACCGAAAACTTCAGGAGTTTTGACAACTTTATCAAGTCATTCGGTCATGTATTTCGAATTCAGTTATTTCTCTGCTTTTTATCATGATGTTTTATTACAAGTAAGCCGGAATCACATGTGACAAATCTTGATAAATTATTAACAACAAACACATTATTATTATAGAATACTTCAGCTATCTCTTGTTTCTCATCAAGTTTACATCTAAGTAATATGACAATCAATCTTTACAATACAACTTATATGGATATGACTATTTCCCAACTAACAATGGAAAAAACAAATTATTATTTAAGAGTAAATATATGTCTTTCAGTTTTTCCAATACTTATTTATTTAATGACTAATTAATTTATCTCCATTTAAAGGAAAATACATATCTTTCTGTTTCTGCATTTGATAAAACAGATGATTCCTTATCGACTGGTATGAAGAACTCGAAATTCCATTTGTACAATTCTTCAAAGTCCGACCTGTTCAACGTAGTTTTCTATGTAGCAGAGAACAGTGAATTTGTTTTAAGAGTATTTAGAATAATATCATTTTGCAACCTATTTAATAACTAATTATTTATTTAATATACTAGGATAATACGAATTTTAGTTTATACGACTCTATGGCATTGTTCAATGCCTCCAATATGTATCTTCATGAAAACTCAAAAGTTTATTGTGTTAATTCGAATATTACTTTGTTAAATGCACCAGATGGTTTCTATAGTTATGTAAGTTCAAATAATAATTATGTTAAACTTGTTTAATAGTTTAAAGTATTAATATTTTATAATTATCAAACAAATTAAAGGATAATTCACAAATTTTTGTAACTGGTGCAGAAGGAATGGTTTTCACTCATGGTAAACATTATATGTTAAACAGTTCATCATATCTCATGAATGAAACAAGCAAGCTTGTAGTTATTGGTGAATTAATTATGCAAGACTCTTCGTATTTGGAGAGTAACAAATCGAATATTATTATCAATGGAAAGGTTTCAATGAGTAACAATGGTCGAGTGAAGCTAGGAGTTTCATCGATACTCTATGTCAATGGAACATTGCAATTGAACGATAAATCCAATATTGTTGCAACAGGTTCATACATAGTCTGCAATGGTAAAGCAAATATGTTGATCAACGGTGGATTATCAGCAACTTTATCAGCAATCGTAGTCAATGGTTCAATGACATCTGTATGTATATTTATATTTATCAGAATAATAATATAGATATTAACCATTTATTTTCCAAAAAAAAAAAAAAGAATGGAGAAAATAAAATATATGGAAGTACTGTATTAGTTTTTGGAGAGTTTTTGTCATCCGGTGATAATACTTATACTCTAACGAATATTACAACCGGTGGAAATGCGGTATTCGATCAATCGTTCACAGGATCATATTCGTTTATCACTGTTAACCAAGGTGATCTAATCATTAAGAAGGGATCACAATTCAAATGCACTCAATGTAGAATTGTCATTGAGAATGGAAATTTCGTGTACGACGCCAACTCTACTATCAATCTATACAATACATCACTCACCAATGTCAATGGAGAGGTTGCTTCCATTGGAAGCATCATTCTCTACAAGGGCAGTACTATCTCCAACAGCGGAACATTCAACCTAAGTTCCGACATCTTAAAATCCAACGATGTAACCGAACAAATTATATTCTATAACAGTGGTCAATTTTCAACCGATTCAATTTCGAAATTAGAGGTAACAACATAATCAAATAACTTTTAAATTAATAATTAGTTTCTAATTTTATTATTTTATTATTATTATAGATTCCAATTTCAAATAATGGTGCAGTTAATATTCAAAATAATAGCGATATTTATTTCACAGAGTATAATCAATATTCAGGTTCTCTTAGTGTTTCACACGGTGCTAAACTATCGTCAAACAAAACTTTTGTTATAAAAAATGGTGTGGTACAAGGAAATGGTACAATCAATGGAAATGTTCAGAGTTCCGGTAATTTAGGTTCACAACAATTCAATATCGATAAAATGAATTTAAATGGTACTCTTACTCAGAATGGTAATATTACAATCAATATTGTAACTCTAGATGATTTTTCACAATGTAAGTTGAATCGTTTGAACTATTTATTTAAACAATCTTATTTATTTATTTTAATTTACACATAATATAGTTAATATAAGTGACCTTGCAAAGTTTGGTGGTGTTTTAAATATTAATATCAATAGTGATCTTCATACAAACGATCAAAAAAATCTAACGGTGATGAACTATATGAAATCGGAAGGTTTGTTCGATTCTATCAATATTAGAACATTCAATCCATCGACTGGTGAGAAATCGACAACCGGTAAATGTTCATACAACGTCAATCAATCAGAGAAATCACTTTCGGTGCTGGTATCGAGCTGTGACACCGGTAATAAGAAACTTAGTACAGGTGCAATTGCTGGTATCGTCGTTGGTATCGTAGTGGCAGCAGTAATAATCGGTACAGTCATTCACTACCGAAATAGAATTAGATTAAAGATTAACTCATCACAAAAGTTGGTTAAACTTAAGAGTATGGTTTCACAAAAATAGTAATAGAAAATATTATATTTTATTTATTTATTTATTTAATAAACTTTTTTACAAAACAAATTAATTATTATTAAATATTACATATTCCTCCTTTTTCCAGATTCAATGAAATTCATTCCATTTGATCCAGCTACTGTTTTTTCTTTCCATTTATATTTGACGGTTAATATTTTGTGTTAAATATTCAACAATTTCGTGATAGTCAGTCATTTCTGCGATGGAGATTGCTTTACTACTAAATCCTTCTGTTCTGTTTTCTATCAGCCATTTTACGACGTTTAAATATCTATTTCTAGCGGCACTGTCAATTGCCGAAACCGAACAACCTTCTGTTCGATTGAAATGAAGATACTGTACAATATTCAAGTGACCATGGGTTGCTGCAAAGTTAATCGCATTCTGAGTGCAACCTTCTGTTCGATTCTCGTGAAGAAATCTCACTACTTCGTAATGGCCGAATCTCGCCGCTTCATCCATCGAGAATGGATTACAGCTTTCAGTACGATTCTCATGCATCCACCTAACAATGTGGATATGTCCTGCTTCACAAGCTAGATTCATAACGTCAGGATCAATCATCTGTGGAAGATTCTTGTTAAACCATTTTAAGATTTCCAATTGTCCATTTATTACCGCATTGCTAGAAGCAAACATTGTACAACTTTCCGTACGATTCTCGTGCAACCACCGTACCAAATCAATATGACCTTTCTTTGCGGCACCGTCAAAAGCCTTGGTAGAACATCCCTCTGTTCTGTTGTAATGAAGCCACATGACCAAATCCAGATGACCTTTCTTTGACGCACCGTCCATTGCTTTGGTAGTACATCCTTCTGTTCTGTTGTAATGCAACCACTTTACTGTCTGTAAATCTCCGTTCTCTGCGGCCATATCCATTGCATCGGTAGAACATCTATTTATATTATTGGAGTGTAGCCACTTTAAACAATCTAACTTTCCATTGGAAGCAGCTATATCTAAAAGACAGAATCCGTCGGCCAACGGTGAATCCAAGTTCTCTCTCTGTAGGTATTCAAGAACATTGATATGACCACCTGTCACTGCTTTCATATACATCCTACTATTCCTTAGATCCTTACTCGGTCTATTCTTTATTAGCCATTCGATCATATCGACTCGTCCAACCAATGCAGCATTACCCAACACACTACTCGATGATTTCGTCCGTTCCGATAAGAATATCAACATCTCCAGATTTCCAGGTTGATCGCTATCGTTGATTACTTTCGGTGCTTCATCTAAGCTCTGGTCGTAGTTCCACTTAGTACCTTCCAAGCCATCCATATACTTGACAATGTCGAATCGATTGGATCGAGTTGCATAGACCGCAAATAATGATTTTCTTTATTTTGAGATCCTCAATGAAATACCTGAGAATATGGATACTATTTTGATTGCTCGATTGAATGGCACACCTTAATATTTTGAAAACATCGATATCCCTGAAAGAATCTATTGAATTCGATTGAAAATATTCTTTTAGCAGTGAAAAATAACCGTTGCCTGCCAATGCCCGTGGATTCTGAATAAGTTTACTCCATCCATATCTCTTTTTATCATTGAGATGTAATTTTGATTGAACATTACAAAACTGAACAAATTGAAATATCAATCTATTTAATACATTATTGTTAAATACTTTTGTAAATTTTGATTTATCCATTAAGTCTTTAAAATGACCTTTTTTTTGTTGAAGCAACTTTAAAACTAAAAAAAAATCTAAAAAAATGATCAAAACCAATAAAATCAATTTCAAAATAGATAGTTTTGATCAATTTCTATTTTTATTTAATTCAGAAATCTATTTATTATAATTTATAAATTTAAAAAATAAATAGAATAAACTATTATTTCAAAACCTTCTTTTAAATTTTTAAAGAGATTTTTTAATAAATTTTGAAAGTTAGATACCAAATATCAGGATTTTATAATTTAGAATAAAACAACGTATTAAATAGCAAGGTAAGATATAGTTACGAATCAAGTGGGAATTCAATTTAAAAAATTGTTTATTCTATAAAAACATTCAATTCCAAAAAAGGAATTTTTAAATGATTGGGAAATTGATCATTAAATTGAATATCTCTTTGCGACATAATCCATCATATTTTGTAGTTCATTTAATTTTCACAGTATAAATATGTTTGTAGAGTGATCGATCAAATCAACTAAACTAAACTAAAATAAAATAAAATATTTCCAAACCAAGTTTAACTTAACTAGAATGTCTAATTATAATAGAATAAGATTTTTAAATTCATTTATCAGCAGTCTTAGAACAAAGAAGCACGTTGTCGTCACTGATACTCAACAGAGACGTGGTGCCTCTGTTTCTATCCTTTTGAGACTAAAGAGCAATGAAACCAATACCATACCTATTAGTAATGTATTATATATCGTTATCATAAAACAACAAAGTTTGTTGATCAAAGAAAGAAAGATGATCTTTTGAAATTAACTGAATAATGTTTGTTGTCTAAAAAACAACAGTTTTCTTGTGACTGTCATTCTAATCAACATAGCTCGGAATGTTTGAGTAAATACCTCAAGACATCGATCGATATGACCAATGGTGACCTTACAGTTCAAGTACTATTCGCAAAGAAATCACAGAGAGGAAAACGTAGAGGTGAAGTCTGTTTTCCTGGTGGTCATTTAGAGAAAGGTGAATCACCACTTGTAAGTAAATCAAGTTTTAAGTTGTGTTTAATATTAAAGTTACTAATTAACTAATCGAATTTAATTTCACTTAATTCTAGGATGCTGTGGAGAGAGAAGCACAAGAAGAAGCTGGTTTAAACTTGAAGGATATTCGTAACTATTCATTACTTGGTAGATTAGATGATAGAATAACATTCGATCAATTGGTATTATATACTTTTGGTATGTGTATATGTAGATGTAGATTTTAAATCCATATATAGTCAAACACTAATGTTAGATTTGTTTGTTTCATCAATGATTACAAGTTTATCTACAATTAAATGATATACCTATTCAGTTGGTTGATGATGAATTAGATGATTTCGGATGGGTAGATATCGATCATTTCTTGACGGAGAGCAGTGCCGACAGTAAATGGAGTCCAATCATCGAGTTTCATTCACTTACATCGATGTCACAGAGAAGAATAGTCAATCCTATCTTGAAATCTTTGTTCAGAACATTCAGGGTGCCCGTTACAAGATTACCGATTCAAACATCGACATTCAATCTTTGGGGACTCTCATTGGAACTTACCAGTGAGCTCGTAAAGACAGTCGTTAAATCATCCAATATTCCATCGATCGAAGAGTCAAACAATCGTATCATGTATCATATATTCCACCATCCAATTCCCTATCTAGCGTTGTTAGCAGTATCGATTCCAACTGCTATCTATTTCATAGCGACAAAGTATTTTTAAAATAAACAAAACATAATGTTAACATAATGTTTAACATAAGTTAAGTTAATAAGACTATTATTATTATTAGTAATAAAAATAAAAGATTTATTTAAATTTGGTTGTTGGTTGTTGGTTGTATTTGTATTTACATAAAAATAAAAAAACTATTTACACATTAAAGATGATGATGGAGGATTGTTGTTGTTGTTGTTGATTATATCTTTCGTTTTCTAATGGTAGATAAATGATCATCGTCATCTTTAGTACTTCCAACGATCTGCCACTCATCATGTCCCAAATTGCCAGAGTTTCCGTAGGATTCACCGTCTGACGATGGTGGTGAAGGCGACTCTGTAGTTGGTGTGGTTTGAGTTGACTGATCCTCTTCTTTGCTTTCTTCAGAATCAGTGTTGTTTTGTGGTGGTACGTTAGATGAGACAGTATCATCAACAATTGGTGTGGTACCACTAATTTCCTCTCCTTCTGTTGTGGTGGTGCTGGTGTTGTTGACAATAGCGGTCTGACTTCCCGGTAATGGATAGGAAGACTCTTCGATCTTCTCAATCTTTACCTCTGGTGAAACTATAGATTTCGTAATGTCCTGTCCAATCTTTGGAATGCTGTAATCGTCCGCACCGTCATCGTCTTTTCCACTATAATAGTTGTTGTTATTGGTATCATTCTTCTGTTGTAACTTCTTCTTTGTCACTAAACTATCGATCTCTTTGAGTTCCTCCTCCCAGATGTATTGACTCTTGTGAGGTGAAGACGATGACGATGAACTAGAGAACGAAGAAGAAGGAAGTGGATTCAATACTTCATCCAAATCACTGTACAATTCCTTCTTTTTCTTCTTTTCTTCGTCAGTCAACTTGCTATTGTCTTTATCGAATGGGAACACATCCAAATCCTCTTCAACTGGTGGAGGATTCTTAAAGTATCTGTAGAGATACAATGAAATAATGATAAACAACGTTGAGAAACTCCAGAAGATAAACAATGAAGCAAATCCAACAGCAAATGAAATGTATGGATAATTATAAAGATAATATCTAGATTAAACAAATAAATGTACAAATTAATTACTTTTTCATTATTGAAATATATAAAAGTATTATTTTCAAACTTACTCTAAACCAGCAAGTTTTGCTTGGAAAACTAATGATGCTTTATAGATTTGAATATCTGGATTTTGAATATTTACATTTACTGAAATTGTTTGATAGAACTAAAATGAGAAGAAGAGGATAAGTTAGAATTATGATTAATTTGATCAAACAATATATATATGTTTGTTGCATAACTGTTACTTACACGTTTAGAAAGAAGATTCTCAACCATTGGAATGGATATGATTTGCTTCTCTTCTGTAATGCCAAATAGATTGGTAAGCGCATAGGTAAAGGTTCTGAACAACTTGGTAATGGTTGAGCGATACTTGAGAATACCAGGTCTACAGGTGTTCAAAATCTTTGCAGGATTCCATTTATCTTGATTCTCAATCTCGAGACACGCCATGAACATTCCGGCCGCTTCATTCTTTGGTGACTCTGGCAATTCAAGATGTAAATAGACATCATACAATTTGTTACGTTGGAATTCAACTGCAATATCTGTATGAGCTGTTATCTTTTTGCTTTTTAATTTTTAGTTATAATAATAATAATAATAATAATAATAATAATAAATTAGTTAATAAAATGATATCAATAAAGTAGACTACATGTATATTATATAACAATATATTTACCCAAATTCAAAATATAATGGTTCTTCAGTTACTACTCTTGGTACATAATAAGAGTAGATGATAAAGTAGTTGGCAAGTGAGAGTGTACCTACCAAACCAAAAGCAAGAACACTGTAGATCGATATTCTTAGCAATTTGGTTTTGTTGTTCACTAAAAAGGTAATCAATGGATCAAACAGTGGTTTGATACGATCGGTAAACCATTCCACCATTGAATTCAATGGTAGAAGCCATATTCTAATAAAAAATGATGCCTTTATATGTAAATTGTTGTATCATACAACAACAATTATTGAATTAGCATATACTTTAATTGTATAAATATATAATAACTTACAACTTTATAAGTAAACTCAAGACCTGATCTTACAACAGTTGTAACAAAAGTCTCCATAGTACTTTGTTTGATAGTTTGTTATTAACCTTTGAATAATAACTAGTTATTGTGAGTAGTATTGTTTTGTCGTTTTAAAAATGAAATAGATAAAGAGGAGGATAAGATGAAGAAGAAAGGATACTACTCGAGTAGGTCAAAAACTAATTTAACTAACTAAATTACTAATATGTTAGTAAAAAAATAAAACTTTATTAAATTAATGAAATATATATAAATAAGATTTCATTTAATTTACATGTAACAAACAAAAACAAAAAAAAAAACAATCAGTAATAATTGAACTATTAAAGTAATTTATGATGTAACAGCACCTGTGAATCACAGTAATCAAATGATTATCCAATCGTTCAAAAAAAAAAATAGTAAAAAAAAATAAAAAATGTTTACCTCTTTTGAAGTTTACAAACCAACCAAGTTAGTAATTATAACTTCTCTGAGATGTTGTTGAAGGTACAGCTAAACCAAACTAAAATTATTATTTTATTAAAATTTTAAAATAAATTAATCAATAAAAAAAGTGCAAATAAATAAATAAATTATAATTAATTTATTATATGTTTAATATAAAAATATTATATATAAGAAAATTTTAATGCAATAATAATAATGATCTAATACTAATAAAAGTAAGTAAATTCTATGTTACAATGTTTTTATATTTTTTGTTTTTAATAAAAAAAAATAATATCTTTGTGTGTTATGTTGTGTGTCAAAAAATAAATAAAAAAAAACAAAAAAACAAATAATTTAGATATTTGCAATATAATATTATATTAATTTAATGATTGTTTTGTTTGAGTGTAACATTAAATATTTATTACCTTTTTTATTGTTGGTTTTTTGATTGTTTTGTTTGTTTTTAGTCCAATGAATAAAAAAAGAAGTTTAAATGTATGATTTGATGACGATGCTCATACTTAGTTACTCTGAAAATACACACACTAATAGTGAACTTACCAAATAGCATGCTGGTGACGCTGATAAATTTGATGACTCACAGGGTTTGATATTTATTAAATCAGTTAATATTCTTAAATAAATCGAGCTATTTATCTTTCAAAGGAGATTGCACAATGTTTTGGAAAATTAAATACTGCTTATAAGTAAATAGCAAAAAGTTTATTTTTCGAGATGTTACTAACTATACTAAAGTTCTCTCAAATTCCACTCTGATTTACCAACTTTACTTATTCAAAACAGCCTTGGGTGAAAGAAATTTGCTCAAATTTAATATATATGATAAATGAAACCAAACAAAGAAACAGTGGAAAATATCCATATGATCATCTTGACAATTATCAAACGACTTTTATCAAACAAGCAACAACCAAATTTAATTTGATCTTCATACAAAATGAAACAAATTTAAAGATTAAATATTAAAATAAAAAAAGAATATGTTGCTACATAAAGTGTTAAGATTTCTTACCCTGTTGAATCTGTTTAAAAAGTTATTCCGATATTTAACATTAGTAAAATATTTCTGTATTGAACAAACATATCAATAGAAATGAATAAAAGAAAATAAATTATTAACCAATAGATTTAATATCAAATGTCATTGCCAAATTAAACATTCTTGGAATGGGATGAAATTAAATTAGGAATTTTTGATGAAAAATAAGTTTTTAACTTTGGGTCCAACCACATGTGTCATTTATTTTTTAATTAAAAATAAAACAGTGGTTATTTCAATCACACACAACTAGTTCTTCTTTGTTTATCACAGTTGGTTGTTATTATTTTATCACTCACACCATTATAGAAGATTAAGATATTACTACTATTATAAACTTTTTCAAAAACAATAACAACAATAACAATAACAACAACTACAATAACAACAACAACAAAGGCAACATTGTAACATTTTTAAATAGACATCCATTTAAATACATCATCATGGATGTTGAAATGATAACTACTTCTAGCATGAATACCTCTACATCGACAACACCATCGTCATCTTCAACAACATCTACACCATCATCATTGCAAAATGGTAATGATTATCTAAGTTTCAGAGATAATTCATTGGATGATACACTATACAGTAGACAGCGATATGTTTTGGGTGACTTTGCAATGTCACGACTCTCCAAGGGTGACGTGCTCATCAGTGGCATCGGTGGAGTCGGTCTTGAGATTGCCAAGAATCTCGTGTTGGCTGGTGTCAAATCACTGACTCTTCACGACCAATCGAACATCTCTATCGACGATCTCTCCACACAATTCTATGTAGATAACAAAGATTTGATAAACCTTACTGATGATAACAATAACAATGTTAACAGAGCGAATTACACACTTCCAAAGATTGCAGAGTTGAATCCCTATGTAAAAGTATATAGTTGGAGTGATTCACCGTTGCTTCAGGACAAGCAGCGGCTGTCAAAGTTTAAGTGTATTGTTTTGACCGATTGTGACAACTTGGCTCTTCAGATTCAGATCAATGAGTTTTGTCGTGAGCACTCGATTGCTTTCCTATCGGCCGACACCTCGGGATTGCTCGGTTGGGTGTTCGCTGATTTCGGTGCCAACTTTACGGTGTACGATAAGAACGGCGAAGATCTGAAAGAGACATTCATCTCTTCGATCTCCAATGCCCCATCAGCCATTGTCACCTGCATGGAGGGTCAGATGCACGGATTGGAATCCGGTGACCTAGTGAAGTTCCGTGAGATTCAAGGAATGACAGAACTCAACGAACAAACCTTCAAAGTGGAAGTACTCAATCCCTATTCATTCTCCATCGATTGTAACACCACCAACTACTCTATCTATTCACGTGGTGGAATCATCTCTGACGTTAAACAACCTCTAACTTTTTCATTTGTAAGTCAAATTTGAATAGTTTCAACAAAGTTCAAAACTAACTTGTTTTTTTGTTTGTGCATCTATAGAAATCATTGAAAGAATCAATTGAATCACCGGAATATTTGGATTTCAATTTGTTGAAGGAGAATGGACAGAGACATTTGGCAAGATTGACATTGTCTCAGTATAAAGAGAGATTTGGATGTTATCCAGGATCTTGGAGTCAGATCGATGCCAAAACAATGATTGAGTTGGCAGGACAAATCAACTCGAAACTCGGTATAGTGTCGACTGTGGATGAAGATGTTATCAAGACGGTCTCAATGACATCATGTGGAAATATCTGTCCACTCGTTTCAATCATCGGTGGTTTCACCGCACAGGAATGTTTGAAATCGATGACCGGTAAATTCTCACCACTCAAACAATGGCTATATATCGATGCGTTTGAATTGTACAACAAAGAGGAGGACGCGTTGAATGAGCAGCAGTTGACTACCGACTTTGTTGCCAGTGGTCAGTTGAATTCGCGACGTTCACACTCACAGCTGCTTGCTCTCGGTCTCAACAAGTGCAAGATACTCGAGAATACAAAGTTGTTTATGATTGGATCGGGTGCAATCGGTTGTGAAATGTTGAAGAACTACGCGCTCCTCGGAGTTGGTTGCGGTGCCGATGGAATGGTGACAATCACCGACAACGATCTCATTGAAAAGTCGAATCTGAATCGTCAGTTCTTGTTTAGAAATCACGATATCAACAGTCCGAAATCAAAGACGGCGGCACTCGCTGCCAAAGCAATGAATCCCGCGTTGAACGTCGATCCGCGTCAAGATAAGCTCGATGTCAACTCTGAGCACATCTACACCAGCCAATTCTATGAACGTCAAAACATTATTGTGAGTGCTCTCGACAATGTGGAGGCACGTCTCTACGTCGACACCAAGTGTGTAGCCAACAGGAAACCACTCCTCGAATCCGGTACTCTCGGAACGAAGGGACACACCCAAGTGATCATTCCCGATCTCACCGAATCGTACTCATCCACCAAAGATCCAAATGAGAAACAAACTCCATTCTGTACATTGAAATCATTCCCCTCCACCATCGACCATTGTATCCAATGGTCAAGAGATAAATTTGAAAAGCTATTCTGTATCAATCCATCTGAACTTGATAAATTCATAAATGAATCAGATTATATAACTGTAAGTTTATCGCGCTCGATATTAATATTTCCAATCATTTAGTAACTAACTAATTATCCATCCTTCTAGAAATTATTAAATTCACAAGTAAATAATAAGATTGCTATTTGTAAATCACTTTCGAAAATGATGTCACAATATCCACAGTCGTTTGAAGATTGTATTAGATATGCTAGAGTAAAGTTTGAAAAGTTGTATAATCATAATGTACTGCAATTGCTCAAGGCATATCCAATCGATATGAAAACAAAGGAAGGTGTACCTTTTTGGACACTACCAAAGAGACCACCAGCTATCATTAGCTTCAACAGGGATGACAGTTGTCATTTCAATTTCCTGGTGGAGACAGCGCTGCTCTGGGCAAACATCTTCAACATCGAGACGACCGAGGACTATCGCCAGTTTGCCTATAAATACTGTGATCAAGTCGTCGTTCCAGAGTTCAAGGCAAAGAACAAAGTAATCATATCCGACGAGAAGGCCGCTGCTCCAATCGAGACATTCTCCTACGAACAATTTATTGAACTCACAAAAACTCTGGAACAACAATTGATCAAGATGAAGAGCAACAGCAACAGCAGACAACAGACAACTCAACTCAATCCTCAGGATTTCGAAAAGGATAACGATGCCAACCATCATATCGATTTCATTACGGCCTGTGCCAATATGCGTGCACGTGTCTATAAGATCGAAGAGGTCGATCGCTTCAAGGTGAAATTGATTGCCGGAAAGATTATTCCTGCCATCGCCACAACCACCAGTGTTGTATCGGGTTTGGTTGCATTGGAGTTGATCAAAGTTCTCTGTAAACTTCAACCACTTACACAGTACCACAACTGTTTCCTCAATCTGGCACTACCCTATTTCTCGGTGTGTGAACCAGGTGAAGCGCCAAAGATCAAAGTTACCAATACATACTCCTGCACTCTCTGGGATAAGTGGGAAATCAATAACCCAGAGATAACCGTTGAGGATTTCATAAAATAGTAAGTTACTCACTTCACTTTTAATTAATTGTTATTACTGGTAAAATCAAACTCATTCTTCTTTTTACTTTGAAAATTCAATCAACCATCAGCTTCCAGGATAAATATGATTTGAAAGTTTCAGGTATCTATCAAAATACATCGATGATATTCATGGCAGCACTACCATTCCATAGAAAGAGACTATCAATGCAGTATGTATTAGAAATTCCAATTCCAATGACCAATTTACAAACTTAAAATTGTAATTTGGTTTTTCTAAACTTTAAAAGTGGTGATGATGAAGATTGCTAACACTAACACACTTGATTTAAAACTTAAATGAACAATTCCTATAGGCTGAAACAGTTGTTGGAGGATACAAATACAAAATCATACATAGATCTATTCGTATTGTTTTCAGACAATGGTGAAGATACAAAGGGACCACCAATTAGATTTATTCTCTAAATTTATTTAGATTATTAATATTAAATCAATAAATTTATTTTATATATACTTGACACACTAAAAATAACACATCTTTTCGCAATCACAATGTGCCCCAAAAATAGAAATTGTTGATCAAAAAAATAAAACAAAAAAAAACAGAATTTTTATAACCAGTGTTTTTTTAACACACCTTCAAATGATTGTTTTGGTTTACCATTAAATCAAATTCACATTCTTCTTTTAGGTGTTATAATAATAATTTAAATAATTTTATATGTTTTTTTGAACATACAACCACATACAATACATCATAAATATAAACATATTTCCAAAACATCAACCAAACAACCATTTCAACAGCAAGCAGATTATTATTCAAGTGTAATCATTAACTCTAAATAGGAGAGGTGTTCATTTTCATTTGCAAGCTGCAAAGTAACTAAATATTTAGTTTATAAATTAAATTCAATTCAATTAAATCATTTTTTTGTACAACAATCAATAACAAATAGCAACAACAACAACAACAACAAATAACAACTTCATTCATATCTTATTATTGGTTTTTTTTATAACATTTTAGTTTAGGTGTTATTTTTTTAAATAGAAAAAATAAAAATAATAGTAGTTACTCAACTGGTTGAATTATAACATTAGAAAAAAAAACTATCACTTCTCTTTCGAAAATGGAGTTAAAACACCCACTTATTATTATAAGTGTTGTTCCGCTTGCTACATTGATTACCACTTATATTTTGAACAATAGATTGGGGGATCAAACTCAAACGATTCCATTCATTTCAGAGACATTAAATAATTCACCAGAAAGGTATTAATAAAATGATCATTCTATATAGATGTAACAATTCAAACAACTTTTAGACTTACCATTCCTCTTTATGATCACACACCTTAAAGTTGTATTGGTACATTAGGTCTGTCCGTGACATCATGGGTTATGGTTTTTATCATCTTTATCAAGCAATCAATCACTAAATTCATGATAAACAATTCACCGTTTACATCGAGTTTCGATACTTTTTGGACGGATTCACGCAAAGAAGCATTCAACAAAATTACCTCCATCACTGGTACAATCAGTGCGTTTTCTCTCACAGGAGTAGCGTCATTCCAATATAAAAATTTACCAATTCCACATATTATTTTTGCATGTAAGTGATAATTTAATCAGTGGAGTTTAAAATTTTCAATCTCTAATTTTGCGCTCTATGATTTATTTAGTATTATTCTTTTTTGGTGGACTGGCATACATCATTTTACAAACTATATTGGATTATAACATAAGTTCATTCTCAAGAAATATGATTAGATTAAGAATATTTTTATCTGGATTATGTTTAGCTTTTATAATTCCCTGTATGTAAATTGATTAATATTTCATCAATTCATTCAACACTTTACTCATCATCATTCTGTAAATATTTTTTTATTTAGATGCAATATTACAATTTATAGATGAATATTGGTTCTCAAATATTTCGGCACTCTTCGAAATTCTATCTGCAGCCACACTCTTTGTTTATTTCATGACATACATTCATGAGTTTGGTCAATTCGAAATGTCTTTGGACTTCCACTATAAACAAAATACAGAGAAATCAGTTTTGCTTAAAAACTCAAATAGATACTATCAACAATAGTATCCAACACTCTGTTTGTAAGATTGGTTGGAAACCAATCATTTCCAAACCTCCCTCCCCTTCCTTCTTTCACATAGAATAAATTATTTCTATTTATTTTTATACGCAGTCAACTGTATCTTACTTATCTAGTATTTATATTTCAAGAGAGATAGAATGATATATATATATCATTTACATTTAAATAATGAATGAAAAAAATTATGTTTAAAAATAATATACAAATAAACAATTTATTTTCGTAATCCAAATAAACTGTTGAATACATCTGTTTTCTTTTCAGGTGATGATACTTTGGTGATGTTGGGTGGTGATGAAGATTGAGTATTGGTATTGCTCGGAGCTATTACCGGCTGGTAACCCGAACCATCCCCATCAAAATAGAGGGATTGATAGTAGACACACAGCTCTTCTTCGAAAGGCATCTGTAATTTAACAGCTTTCTCTTTGGCCTCTTTGATATGATCTTCGTGGTCGGTCGATGGATCCTTTCCAGAGAGAATCGAAATGATCGCCTTCAAGAGGATGGTACGTGGTTGTCCAATGGCGAAAATCTCTGAGAATTTCTCAAGCAACGATAGTGACTCGTGTATTTCAGCGAGAACTTTGGAACGATTGGTGCCAGACAGCGAATTTTGCATTAGCTTTATGAGAATCAATGGAATCGAAGCATAGGCTTCGAAAGTAGTGAAATTGTTGGGTTCGCCACGCACCAATATCGAGTAGGTTCGCTTGCTATATTCGTAGGCACCGACCGGATCGTTGAGTTGCAGTGCAAGTAATGCTTTTAGTATATTGAAATTCACTTGGAAACTAAGTGAGACTTCGGCGGCACCAATTGTGTTGAACAATGATTCAATCTCATTGAGTTTACTGCCAGTGATTGACAGCTCGCCAAGACGATAGTGACTGAACGAAGCTGTGAGGAGAGCCATGATCTGTAGCTGAATATCGCCTCGGACTCGTGAACTTTCTAACGCTTTTTGCGCCAGATTGACAGAGGCACGCCATTGTCCCATGTAATAGAGACACATGGCTAGCAGGACACTGGATTCTTCCATCATCTTCTTGTCACCCACTTTTCCAGCGGATTCCGACGAGATTTGGAATCCCGATTCCGCTTCAGTCCATCTTCCAAGTCCTGCCATGTAGATTCCCCATGATTGATGTGAGTTTCCATACACATATCCATTGGTTTCATCGGAACGTGCCAATATCTCTGCATAGTATTTCAAGGGAGTGGCATGATTTCCATTGGCACCGAGCACACGAATTCCAATGGATAACGCTTCACTTTGGAGATTCCAACTCTCGGTTGCAAGCTGAGACGCAACGAATGCACACCAAGATGAAGATTGCTTAGCGCAATCGTGTAGGAATATTTTAGAGAGGAGGACAAGACACAGAATGGCCTCTCTTTTCTCAAATGGATCGAGCGTTGAGGTGAAGAATTTGGTGAGAGAATCTTGGCGTGCAACTTTTGGAAGACGAACCAATTTACGTGCACCCGATGGAGCTGGCTGTGGTGCACTCTGGTTGGGTGGCATTTCAATGCCAAGATGTTTGAGTGCAGTCAAGAAATGTAGCGATGCCGATTGAAGCGCTCCCATATTGTAGAGTGCCAGACCGAGTTTACGTGAGATGGAAACAGCTTCGAGTGAAGCTTTCTTGGGATTTGGAGATGACGACGAAGATGATGAAGATCCTGACGCTGTTGAAGTAATCGATGTAAAGTTATTTGTTGATGCACTTCGTCTGTGTAGTTTCTTTGGATTCAATTTCTTTGAGTCCTCTTCGGCCGATGTTTCCAACTGAGTATTGGCGATATCGTCCAGACATTTCAATGCCAACTGGAAGAAACGTACTGCTTCCTTGTTGTTATTATCGGAAAGTGCAATTCCACCTGCTTTACTAGCATACTCAACCGTTTTCACATTGTCTTGTGCCTGATGATAGTGATGAACGAGTGCAACAAACAAAGAGTGTTGTGGTGTGTTTGTCAACTCCATAATATTGGCAATCTTGTGGTGTAGTTCACGACGTTGTGAGAACAACATTAGATCGTAGACAACCTCTTGTGTTCGCGTATGTTGGAACGAGTAAACGAGTTCTCCACTTGCATTGACACGTGAACGAATGAAATGAAGTTTTTCCAATATCTGTAGATCGTGTAACAAGTCATCCTTGGTGGTGGATTCCGTTGGTAGAATGCGATAGAGACTGTCTAGAGTGAACGGTGTACCAATGACAGATGCAACTTTCAACTCCAATTGCTGGACATTAGAGAGCCGATCGATTCTACTGGTAATCAGTGAAGTTACTGTTCGAGGTAGCGACACTCTGATATGCTCGATCGCCTCGAGTTTCGAAATGAATCGCTGTGTTGCTTCATCGAATAGATTGGCTGCACGCAGACCATTCAACATCTCTTCGATAACGAAATGATTTCCTTGTGAACGATTGAATATTTCCTCTACAATCTCGTCGGGCACACCTTCAGAGTTCAACATTTGATTGATAAGCTGAGCGGTTTCTTCTTTGGTTCCGAGTGGTTCCAGTTGAATCGTTGCAATTCCAGTGAGATTGGTGAATCCAAACGGCAAACCTTCTTTCATTGGACGCAGAGCAATGACAATTAAATGATTCTCCAACTGATGACAGAGATTCAATGTCAGAGTCCAACTTGCACTATCCATATGATGAGCATCGTCAATCACTATAACAGTGTTTCTGGGGATTAACATTTGGACGAGCCGGAGCATCAACATCTGTTGAGTTTCAGCACGTTGCGGTGCAGAGTATCGACGATTGACTTGTGGTGGATTCACGTTGATATCCAAAATCGGATTGAGCAGACCAACGTGTGGACCAAGCTCCAAAAGATTCTTGTATTCCTGTGCCTCTGATTCTTTGAGTGGCTCAGCTAGCAGCTGTTTCCAAATGTAGAATGCAATCGATTCGTTCATCTGCACTCCAGTTGCTTTGACAACCTTTAGTCCCTGACAGTATGAATACTTGATCTCCGAGATGAATCGCGATTTACCAAGACCGGCTTCTGCCTCTATCAGAACCACCTGTGTTCCATAGCCATCCCGTACCAGCCCTATCAAATCGGCCACCTGTTTCAACTGTGGTTGGCGACCGATGAGAGCACGATTGCGAACTGGATGATTTCTCGGTGATTGGTGATCGAGCGTGTACTTCTTGATTGGCTTGAACACCGGGATGGGAGCTGCCTTTCCTTTCACTTTGATAGGATCACTCAGTCGTACGAATTCAATGTTCTTGGCGTTCTTTGAAGTCTCCTCGCAGCAGAGTACTCCTCCTTGGCTGTGACTCATCAGCCTCGCCGAGAGATTGACCATGTCACCGACCACCGCATATTCACGACGTTCATCGCTACCGACATCACCACAGAAACACTTTCCAGTGGTGACACCCACCGTCGAGATTACCGTCAACTTGAAGAGGGATACGACAATCTCCATGGCAGCTTCGACTGCACGCGAAGGATCGTCTTCATGACTGTAGGGCGGTACACCCCAACAAGCAATCAATACACAACCCTTGTCGTCAATCATGAACTGACGGACAGTACCCTCATATTTATAAACAATCTTTTGAATTTCCACTACGATCGATTGCAACTTTTTCAAATCCTTCACAGGATCGGGAACACCATAGGAAAGATTAACGAAAATCACAGAGATATGACGGAGTTCCGCAAGATACTCGCCATGTCCATGTTTCAATTGATTGATTACTGCATTCGGAACGAATCGCTTCAGTGAATCTTCCATATCCATGAGAAGCGGTAGATCAAAAGAGGAACTTGCGATCCATCGACACCAACATCTGTTCATTGTAATCGGCGGTCGGTTTCTTCTCCTTCTTGTCAAGCAATACCATAGAATCCAACTTGTAGTTTGTCTTTCCCTTTGGTTTACTGCAGTTTGCGCAATGCTTGATAACCTCTTGACACTGCGGTGAAATATAGATTTCTCCACTTTCTGCTTCCTTCTCACAGAGTGTGGCTTGGATCAGCGCTTCACCGGCAATCAGGAACTCGACTTTCGAACTGACACCACCGACGTACAGCCCACTGATATTTCCACATCCGATTCCAATGTGCAGTGTAAGGAATCCTCCGGGCACAGGGAAGTTGTGCAGCTTTCGCTGTAGGGAAAGCGCACATTCACAAGCAATACGAACACGGTTGGTAACATCGCCATGCGTTGGCCAATGTGTCAGCACAGCATCACCTGCAAACTTCACGATATCTCCACCGTAGCCCTTGACAACCTTAATCAGAATCTCAAAGTAACGATTTAGATTTCTAGTGAGAAGTTCGACACCCTCCTGTCCATGTCCACCAAGTCGCTCCGTCAAAGAAGTGAAACCAGAGATATCCGCAAATAATACACATGATGAATAACTATAGTATAAGAAAAATATAGTTAGATATTGATTGATTGATTGATTGTTAATTAAAGAAGTAAGTTACTTTTCAATATGTGGAGGTTGAATTGGATCTGCAGATGCCAATAGTCCTTTAATAACAAGATTGGATACGTATGAACCAAGACTATTGATTTGAAGACGTTCTTTGTCATCGGATGGCAGCTTGTCTTGACGATCCTGGTGAGTCGAACCTTCGAGCCAGAATTGATTGAAACTGTTACGTTGCTTTTGGTCATCGGTTTGTTTGATGGATTTCAAGTGTTTAGAGAATACCGACATCTTGAATGGTTTCAATTTCTTTCCGCTGGTCGGCTGTTGAGGTAACTGACTGTTGGTGATAGCAGTGATCGTATTGGGATTGATTGTCGATGCCGGACCAGTAGTAGTGGTTGTCGTTGTAGTCGTTGTATTATTGCTGGCAACCGTAGTGGTAGTTGTAGTGGTTGCTGTCATCGATTTCGTTGGTGACATTGCCAACTCGTTGGTCAATGACGTTGGACTGCTTCCCGCTCCACCTCCAACACCGGAATCGGTTATCACCAGTGTAGTTGTTGTTGTAGTTGAGCTTGGTGAAGTCGGTGCATTGTCTTTGGTTATCAACGTCAATGTTGTAGTAGTCTGTTGTTGTTGTTGTTGTTGCTGTTGCTTTTCATCAGAATCATTCAATCTCGGTGAATATATCATTTCCATCGATGGTGAAGGAACGATTGCTATCGTTCTCGAGTTTCTAGCCGATGTAGATAAAGATGTAGATGTTGTTGTTGTTGTTGTTGGTTCATCTGTTGTTGATGTCGTTGCAGTTGTTGGTAAAACTGAATTTAATAAAGTAGCTAACAAGTTTGATGAAGAAGTCGATTGTTGTGGTAATTGTATAATTGGAATAGGTGGATGAGAAGAAGAAGTAGAAGTATTATTTGTGGTAGAGTTGGAAGGTGATGGTTGTGCTTGTTCATCGTCAGAGAAAACTAAAGGTTGTTGATTCAAAGACATATTACTATCAATGAATGATGTATCGGTAGATAAGAACGAACTATCTGTTACTGTATCGGTTTGGTTTGGTGTTAACGATATATTAAAATTGCTATTGCTGTTGTTATTCTTTATAGGTATATCAATATTAGGTGATGCAATATGTTGATATTGTGGTATAGGTTGTTCTTCTATCTGCTCTTGTTGATTCTCTTCAATCTTTGTATTATTATTACTATCTTGTTGTTGTTGTTCGTCCTGTTTTGATTGCGATAGATCTAATATTGGAATAGGTGAGGTAGATGTAGAAGATTGTGTAACTTCATTATTATTATTATTATTGTTGTTGTTGTTTGTTGTTGTTTCAATTGATCTTGGTGTTGTCTCGGTATTAACAATAGTAGAAGCACCAGTAGCCTCATTTCTGGTGATGGTAATGCTTTGCTTTTGAACTGGTTTGCCCATGAATGAATTAAGCAAGATTGTCTTCATTGTGGTTGTCCTACTGCTAATGTCTGACTTTGTATTTGCCTTTGTCAGCTTTGGTGACTTTATAGGTGGTGGTGGAATTACAACTGGTGCTGTTATATTACTGCTACTATTACTATTCCTTCTAGTGGTAGTACTAACAAACGGATCTGTTTAATAAATAAATAATAAATAATAAACAAACAAAATTATAAAATGTTAGAAATTAAACAATACAATATAATATTATAATTTAGATTAGTAATTAATTACCTTTTACATTGAATGTTATATGTGTAAATATATTGATACATTGATTAACTTTATCAATCAACTCCTATATATATATTAGAGAGAGAAAATGCTAGTTAATAACAAGTTTGTTATATAGATAACATTGATTTACTTTGACTTACAGAAGTTGATTGTGAAGCAGACAGTGACTGTATGCTGCTGCTCAATTGAGCGTGCTCATTGATAATGACTTTTAATGAATTCGAAGACTCTTGTAGCTTAGTACAGAGATTTGGTAGAGTTATATTTTTGGTCTGCTCTATATACATTGTACCTCGTGGTATAACTGTTGTTGTTGTTGTTGTTGTTGCTGTTGTTGGTGGTTTTGATGGTATTACAATTGGTGATGTCGTTGATATAGGTGATATTGAAATTAACATTGTATTATTATTACTATTATCGTTATTAGTGTTTGTTGTTGTTGTTGTTGTTGTTGTATTCAAATCAAGACTATTATTTAATATTGGTGTTGATAAAGATGGTGTTGATGGACTACTAGATAACATAATCGGACTGGTCGTAGATGAAAATGAGGAAGATCTATTCTGATTGATTCTCTGTTGATTCTTCAAGTGCCAGAGTAGATTCAGTAGCGAAGTGTGTATCTGATATAAATAATCGAAATAATGAAGTGGTTGTTGTTGTTGTTGTTGCTGATGATGTTGCTGTTGCTGTTTCATCTGTGGACCAACTATCGGTGGTAACATCGTACCGTTGTTAATAGAAGATCTTCTGATTCTTGGTGGCGAAGTCGGTACCGAGGAACCAGCCTGCATACTACTGCTCAACATTGTCGGAGTAGTAGCACTTGCGAGTGGTGATACTTTCTCCGGACTATTACAACTACTACTCTGATTACTCTTCATAGATGGTGAAGTCGGTGCTGACTGTGAGAATTGTTGCTGCTCATTATTCGTTGTTCCTGTTGATGTTGTTATAGTTGTCGATGTTGTTGTAGTTACTGTTGTCGATGTTGTTGTTGTTACTGCTGTTGTTGATGTTGTCGATGGTCTCGGTGCATTAAAAGTAGGTATATGCCAATGCATTTCGGTGAGTAACAGTATTAGATGTTGCCACTGTAGAAGCAGGTCTTTTCGGTGGAGTAGATAGTCGTTCTTGACCGGTGCCAACGTCGTCAGTGCAACACCCTTGTGCGCAACACTATTGTATTGCTTCACAGTTGCAATGATATTGGTGATGCTGTTCACTATCGATTTGATAACATCCAACAACTCTGTATGTTCTATCTTTGATCTTACTACACCATGATTGTTATTGTTAATGTTATTGTTATTACTGTTGTTGTTGTTGTTGTTGTTGTTGTTGTTGTTGTTGTTGTTGTTGTTGTTGTTAACACTGGCTATTGTTGGTGTTAGAGATGTAGATGTAGATGTAGTTGTAAGAGATGGTAACGATAGCTCTGAACATCTTGAGGTCATTCTACGTGAGAACATAACGATCTCTAACTCACTAACAGGATCACTTGCAACTACAAACTCATCGATACGCGCGATATCCAACAACATCGACTTGCCATACTCCAGCGATTTCTTTGAGCCATCATCTACCACCACAACATTGTTTGTAGATGTTGCTATTGCTGCTGATATCAGACTACTATTGTTGTTATTATTAATATTGTTATTGTTATTATTACTAAGATTCGATGTTGATGATGATGATGATGATGATGGTGTAGATGTTGCTGATGATGTTGTAGATATAGATGATTTAGTATCCATTAAATAAATAAATAAATAAAAAAACAAACAAATAAAAAAATATATATATATAAAATAAATCTATTAAAAATCTATTATTACAAAAAAAACAAAATAAAAAAACAAAAAAAAAACCTAAGATTTAATTTATATTATATTTAAATAGTAATTTATTGATACATGTATGTTTTCAAACACTACTGTTTACTTTTATTTGCAATCAACTTTATAATTTTTGATGGTCTGTTTTTTTTGTTTTTTGTTTTTTGATTTTTTCCATCTTGACTAAAAAAGTCAATTGAGAAAATTTTGATCGAATATTTATTCACAATAAATCCAAAAAAAAATATTAAAACATATTAACTTTAAATTAACTATACTTGTAAAATAAGTTCTTAAAACCAACATGAAATTGAATGAAAATATTTTAGAGACTTTAAAAGATTATAAAAAATTTCTTTAATATATTAATAAAAAAATAGAAGTAATAACTTTAAAATAAATATCTCAGGAGTCAATGATCAATTAGAAATTTTATTCTTATCTGTAGTTGGAAATCAAAAATATATTTGCTTATCACTTAAAAATTAAAAAATTAATTTTTAAGATCTTTTATAAAATCAACATTTTATCTAATATCTTAATTGTTTTAACATTACAAAGAAAAAATAAACTACCTTATTGGTGATAGATTTATAAATTAAAACAAACCTCGATTTTATTTTACTTGGAAGATATAGTATAAAGAAATTTAATTAAAAATTTTATCAGAACTTTTACTTTTCACGATACGATATTCTTTTTACTATGACACTAAATAAATATGATCTTTGAATACCCGTTTTAGAAATCAACCAATTTATTGAATAAAAAAAACACGTCCTTGTTCAACCCTACCATACATCCAACAGGAATATTGGATAAAAATTTGAATATCGAAAAAAATCATAAAAAAAAAGAGATTTACCAAATTTGGTTAAAAAAATTATTATTTCCTAAAACTCATACAATAAAATGAATATTGTAACTTTCATAGTAGAGCCATATTATCGAAAATTGAATTGAATTAATAAATCAAAAAAACCAAATAATAATACAAAAAACAAAAAAATATCCTTTTTATTAACTAACCAACAAAAAAACACAAATACTTTGAATTATTTCAACTTTAATAATTAATTAATTTTTTATTTTTAAGTAATATCTAAAGCAGTTATTGTTATCTACTTTTATTAGAAGGTCATATATATATTTTTTTAAAAGTTTTTTTGAATTTCAACCACATTACATATAAATTAAAAAGGTTTCAGTTTTTCAAGAAATTAAGTTTGCAGAATATTGTAACCTTGTTTACATAAAAGTGTTTCTAATACAAAAGAGAATAAAATATTAAATTAATTTAAAAAGGGTAACTACAAAATTATATAACCATACTTCAAATACAAACAAATTCAAATAAATTTCATTAATTAATTCATATTTTATTTTTATCCATTTTATTTTATTTTTTATCTTTTTTTATTTTTATTTAGATTCAAAAATAATATAAAAAAATTATAATAATAATAATAAATTAATACAATTTTTAATATTAATTGTTCAAATTACAAAAAAAAAAAATAATATATCTTGGAAAATGGGAGGAAAAGATCCAACACAAGGAGTTTTGAGTGTCTTTGATTTTGTACAATCAAGAAAATACTATGGTTTACAAATTCCAATCGCCAACTTGATGACCACAATCAACTCATGGTGGTCCTATCAAAAATATCAAACTGACAAGTTTGATCCAAAAGGATATATGCAAGGAAGGTTTGTATTAATCAATTATTACAAAATGTTAAAGTACATATGTAAATTATTAACTTGTTTATAATCTTCTTCTTTTTATTTTTCTAGAAAAACTGGATTACATTTAAATTTCATTCCAAAATATAAGTTACAAGTTAAAAGAGATACAGATGGAGGTACCGTTATTCAAGTTGACTACTGGGCAAGAATTAGAAAGACTGGAATTGCCGCTGCTTTTATTACCTATGGTTTGACGGCTGCTGTCGGTGCCGGAACTCTCTCCTACCATTGCATGGAAGCCAAGAATTTCCTCAAGGCATTCTGGGAGTGGTTCGACGGATCCTACCAAGTGGTAAAGGTCGAGGTGTTGATGAACGAGGAGAATACAGGCAGCAAGCAAGAGAATGCCAATGGATCTGGATACTCTGCAACCAGCTCCACCGTCAATAACTACTATAACTATGGAAGTGGTACCACCGGAACCACTCAAACACAATCGACCGTTCAACAACAATCTGGAATGTACCCAGCGGGAATGGATCAATATGCTTACTCACAGTACGGTTACACTGGATATGGAATGCCAGGTGTTGGTGTACCAGGACAGGAGGGAATGGGAATGGGCATGGGAATGGAGCAATACGGACAGAATGCTTATGGGCAAACTGCTGGCAGTGAGTATGACCAGCAGAATGGCTACGGTCAAGCTGGATACGGACAATCAGGATATGGTCAATCCGGATACGAACAAAATGTTTATGGTCAACAACAACAAGCTGGATATGGTCAACAACAACAACAACAATCTGGATACAACACCGGCTCTTATGGAATGAACGCACAAGGCGAACCTGTAGCAGCTGGCGGTGTATTCCATCAACAAACCTCGTTCTCACATACTACAACCACAGGTCTCAACACAGGTGTAGGTGGAACTGCAACTGACTACAACTCAATGTATGGCGGTGACACTTCGCTTCAAAACGATTTCCGCAGTAAATACTCTAGTTCCGGCTCGTTGAAAGTACCCGGTGCAGCAGGATCAAGTGGTGCCGGATACAATCAAAACAAGTCGCCAACTGGCAGCAGCGGTAGTGGACTCAGTCCAAATAGATCGCCAGGCGACGTTCCATATCCAAATCAAGCACCATTACCACCACCTCTTCCACAAAGACCAACGTCAACGGGATCGGCATCAGCATCGGCATCTTCATCTTCAGGTTCAAATCCACCAACTCCAAGTTCAATAGCCAATCCATTACTCAAACACGTATCAACTCCAACGCAGTCATCACAGCCATCAACACCTAGCTCGATGCTAAAGCCAAGCACTGCAGAGTTTGTAGAGGGCACTCCACAACCAACGAAAGAGAGTTCAGAAAACGATAGACTAAAGAGAGGTGGTCTCGGTTTCGGTTATACCTACGATCATCTTAAAGACGAACTCGACAAGAAATACGCAGAGAGAAGAGAAAGAATGTCTCAAGGTCAAACTGGTAACCCAACCAACTAGATATGATATAAACATTAATATCAAAAAAAAAAAAAAAAAATGAAAAAGAAAAAGAAAAGAAATACTTTCCTTAAAACTAACACAAATAGGTTAAATTAACCTATCTATAATAAAAAAAATCTAAGAATAATAAATTGTAAATTGTACTTTCATTGAATTCTAAAATTTGAGAATATTTCTCATTCAAACTTGATCAACTTTAAATAGATCTATTTACTAACACTTGCGTTTATTTTACTGATTTAATAATTTATTTAATATTAATCAAGATCTATAAGTGTATATATCATCAAAGCTATTATTTATATATATAATTTTTTAATATTTAAAATGACAGTAAGCTATATAGTTGATATACTTTTACTTTCTGTTATGTGATTCTGATTTAAATGTACAATTGTTGTTTTGTTTTCATAGGAACAAGATACTAAGAATAATGATGATGGTGATCATTCAAGTGATTTGTTTACATGCCCTAAATGCGGTAAAAGGAAATGTACATACTTTCAATTGCAAACGAGATCTGCTGATGATCCTCTGACCACATTCGTCACCTGTGTGACTTGCAATAATAGATGGGTATGTGTTTAATAACATTACTTTAAATCATTTTCTAACTATTTATAATATTAACAACAATTAAAGAAATTCTAAACTATATATATCAAAACTATGATTTTATGATGTATAAATAAAAATACTTACTCTACTTTTGTAGAGATGAACTATGAATAATAATAAAAATTATAAAATTTCATCAAATCAGATCTATCGATTCAATTTAACACCTTGCTGTTTTAGCAATATTTGTATGTTTATTTAGATCAATAACTATGTTCTATAATTTAATCTAAAATGATTTGTACAACTGGGTACTTAATATGAATAGGATGTTTGAGATAGGAAGGCTACCACTACCAGAACAATCAAAACGGAATATTTGATTACCTTTGTGTTAATCATTTATTGATATCTATTAACTAAATTAATTGATTTTTAATTTAACTGTAATGATTTATTTTTGTCAACTTAAATAGGTAATAATTCAATAGATAAGAACAATTAAAAATATTTAATTTAAATTTTGGTGCAAAACAAACTGTCTAGTGTTTATGTGTGTTGTTATTGAAGGAGAAAGATGAAGATGAATATATACTTAACTCTTCAAAACAAATATTGGACAACTGAAAACATAATCAACAAATAAAAATAAAATGAACAGATTTAATAGGAAAAAACAACTAACTAATAAAAAACTTAAGAGATATTTATATATATTTTTGATATTTTTTTTTGGTTTTATGTTTGGTTTATTGTCTCTTCATTAGCTGGGTAAAAGAAGTTTATTTAACATTAATTTAAGCGGTGGCGTCCTTGGCGAGGGACTTGGCAGTACGACGCTCCTTGAGGTTACGATTCTTCAATCTACGAGCTTCAGCTTGGTCGTTAATTTGCTTCTCTCTGAGCTTCTCGGTCTTGGACTTAACGATGTATTCAATTAAAGTACGCTTGTTCTTGAAGATGTTACCCTTGGCCTTGAGATACAACTCACGGTAACTGAGAATAATTACATAATAGATTATTGAATAATAATAATATTAGAAACGATTGTTCAATGAGGAATTGTTTTCATATGTATAAGTTGATACATACGCGTGTCTGTCGATCTTCTTGGCTTCACGGTACTTCTTCAAAAGTCTACGCAAGACACGGATTCTACGGACCCAGAGGACCTTAGATGGCAAACGAGCCTCACGGGTACCGAGACGGTTACCCATACCACGATGACGACCCAAAGCCTTAGCAGCGTTGTGCTCTCTTGCTCTGGAACGTGAGTGGACAACAACTGGCTTACGGATGATGAAACCGTTCTTAACGAGCTTACGGATGTTGTCTCCTACAATTGATCAATTTGATTTATAATGATTGATTTGATTTATCTATTAATATTTTTATTCTAAATACAAATATAACTAACTATATATATATAATGTGTAGATCTTTAATTATGATACATACTTGAGTTGGCCATTGAGACCTCAGAGATTTCATTTGGATCAATCCAAACTCTACCCTTACCACATTTGAGGATAGAGGCAGCTAACCTCTTTTGTAAACGAAGAGAGACCATTTTGTTTTAATAAGTAACCGGATCTAAAATTTGATAGATAAAAAGATATAAAATACAATTAGAACAATGATTTGATTGTGATTCGTCGACTAAAAAAAAACAAAAAATAAAAATTGAAAACAAAAAAAAAATCGAAAAAAAAATAATTTTTTTTCAGCCATTTTTTTCTAAACGTTTACTATAAGATGAGCGAAATAAGATAATAGAGGATCAAGATGAATGCATTACTATTTGTTTATCAATATTATTATTACTACTACATTTGATAATTAATTGTTGAACGAGAATTATTTTTTATCTAAAACTATTATTATTATTTTTTTTTTTCTTTCGAAAATGAATATTCATTCTGCCAAGATAAATTGATTTGCTTGATGATTTGATTGATTAAAATCTGTAAATCTAAAATTATCTAAATAACTATAATTTTTTATCTATCTGTATATCGAAAATTATTTGTTTATCTATATAATTAGTAGTAGGTAGTAGTTGAGTTCATTTAGCTATGATCATCTGTATCTATCTCTCACTCATTCTTGATTATAAACTTAGATGCTCTTACAAAAAAATATAAAAAAAATAAATAAAAAATTATAGGTAGTCCACTTACCAACAAAACTTAGTGAAAAAAAAGAAAGAATTCAACTGATACTCATCGTCATTCTTGTTGGGAGACTCACTCACTTTCGAAAAAAAAAACAAAAAATTCAAAAAAAAATGAAATAAAAAAAACACAAAAAAAAATACAAAAAAAACTTTACAAAATAACACTCCAAAGGCATTGACAAACGAACCTATGTAAATCCTTACATAGTTTTTACAAAACTTTTTCACCAAACATTATCCGCCAAATTTTGAAAAAAATATTAAAAATAATAATAATATTATTATTATGTAACAAATAAATAAAATTGATTGATAAACTAATAAATAAATAAATAAATCAGATGCATAACAATATTTTATCAATATTATTGACTATCTATTACTTCTCTCCAAATTTACAAAATATTGATCAAGTTTTTTAAATAGTAAAATAAAATTAAATTTGATAAATACATAAATTATAAATAAAATCTTGTTAACAACTTATTTATAATTTTTTTTTTTTTGAAATAATAATAACATAAAAAAAACTTTTTTAAATTTTTTTTAACAATCAATTTTCATAATTGTTTTTTTTGCATAATTCAAATAATTAATTAACAACAAGTCAAGTTACAAGATAAATATGAATGAAGATGAAGATGAAGATTTAGATGGAGTTCCAATCACTATGCCTTACGGTTTATCTGAAGAGAGTTTGGCACCATCCACCATGCAGGTATGAACAACATGTTAACATACAACTCAATGTGCAATGCAATGCTATACTACTATGCATAATGCCTATATAAATAATAAAAATAGAAAAAAAAAATATGATAATTAATATATATATTATTAAAAAAACAAAAAAAAACAAACAAATTTTGATATTGATATTTGCTTATTCGTTCAATTCAATTAATATTCTCTTGATTGTTTTGTTTTGTTTCATTTCATTTCGTTTTGGTGTTGTTACTCTTTATCAACCTCAACCTTCTTTCTTTCTTCCTTCCTTCCTTAAACAACACAACTGCTTCTTTTTTGAATCAAATTAATAAAAAAAAAAAGAATGTATCAGAGAAAAAGTTACAGGAATTGAAGGGCGGTGTCTCTACAAAGGTATCGTTGTTGGATAAACACAGGATTGATGCCGATCGAAAGAAAAAGAGAGATCAAGACGAGACTGCAAAGGTGTTTCAGGACTTTGTTGCCACTTTCGATGGTGGCGAGAACCAGGCCAGCGCGTCATCCGCCAAGAAGAAGCCAATGTTTGTAAAAGCCGCTACATTCCTCATGGACGACAATGGTGATGAGAAAGAAGAGGAAATCAATGAGAGAGACAGAGATACTGATAGAAATAACAGCAACAGCAACAACAAGAATAACAACGATGGTTTAAAGTCACCTATTCTGTCAAATACAGCTTCGTCCAATCAGCCACCCATCGTCAGAAAGCAAGGAAAGTCAAGATTGATCGACGAGCTGAAAGAGGAATTCAAACAGAATCAAGAAGAGCGAGAGAAGGATAAAGATAAGATGAAATCATCAAGGGATAGAGACAGAGACAGAAGGGACAGAGACAGACGAGATAGATCAAGAAGTAGAAGTAGAGATAGATACAGAGATAGAGATAGACATTATAGTGATAGAGACAGAGATAGAGATAGGGACAGAAGTAGAAGTAGAAGTAGAGATAGATATAGGGATAGAGATAGAGATAGAGACAGGGATAGAGACAGACATTATAGTGATAGAGATAGGGATAGGGATAGGGATAGAAGAGACAGAGACAGGGACAGAGATAGTCATAGAGATAGGGATAGAAGTAGAAGTAGAAGTAGAGATAGAAATAGACATAGAGATGGCAGAGACAGTAGGGACAGTAGAGATTCTAGGGATGCAACCTCTAGAGCTGGTGAGAGTGATAGCAAGGAAGACACTTCTAGTTATACTACTCTGTTCATTAGACAGCTCGCAAACAATATTACAGAGGATGACTTGAGAAAGCAGTTCTCAAAGTATGGTAGTATTGTGATGGTAAAGATTGTACCACCAAAGAATCCGCAGACACCTTACTGCGCGCTGGTCGCATACACCGACCACAAGTCAGCGAGTGATGCGCGTTACTATCTCGATAACAAACAGATGTTGGGCAGAGAGATGAAGATTGCATGGGCAAAGAATCAGGTTCCTATTCCAGGATCGTCGTCGTCGTCATCGGTCAATCCCGCAACTGCTAACCCTAACCAACCGGCGGTGTCGTCCGGTACGAATACACCGATGATGATGACAACAACTACACCTATGTTTGTATCACAGCAGCAACAACAACAGCACCAACAACAAAAAATCAAAGTAATGGTTCCACAACAGAAGGAGTTGAAAGATACAATTGACAGACTAGCTGGATTTGTAGCCAGAGAAGGATACCCATTCGAAAAGGAAATAATGGAGCGTGAGATAAACAATCCGACCTATTCGTTCTTGTTTGACAATAATTGTGATGATTATCATTACTATTGTTGGAAAGTGTACACATTGGTAGATGAGTTTGCCAAATGTAAATCAGCACCAGTACAAGTCATCGAAGATGGTCCAACCTATACTCCACCACTTCAACCACTTAATCATGATAGCAATGTCTCTAAACAATCAAAAGATATAGATACAAAGAATACAGATAAAGATCATATTGATAGAGATAATAGAGATAGAGATAGATCAAGAAGTAGAAGTCGTGATACACATATGAGAGATAAGGATAGAGATAGATCTAGAAGTAGAACAAGAAGTAGAGATAGAAGAGATAGGGATAGGGATAGAGATAAAGATAGGGACAGACACAGAGATAGAGATAGAAGTAGAGATAGAGATAGAAGCAGAGATAGAGACAGGGATAGAGATAGATATAGAGGAAGTGATAGAGATAGAGACAGAGATAGATATGGTAGTAGTAGCAGTAAGTCGAGTAGAGACGGAGGTAAAGGATCGAAGCTGAGTAAAGGAAAAGTTATTGGTAGTTCCGATAGAAATAGATTCCTGGATATATTACGGTCGTTGAACACCTCACGACAGAGAATCAAAGAGGCAATGGGATTCTCTATTGATTGCTCAGAGTTTAGCAATGACATTGTCGATATGATCATTCAATCGATATACAACCAGAGTAACCAGCCATTCAAGTTGAAGATCGCCCGTCTCTTCTTGATATCCGATATACTCTGTAACTGCACGGTGTCGGTGCAGAACGTCTCTTCGTTCCGAGGACTATTCGAAAAGCAGTTGCCCTACTTCTTTGAGAGTCTCAATGAGACACTGCGAGGTATCACCGGACGTGTCACTGCGTTCAACTTTAAGGATCAGATTATCAAGGTGTTGACCTACTGGGAGTACTCATCGATCTATCCAAAGACATTCATTCAAGGATTGAGATTCACATTCCTGAATACCAGTCCAATTGAGCCAATCATAAAGAAGAATCAACAACAAGAAGAAGAAGAAGAAAAGAAGGAAGAGGTAGAGGAAGATGATGATATTGATGGTATTCCATTGAATCAAACACTACCACCACCAAAGAAACAAGATGCCAACAACAATAGTAGTGAAAATAGGAAGAATGCATTGGAGGAGATGGAACGACTCTGTAAGACAAGTGGATTGGTTAGAAGTGGCTCGTTGGAGGAGATGGAAGCGAGATACAAGTTGTACCAAGATTTCGTATTGGAGGAAGCAAAGAAGGAACCGACCATCGAGCTGCAACAGATAGACTACAAGAGAATCGATGACGAAGTTCAAGACTACAAGAATCGTTTGTTATTATCGAGCAAAAACGATCCAGAGACAATCAGTGATAGCATCAAGCAATACAGAGAGACATTGATTTCCACCTACTCAAAGAACTTCCATAACACCACCATCATATCAACACCATCATCGACCATCGGATCATCAGTCAACGATTCAACGAAAAAGAGAGATTATAATAATGATAGCAATAGTTTAAATGATACATTATCACATAAAAAATTAAAGAAATAATCAATCAATTAATTAATAATGATTAATAGTTATAACTCATTTAATCAATTAATTTAATCAATCATGATTTTCTAACGATATTTTTGGGTGATTGTGATTGTGTGTGTAAAACTTAAAAAACGAATTTTCGCGCGGTCTATTTTTGAAAAACAATTTAATTTAAAATTGTGAATAATTCATTTATTTTTTGTGATTGTTTAATTATTTATCTAAACTATAACCAACTATAGAATTTAGTTATATTTATTTTAGTAGGAAAAAAATAAATATTTTTATCATATTATTACAAATTAAGATCAGATAGATCTATTTTAGATTGTTTATTTATATTAAAATTCGAAACACGTTTTTTTTTTTTTTGGTTTTGTGTTTGATTTTTGATTTTTTTATTTTTAAATGATACCCATTATTAATTATAACAATAATAATAACAGTCATAATAGTAATAATAGTAGTAATAATAATTATAGTGGTATGAATGAACCTAATAGTAGTTTGTTAAGTTCAAGTTTGTTGATGCATCAGGCATCGATGACATCATCAATCTCTACAACAGCTGGATCGATTGGTATCGGGAATACAAGTTTATCATCTTCAACCTCTCAACAACACCAACAACAACAACTAGGACAATCACAAGGACAAGGTCAATCCAATTGTATTAGAGTAGTATGTAGATTCAGACCACTAACTGAATCGGAACAAAAGAGAAATGAACATTCAATCATTCAATTCATTGATAATCAATCTTTTATTGTAAAAGTATGTTAATTACCAAATCTAATCTACAAAAATGATAATCATAACAAAAACAACAGTTAGCTAACTAGCTTTTTGAACTATAATAATAATCAAAGCAAAGAGAATCACAACAACAATACTCATTTGATAGAACTTTTAATTCATATGAAGATCAATCTGTTATATTTCAAGATGTTGCTATTCCAATTGTACAAGGTATGTTAAAATGAATGACTGAAGGTGTTATGTTATGTGAATGAAATTTTAACAAAGTGATATGTATAGACTTTCTAGATGGATATAATGGAACTATATTGGCATATGGACAAACAGCATCTGGCAAGACTTATACTATATATGGAGAACCATCGGGAGATGACGATTCACAATCAAAGAATGGATTGATTCCGAGGGTGATCGAGGAGATATTCACTGGAATTGCAAAGATGAGACAGAAGAACAATGCACTTGCCTTTGTGCTAAAGATGAGTTGTGTTGAGTTGTACATGGAGAAGATAAACGATCTCTACAATGTCAATGGCACCAATCTTCACATTAGAGAACACCCCGAGAAGGGTATCTACGTGGAGGGCGTCAATGAAACCGTTATCCAATGCCCGGAGGATGCATTCGAGTTCCTGAACACCACAAACAACAACCGTGCCGTTGCCGCCACCAAGATGAGTCAGGCGAGTTCGCGTAGTCACTCGATCCTGATGATCGAGCTGTCACAACAGAATCTGCTGGATCTCAGCTCGAAAAAGTCGAAGCTCTTCCTTGTGGATCTGGCGGGGAGCGAGCGTGCGTCCAAGACTGGCGCTGAGGGCGAGCGAATGGCTGAGGCCAAGACAATCAACCAATCGTTGTCCACACTGGGAACGGTCATCAATTCACTCACTCACGCAAACAAAACACATGTACCCTATAGAAACAGTAAACTGACGCGTGTTCTACAGGAGTCGCTTGGTGGTAACTCAAAGACGACGCTGATCATCGCCTGTTCACCTAGTAACTACAATGAAAGTGAAACCGTTTCAACTATTCAATTTGGATTGCGTGCAAAGAAGATTACAAACAAACCAAAGATCAACAAGGAGATAACAGTGGTGGAGTTGAAGCAGCTGCTAGAGAAGTCGAACCTTAGGATCAAGGAGTTGGAAGATTTCATTGTGTTGCTACAGAATGACATATTACTGCAGAAACAATTCATCGACACGCTGGAGAAAGAGAAACAGGAGGCGATCGATAATCAGATTGTTATTGGAAGTGGTGGAGCGATGTCGACAGAGAATGGTGAGCCTCAACCAGACGCTGGATTATCGCTGACCTGCAACAAGAAGCTAAGACGAGAGTTGTCTGCCAACTCATCGTTGAAAGTCAAGAGATTGAGAGATCGTGTATTCAAACCAATGAACTTGAAGGATCTATCAAGTAATGAAAATGGAAACAACAATGCTATTGATGGTACTGATGGCAGCAACAACAACAATAGTGGTAACAACAGTAGCAATAGTAACAACAGTACCAGCAACAATCAACATGCTAAGAAAACTGGTAAATACACTGCCAGTAAGATACCTTCATTGTCAATGAAGAATTATGTAGATAATCATCAAAATCATCAACATGAAGATGATGAACAAGAACAACAAGATGAAGATGTTGTTGTTGATGAGTATGAAGGTGAGAGTGGTGACGATAATTTGACTAGCAATAGTAATAGTAATAGTGGAAGTAGTAGTAAGAATATAAGTGATGACGATGATAATGATAATGATATGAATGGTAATACAATGAATTCAAAACAACTAGATGAACTACTACATCGTTCACTCCTAGGACTGAATAAACATCAACAACAGAGAAATCAATTCAAAGAGAAACTACTGCGATTGGAGTTGGAACAAGATCATGACCAGGACGATGATGACAGTGACAGCGTTGTTCCAATCAACTCTGCACTAGACCAGCCAACTCCACCGATTTCACCGAGAGCTCTTCCCAGACTTCATCAATCTCCACCACACTCGCTTTCCAACTCGTTCTCAATGATCTTACCTTCACTGTCGAGAGATCCATCATTCACACTCGAACACTACGCCACACAACCACTCACCGATTCACTCAATGATATTATCGTTTCACATAATTTAGAAGATAGTTTTAGACAACAACATCAACAATATCAACAACAACAAGTTACTTCTACAAACATTATTTCTACAAGTACAACATTGATTGAAAATCAAAATAGTACATCTACATCTACTTCGTCAACCACTACACCTTCGACATCTATTCCGACATCACCCAAACAACCAAAACAACAAATAATTACATCGTCACCTTCATCTTCTAATGATAATCTTAAACTACAACAACAATCACAACAATATCCACAACAACAAAATGAAATAATTGCGCCAAATTCACCAAAATTAATATTCAATCCAAGTACAACATCGGTCACCAACTATGAAGATATAAAGAAGAAATCAAACACTTTGAATAACTCTACTGACCAAGCAACCACTTCATCCTCTCCAATAACAACTGAATTGACAACCACTACCAAACCAACCAAAACCAACTTTAAATCAACATTCTTTTATCTTTCGATTATCATTGTATTCCTAGCAATCAGTGCAAGTCTCTATATTAATCCAGCTCAAATATCCGATAAAGCAATCCTACAAAATCACCTATTTAAGCTTGGAATTGTAAATAACGATTCACCAACATTAGACCAACTAAAGAAATCATATAAATCATCATTACTTAAATAGTAAGTTATAAATATATAATACTAAAGATAAACTACTAACATTCACACAATCTATTCATTAGTCATCCAGACAAAAACATTAATTGTATAGATTGCACTTCTAAAATACATGAGATACATAAATCTTATGACATTCTGTATCTACATTATACAAGTAAGTATTATGTTTATCCATCTATCAATCAATGATTAAACTTTAACAATTAACTAACTTGTTGTTATTACTGTACCATATAGATCCAACTTTCTTTAAAATAATAATTGATAGACTTCCTTTTAAGATTGTTTATAAAGATGATTTGACATTGGACAACGATTATCATGATTACAAGCAAATAGAAGATGGTGGTAGTAGTAGCACTACTATAAGTAACGTCGATCTGGAGCTACAATTGTCCAACCTAAAGTCAATACAAGCAAAGATCGATAAAGACACAAAGGATTTCGAACAAGAGAAATCACTTTTCAAGTCTTTACAAGAACAAAAGGAGTCAGAGCTAAAGTCAATCACCATCCAAAAGCAAAACCTAGCAAAAGAGAAGGAAGAGTTTGAAAACAGAATAGGTGTACAACAGTCTGAGCTCAACCAGAAATCACTCTCTCTCGAAAAGAAGGAACAAGAACTAAATCAACTACAACAACAACTTGAAACTCAAAGATTAACTATTCAAGAATTAACAGTCACCACCACAACAACAACAACAACCAAACAACAAGAACAACAACAAGATGTACAAACCAAAGAAAAACAATCAATAACAACTGAATCATCATCTCCAACCACTACAACAGATCAACAAGAAACTAAATCAACCACAACTGCAGGCAACGACAACAATAACAACCAAATTGTCGCACCAAGTAAAGACCCTCTTCCGCTGCGATGGATTAAAAGTATTGTAAATTGGTTTAAGAGTATATTTGGTTAACTTAATAACTAAATAACTAATATATATAATAAAATAAAAATGTATTTATAACAATAAATTGTAATTAAGAAAAAAAAGAAAGTTTAGTTTATATAATATATTATATTTGTTTTTGTTACAAAATTGTTTGTTTTTTTTTTTAATAATACTGAATATGAACAGAGATCAAACTCATATCGTTTTTTTAATTTATTTAGAAAGTGCGTTATTTATTTAGTCCTTCTTGACTTGGACGGTCTTGTTTTGACCTGGTCTTTGTGGACGTGGGATAACACGGATCTTACGGTCTTGGACGGAACGGACACGTACGATGTGAGAGTGAATGGCACAGGAGATACAGTATTGGGACTTCAAGTAAGTCTTTGGGAATTTGTACTTGGCAGCAGTGAAGACACCTTGGTCGGAAATATCCTTAACGGCAGCATTCTCAACGATTGGACGGATGTAGAATCTCTTTACAGCCTTGTCCTATAATTATAATCATCATATTAGAATCATCACACTACTACTATGTAAATTATTTTATTTGTTTTCAATAACATACCTTTGGGGTGCAACGAGCACAGTTGGTGCAACGGATGGCTCTGACAGATCCACGACCGTGCTTGGCTCTACCGTGATTACGTCTCTTCTGTGTCATCTTGGATCTATTGTAACGATTGTAGATAAATTCGAGTATAAGTAAATTATTATTTGGGGTTTTTTCGTTTTTACGACAAAACAAACTTTTTGAAAAAAATAAAAAAAATAAAAAAAATAATAAATTTTAACACAAAATGAAAAATAAGCTAAACTCTTAAAAGAAAAAATAGATGATGATGTTCTAGTTGATTATAATGCATGTATGCTATGTTCTTTGATAAATCCAATTAAATCTGAAACAAAACTTTAATTCTATAATAATTGTTTATCTAAATCTATCTTCTTGTGAAAAACATGACTTTGACGATGATTGTCTATCCAAAAAAAAATCTGTAATTATTTTCTGTAATTGTATCTTGATTTTCCTAATAACCAAAATAATAATAACATTTGTTTGTGCTAAATTTTATCTAATCTAAATAAAAATAGGATATAGAGTAGGTAATTGAACTATTTCATTGTAAACTATTATTTTGATTATTATTATTATTATAATTATTATTATTTTTTATTTTATTAACTAAATAAATATTATTGATAATTTATTAAACTAAATAATTATTATTGTGTTTATAAATGTAGTGTAGAGCTTAGCTTATTCAATATATTAAAAAATGTCATCAGACCTAAAATATAGTTTGTTATAATACAAAACGAAACACTCACATACTTGTACTCTGTAACAACAAACAGTGAAAAAAGGAAGGATTCAAGTGCAGAAAATTGTTTTTCACAACGCCAACCACAAAAAACAACAATCAAAAAAAAAAATATAATTCTATAAAAATTAAAAAAAAAATCGACACTCCATTTTCGATTTTTGAAAACTTAAAAATAAATGCACAGGCTTTTATTTTAGGATTTCCTTGTATCAATGAATTAGATTTATATTTTTAATGACTTTTTTTACTCTTTACTTATTTCTATTGAATAGTATTTTATTAATTATTTGATTATACATAATTGTTTGTTTTTTTTTTTTATATATACTAATTTTAAAAGTGTGTGTGAAGTCAAATGATCATTCATATGAAATTTTTCTAAATTTAGAAGTTTTTTTTTAAAATATAATATATATTGATTTTTTGTTGTATGAATGGAGGATAGAATAAAAAAGGCATTGAATGAACTCGATAGTGCAACTGTCATTCAAACATTGTCGATACCTTCACAGCAGACAAGAGAGTTGAAAGCGCAACAAGAGCATTTGCAGTACCAACAGCAACCGCAGCAACAGGATTATCAGCACAGACCGTGGAGTACCGATGATTACTACTTTCGTGTCAACACCTACAGTATTGGCAAATGGTTTGCCAAGCCATCGTTGATAGACCCTCTTCAGTGTTCAAGATTCGGTTGGATCAATTGTGAACCCGATATGCTAGAGTGCGTATCATGTAACAAACGACTCTATTTTAAGTTACCGGATTCACTGTCACAGCAACAACGTACGTACATATGTCAATGTCACAAACATTTAAAAGAGGAAATATATCTAATAATTCAATTGGAATTACTTTACTTCTATAGGTGATAAAAGAATACAGGATTTCGCATTGATGGTTAAATCTACTGGACATAGAGATACATGCCCATGGAAAGACAATGGATGTCCTACATTCTACGCAAGACTATCAAACATTCCATCGTTGATACAAATCGAAAGTTTTCAAAAGAGAGCACAAAATATCTATAATCATCTATCCAATAGTATATTACCATTGTTAGATATCGAGTTTTGGGTTTGTATTTTATTATTATTTATAATTGACTGATAAAGATTTAGATTTATATATATTAATTATAATGTGTTTGTGATTGTTTTCATTTATATCACTAAATATAGTCAAATGTACAGAGAAAAGATAAAAGAAACCTTTTGAAAGCATTGTTATCGTCGTCAGAGATTACAAGTGATAGCGGTGAGTTAAAAGCAAGAATCTCTGTTATTCTGGCGTTGTGTGGTTGGGATTATTATAGTAACAACAGCAACGGCAATGCTGCTGATGGCAGTGACCACAGAGATGACAACAACCATATCAATATTCATTGTTCATATTGTCAGAGAGTGTTGGGTTTGTGGAACTTTAAATCAATGAACAATAATAATAGTGACATCAGCACTGTGACTATAGATGATCCTTTCATTCAACTATATCCCAATTTACAAACACAAACAACATCAACATCACATAATAATAATAATAATAATAATAATTCATCATCAACGTCAACGTCACTTAATGTTAACAATTCACTTTCAAGTCATACAATTGGTGGTAGATCTAATACGGTATCTAGCTTTGTACATTGAAAAGAGGTAGAGAATCAACAATAGATATACAACAACAACAACAACAACAAGAAGAAGCAACAGTCGAAGATAGAAAGAAAGTAGTTTTTGAGAGTTTATTAAGTAGATCGATATCATCTTGGAGTGGCAGTAGTAGTTTCATTAGTTTTAAAAATCTAATTAATCCACAGTCAACCACCAACACAAACACAAACACAACACCATCATTATCGACATCAACATCAACATCGAATATACAACCAGTTTCATCGTCATCAACCATTGTTGATGCACAATCAAGTAATAATAATGTAGACGAAGCAACATTACAACAACAACAGAAAGAAAAGGAAAAAGAGATACAATTGAAACTACAACAACAATTACAATCGGAGCAACGAACAAAGAGTGATGTAGGATGGAGTTGGGGTCAGAGATTTGTATATCATCCAACTGTGTCTTTTAACAAAGCAAAGGATTCAATTATGAATGTTTCACTTTCACCTATTAAGGAACATAGGTGGTTCTGTCCATGGGTTAACGATTCCAAAGATGAAATCAATGACAAGTATTAATGATAACAATAGGTATGTAGATATATAATTGAAACTTTTATAATCGTTTCGTTTATTAACATATATTTTCTCTTTAGTAATAGTAGTGGTAATGTTCAACTACATCTCCAACTTAATAGTATCAATAGTAGTAGTGGTAACACAAACAATTCTTCATCTTCCACATCCAACACACCAACAGCAACCACATCAGCAACATCAACCACATCAAACAACTATCAAACATCATCACAACACACAACAACAACTTCAATTAAAACATCAGCATCAGGTTGGGAGAATCTCTTGAGTATCGTGGTACACAATCAGTTCATTCCAAAGAGTAGTTTTGATATTCAAAAGGATGGTACATTAAATAGAAAATTGATTCTACCTACAACTACGTCAACTACGACAACCACCAACAGAGTCATCACAAACAACACTTCTAATAATGTTAATTTGAATAACATTACAATATAAATGATAATATATATGGTTTTTTTATTATTATAATAAGCACATATATCTTTACACCCTCAACAAACACATTGGTATTAATTAATCGATTCTTTTGAAAAAAAGTTAAGTAGGTTGAACATGAAGAGGAAAAGGCGAGTGGTTGTTGAGGCCCTCAAAAAAAAAATGTGTGTGTAGTATATTTAAAACTATTTATTCTATTAAATAAATACACTATCATATCCAATTATATTACTTATTCTCATACAACAATGTCAGACAAAAAGAATTTATAGCTTTTGATATTAGTTTAAAATGAAAATTTCGACAGTTGAAATCAGTATTTATTTAAATTTTGAATAAATGATTATTAACTACTTTTAAATAAATAAATCTTGCTAACAATGATCGAATTTCAAGAATACAGAGTTTTCAAAAGAGCACAAAATAACTATCCAATAGTATATGACCATTATTAGATAATCAATTTTGGGTTTGTATTGTTATTTATTTCTAATTTGGTTTAGTTATGTGAATTGATTCACTATTTTAGTCACTTGTGACGCACACTCACTCATTATTATTGACTGATTAAAAGTAAAGATTTAAGTTTATATATTAATTATAATAGTGTTTTTTCTCATTTTTTTCACTAAATATAGTCAAATGTACAGAAAAAAGGAATCTATTGAAGAATTGTTATCGACCTCAGAGATTACAAGTGATAGCGGTGAGTTAAAAGCAAGAATCTCTGTTATTCTGGCGTTGTGTGGTTGGGATTATTATAATAACAACAGTATCTGCAGTGCTGATATGACGATGACAACAACCATATCAATATTCATTGTTCATATTGTCAGAGAGTGTTGGGTTGTGGAATTTTAAATCAATGAACAACAGTAATAACAGCAATACTGTGACTATAGATGATCCTTCATTCAACTATATCCCAATTTACAAACACAAACAATATCATCAACGTCAACGTCACTAAATGTTAACAATACACTTTCAAATAAATGAACAATTGGTGGTAGATCTAATACGGTATCTACTTTGTCATTGAAAAGAGGTAGAGAATCAACAATAGATATACAACAATAACAATAAGAAACAACAGTCGAAGATAGAAAGAAAGTAGTTTTTGAGAGTTTATTAAGTAGATCGATATCATCTTGGAGTGGCAGTAGTAGTTTCATTAGTTTTAAAAATATAATTAATCCACAGTCAACCACAAACACAAACACAACACCATTATTATCGACATCAACATCAACATCGAATATACAACCAGTTTCATCGTCATCAACCATTGTTGATGCACAATCTAGTAATAATAACAATAGTAATCAAAATGTATACGAAACAACACAACAACAACCAGAAAGAAAAGGAAAAAGAGATACAATTGAAACTACAACAACAATTACAATCGGAACAACGAACAAAGAGTGATGTAGGATGGAGTTGGGTCAGAGATTTGTATATCATCCAACTGTGTCTTTTAACAAAGCAAAGGATTCAATTATGAATATTTCTATTTAACCTATTAAGGAACATAGGTGGTTCTGTCCATGGGTTAACGATTCCAAAGATGAAATCAATGACAATATTAATGATAACAATAGGTATGTAGTGAATCATAAACGACACACACAATATATATATATAATTGATACTTTTATAATCGATTCATTATTAATATATATATACAACATATAAAACAACAAAAATCATACAATATAATGTTTTTTTATAGTAGTGGTAATGTTTAACTACAACTTAATAGTATCAATAGTAGTAGTGGTGTTGGTAGTGGTAACACAAACAATTCTTCATCTTCCACATCCAACACACCAACAGCAACGACATCAGCAACATCAACCACATCAAACAACTATCAAACATCGTCACAACACACAACAACAACTTCAATTAAATCATCAGCATCAGGCTGGGAGAATCTCTTGAGTATCGTTGTTCACAATCAATTCATTCCAAAGAGCAGTTTTAGTGCTAAACTAAATAGAAAATTGATTCTACCTACAACCACTACTAACAAAGTCATCACAAACAACAATAGTAATCATGTTAACTCGAATACCTTAACAATATAAATGGTAATATATATGGTTTTTTTTTATAATAAAACCACACCAACACAATTTCTTATACACCCACTTGACAAACACACATTGGTATTACTTAATCGATTTTGAATATCTTTGTTTTTTTTTTTCTTGTTGTTGTTTGCTTTTCAGTTGAGAGTAACAACATTTGTATTGGTAGAGGGTGGTAACTAACATATAATTTAAATAGCCAGGTATTCTTTGTTGTTTGAAAAATAAGTTAAGTAGAACATGAAGAGGAAAAGGCGAGTGGTTGTGGTTGTTTGAATGATATTTATTTGTTTAAAAAAAATTCGTTTTCTTTAAAAGCTCATTATGTATGACAAGAAAATAAGATGAAAAAAATTGACTGCAGACAATCATACCCCACACACAATCATCATATTGCAATAAATGGAAAATAACAAGACTCCAATCAAAACAATTTATTTATTGAAAAAATATTTTAACCATAAAGAGTTAAAATTTTGTTTTATCATTAATACGATCACACACAACCACCATTCGACGATTAATCATATTCAAATATTAATGTTTATTGGTTGAATTGTTGATATATGCTGTTATCACAATTGTTGTTGTTATTGAACGTAGTTATTTTTGGATGTGTTGGTTTCGGAACATATTAAGTAGAGTTGATCTAGATGACAATGATTGGTATTTTATTGATGTTACATATTTGTTAATCACATTTATTTTAGCGAGCGCGCTCAGTGCTACTTGTTTATTTAATATCGTAATTTAATCGTGGTTACATTTATTTATATCAATTAATATTTTAGTTAATTTCCTAAAATTTTAAAAATCAAAAAAACCAAGATATATATAAATCCTTATTTTCAAATTAATATTTATTATTTATATAACTTGTACAAAACCAACTCTTTTTAAACTATCATTCTTTAATTATTATCTTTATAAAATAATAATTTTATATATTAATTTAATTATCAAATATTAACAAGACCTTCCCAACATTCAACATTTATTTATTGTTTTTTTTTTGTTATAATTTATTATTTTTATACATTTACCTCTCGAATCCTGGAATTAAAAAACTTGTGTTCCCAACCATATTAATTATTGGTTTCTACATCTTCTCCTAATATCATTTTAAAACAAACAACACTCTTTATTTTTTAGTTTGAATTTTTTTATCAACAAAAACCATCCCACCTTTGACATTAACCAACACGGAATCTTTTCTGATCAACAACAATACACTTTTCTAATTCTCAAACGAGTATTACAACCACTCCATACATCTTCATTAATTTAATATTATCTATTTTCCATAGTCAATAGTGTACGTTAGTAAAACCATTTGCAACTCTCCTCTTTTTTAAAGGTATGTATAATGTTCTACTGCGGTGCACCATCCAATTTCATTAAACATTTATAGAAATTCTATATTATTTTACTTTTATACCAAAAAAGGCATTGTTTTCAATTCCTATTCATCAAATTCCACCCACCTCCAACTAACTACTACTCAAAAACAATACCCACAATTATTTCGACATCTACTACAACAACTTGAACAATCATAAATTAATGTATTCACACTATAATTGATTATTAATATTGTTGGCAATAACAATAAGATCAACTTGTTTATTCAATATATAGAATAATATCTTTTTAAAGTTGGAAAGTTTATAGCAATTCAGCACACCATCAATCTCAACACATAATAAAAGTTGTGTTTTCACCTCTCCCAAACTCACAGTTTTTCTTCACCACCACACCTACTTTTCAAAAATGAATCAAAATAACAATATTATTATACAATTAATAATATTGTTTTTTTTTGATATATTAAAACATGATATTTTATAAAATTGATATTGTTGACAATACAGTAGTTGCTGAACAACAATCATTATGTTGATGTTAGTATATATTTTTCTTAAGCTAGTGTGATGAAGATTCTGATGGCGGTAGTGGTGGTGGTAGTGTGGTGGTAGTGTGTTTTATAAATATATAAAGTTTGAAAAAGGGTTGTGTGATTTCAGTGTGTTAGATATTACTCGAAGTAATTTATCATCAAACCAACACCATATACATATTTATCCTTAAATCCCTAAAGATAAACTTCAAAAACTGACCACCTCCACCATATTAAATACCTATCATTCCTTCCTTCAAATAGACCACGTCACCACACCTAACCAACCAACCAATCATCAAACAATTATTTTTAATTCAACAAAGATATGTTAAATCCAAAAAACTTCCATTGAAAAAAAATAATATTAGTCTATTGATAAACCAGTCAGTATCTAACTAACTTTAACTTCTCATTTCCTACTTTAATCTTTAAGATTGTTTATTTTATTAAACTTGTCCATCATCATCAACATCATCATAAAAAAAACATCAATCATCAAACAACTCTATTCCCTCCAAAATAGTTATATGATCAGAATTTTAAAACATAAAGCTAAAATCATTTTCTAAATAATTATAATTATAGATAATTTTTAAAAATGGGACAAAAATTATCCTCCAACTTAAAAGCTTCGTCTGATATCAAACTACTTATGTTTGGTAGTAATACAAGTGGAAAGGTAAGAAAAAAATTATTGTTTTAAAAAAGTTTTAAAAATAAAAAATAAAATTTCTAACTTTTTTTTTTTTTTTTTTTATAGTTATCTTTTATTAAACAAACACAACTTATATATCAAGGTGGTAGATCTGGAGATGATGCACAGAAAATCAAAACTATGATGAGATTTTCGCTTTGTATAGTAATTAAGGAAATCATTAGATTTATTCATTCCACCTCTCAAGAGTCTATCAAAAAGTCATGGTTAAAATTCAAAAGAATGGATATCGACTCTGATATAGATATTAAATTGGCCAAAAGTTTATTCAAGAATCTAATGGACTTGTGGATTGATACTGATTTCCAAAACCAATTCTTACCAATTACAAAATTTAAAAAAGAAGATACTATTTAGTAAGTTTTTGACAATTATTTTTTTTTAACTGTTCAATCTTTATTAATTTAAATAATTTACTTTTTCTTAGTTTAATTGAAAATGCTAAACGAATTATAAGTGAAGACTTCATTCCAAACGAAACCGATATTTCAAAGTTTAGAATGAAATGCACTGGAACATCCGATACTAGACTGGAGGTTGAAGATTGTAGCTACACTTTTGTTGACGTTGGTGGTCAAAAATGTGACAGAAAGAAATGGATCCATCATTTCGAAGATGTTGGTGCCATTTTATTCTTTGTATCCTTTGACGAATACGATCAACCAGCCGAAAATCCTAAATATGAAAATAGAATGAAGGAAAGTTTAAGTTTATTCGAAGAGGTAATTATTATTAATTATAAATTTTAAATTATTAAATAATTAATAACTAACTTTCATTTTTTTAGATTATTAATAATAAATTATTTACCAACACCACTGTAATATTGATGATCAACAATAAAAATCTATTCAAACAAAAGTTGCTGATAGAGCCATTGAAGAACCATTTTTCTGACTACACCAACGAACAATGTGAAGCTTCATTCCTTTTGAATTCTTTTAAGAACAAAGATAAATTCAAACAAAACCGTAGATTATTCACCCACACCTTTGAAACCGATGATTGCAATCAAATTAAAGAAATATTCCAATATGTAACAAAAATGATAGCAAACATACAAGTTAGATAAATAATTTAACTATAATTTAATAAAATATAATATAGATTTGTACAGTAAAATTTATAAATTGTTTTTCTCATCAAATAATATGGTTTGAAAGAAAGTTTTAAAAAAATTTATCAAAGTATTGGAAATGATTTATTCTCTTGAATAGGTCTTTATAATTTTATCAGTTTATAGAATATTGTAAAATGTGTAAAAAGTAATGATGTATATTCAACAGCTTTAAATAATTTAATAAATTTTGACTTAAATTACAGTATTATTTATATTGACCAATATAACTATTAAACTTAATTGCCAACAAGTCAAGAGCAGAACTCTAACTCCCCAGAAAACTTAATCAACCACTTTAAATATATTTTTATATTGTATCAAAACTCTTGATATGGACCATTAGTTCAAGTGCAACTATTACCTATAAAGTCTAATACGAAACGATACTAGCCTCTTTGATATGTGCAAAAATAAATTCTAAAATAAAATAATTTACCATTACACTGAACCGAATTAAATAAAGATTACCCTCCTATTTTTAAATACTTTGAACAGATTACTTTAAATTAGAAAATACAGTTGGACAGAAGATTTTTGATATTCAAAAATAATAATCAACATAACTATTAAATACAATTCAACAATCATGACTATATGTTAAAAATAGATAAATAACTATAATTTATAAATTTTATATTTTGAAAATAAATTCTTTTATTTATTTAAAAATTTAAAGTTTGATCAAAGTAACTCTTAAACTCAGTAAAAGGAAAAATTGTTAGTAATAAAAACTTTAATAATAAATATTACCATTGTAGAAGAAAACAGTTGTTTTGATTGAAAGGAAATATTATCAATGTAATATTATTTTGATAACTATTATATGTTTGAGTTAACTTACATATTCCTTTCAATGTTCTAATGGTAGATGTGTCAACAGCACATCCATAAAACGTTTATCTTCTCCCAGAAGATAAATGTGTTCTTCAAGTTGGTTCCCCATACATTGATATACACTAGGTTTTGATGGTGTGTGACAACCTACCAGTAGAACCAACGTCTTCCTCTCAATCGGTAATCAATTATAGGTGTAGGAATCAAAAGAGAGACCTAGCAATTGATTAAATAGTAAGGACCAGTTTCAAAAAGTGCACGACGGACTAATCCGTCGGTCACCCCGAATCCTTCTACATTTATTGAGAGCTGTTGGCACGTTAAAGTAGGTACATTACTATCTGGACACGGGTAAACGGTGGTGTGTTTAGGCAACGAGGGTGGAGGCGGTGGCGGCTTCGTACTTCCAGTTTGGTGGGAGGACACCAGACTTTCTGTATGGACGGGAGAGACGATGGATACGGGATTCAACGAGACGGAGGTTGAACTTACCATCGTAATCCTTGTGAGCACGTTGCAAATGCTTGTTGATGGTGACGGCCTTCTTGATCAAGTGGAACAAGTCTTCTGGGATGGCTGGGGCGAGACCGTTGACCTTCAAGATACGGAGGATCTTTGAACCAGTGATGTTCTTAACTTGGGCAATACCGTGTGAATCTCTCAACAAGACACCGATTTGGGATGGAGTGTAACCTCTCTTGGCCAAAAGGATGATTTGTTGGCAGACTTCAGCAGCAGAGTGCTTGGTCCATGAATGTGGCTTTCTGTTGTAAGGTAAAGCAGAGGATGAGATACCCTTACTAAAATAATAATAATATACAATTGTTTGTAATGATATTTATATTAATAAACTATTTTTAACTAATAATCTAAAATTTATTTATGAAAATGCTTACCCATTGCTGTGCATACGACCCATTGTGATACTACTTTAATTATTAAGTCAACGACTAACTACAAAGAACGATTCGAAAAGAATGTTTTAAATTTTTGTTACTCAAATTTTAATCATGCCAAAAAAAAATCAAAAAAATAAAATAAAATAAAAAATAAAAAATTCGAAAAATAGTGTTTTTAAAACAAAAAAACTAAAAATAATGTAACGTTAACATTTCTTCTCATATTATTTTGAAATAGTAGTCTACAATATCATATTTTTTTAGTTTAAACATCAATGTTATAAATGATTCAATATATTAAAATATTGAGAACTTATCAAAAATAATACATTATTAATAAACAATTATTCTATGTTATGTTATGTTATGTTTTTTTATTTTTAGTGTATAAGAATATCATTGAATTTTTAATTAATTTATTTTTATATTATGATGACTCATTTTTCCTATTCAATTTCAAGTTTCTGAAAGTGGAACAAACACTGACTTTATTAATTAATTAAATATATAGAATAATCACTAAAAATAAATAAATAAATAGATGTACATAATAATATAATAATAACTATTTTTAGTTTTTTTTTTTGTAAAGTATTTAATTTAATTTAATAAAGAAAAGAAAGAATGGATATATCAAAACTATTTCAAGATCAAGTAAAGAAATGTAGAGTAAACACTGGAACTTCAACTTCACCAGCAGACAAACAAAGAGATTTACAAAATAAATTGTTTAAAAAGAAGAGTAACAATAATAAAGATATAGATAAAGATAAAGATAAAGAAAATGAAAAAGATAAAGATATAAATAGTAATCAATTTACAGATAAAGATATTTTAAAAGCATCTGCTTCAATTGTAAGATTATAATGTTTTAATTTAATAATATGATATTGATATTGATATTGATATATATAAAGCTTGAGAATATAGAATCATTAAAAGAATTTCTAAATGATAATAGAGAAGCGTATATCGATACTTCGAAGCATGTTTCATCGTCACGGTCGTCGTCCACTCACGGTAGGATGACCGACGAAGATCGAGACACCGTTGATAACCTCTCGCTCAAGCAGATAGAGGTGTGTAACAACAGTATCGCTAAACTCGATGGCTACATCCGAAGGAATTTCATTGCCAATCCAAAGTATCGGCAGTACGAGAGTGTCGAACAAGTGCCGAATCCATCGATTCTGCGTGACGATCCTGACAATGAGAAGTTCTACAAGGAACTCGAGCAATTCGACAACAAAATATACATGTTCATGAGCATCATCGATCAACTACGACTTCATCTCAACCAAGTATCCACCAACTTTAAGAAACAAAGAGATTTCAGATTGGCAACCATAAAAGAGAATCAAAAGTAATATCAATATCTAAATAATTATATAGTGATATAATGATATATATTTTATATATTAGTTAATATTAATGCCTATTACACTTTATTTATATTTAATTTAATTACATTTAGGTTTGCAAGTAGTATTACTGATTCAACAAGGAATAGATATAATACATATAGTAGTAAATCAAATAGTAATAGTAGTAATAGTAAAGATAGTAATAATAGTAGTGTTAATAGTAATAGTAATTTGGCAGAGCTTTTGGGTGAAGATGATAGGAATCAACAGGTTTATAAAGATATAGAGCTTGATAATGATGAACAGTTGATATTTGAGCAACAAAATGCAAGTCTTATCAATGAGTTAGAGTCACTTTCCGATCAAATTCTGTAAGTAGCAAACATTTATCATTATAGTCTGTTTTTGAAAGTATATTACGAATGATCATTTGGATTTAGTTAATCAGTTACGAATTTATCAGAAAAACAACAATGTTTAAACATCCAGTCAATAGAATATTGTAGATAGATCAATTAATTAATCAATCAATCAATATCAATATAATCATTTCAATCAATATATAATCAATACATATATATATATAGTCAATTATAATCATTTTCAATCAATTCGATATACGTAGTTTCAATTTACAAAAGTTAAAAAGATGGATTTTCAAAATTAAATGGATGCAACCTAACATAACATAAACATGTTGATGGATTAATGGATTGATGGACGAATGGACAGGAAAACAACTGTTGTTTTTTGGAAATTAGGATATTCATTTTCAAATCAGTTGACTATAATATATATATTTTTATTGATTTTTTTTGTAATAATATTTGTTATTTATTAATTAAATTTAAATTTAATTTAATATTATTATCTCAGTGTTATTGAAAGACAGATTGAAGAGCTGTCGACTTTGTTTGATGAGATTACTCCCCATATAATGGCACAAAGAGAAACACTCAACACCATCTACACAACCAATGTACAAGCAACCAATTATATACATAGAGCAAATCAACACATTCAAGATGCGACCAAGAAAACCTTTGACTTTAGAGTCATGGTATTAGTTTTGCTTATTACTGCATCATTTGTTTTATTATTCCTTAATTACTATCAACAATATACATAAAGTCAAAATAAATAAAATAAAATAGTTATAAACAACAGAATAAATTAAAAATCAGCGATTTTAACAATGACGGCAATTTGAAAAGTAGAAAAAATAGAAAAGAGAAGCACCAACAGCAGCAATCAATCAATCAATCAAATTAATAACAAATCAGCCACCCAATAATAAATAAATAACAAAAAAAGTTGAAATAGCTAATTATAATATATATATAGCCATCATCTATAGATCTTTTATTATTTTCTTTTTTTTTTTTTTGTTTTATTCATATAATGTTTAATATAATAATAGTAAGAAAAAGAAGAAGAATAATAATATATAAGAAAAAGGATAATTGTTTATAATATTTAGAATAAATTTAACTTAATAGTATTTTAATTATAAAGAATCTATAAATCAATTATTGGGCCAATTTATAATCACACCTCAAAATTTTGATTTATCCCAAAATTGGTAAGTATTCATTATAAAAATAGTAATGTGTTTATATCTATGTTTTTTTTATATTGCCGACTTATCTAAATGAAGTAATCAAATTCGTATTTAGTTTTGGTGGGAATATATAATTTGATCAATTAATCAATCAATCATATATCTGTCAAATATTATATTTTATTATTATATTTTCAACAACCCAACAATTGTTTATTATTAATATTTAAAAAAGTAATTTTTTTTATTTTTTTTAATTGTTGTTTGAAATTGATTCTTAATTCTGATCAATCAAACAATGTAAATTTAATTTAATTTATTATTTGTCCACCTATGTTATCACATTAATCAGTCAAAAACCTACTACCACCATATGGTAATTAAAAAACCCAAATTTATTCATCTGTTATAGCAAATTGGGATTTATTTAAGAGTGTTGATTGTATTCTTTAAACTTGTCTATCTGACATATTTTACTTGTTCTTTTTTATTATTTTAAATTGAATTTTTTTTTAATAATATAGAAATTTTGTATTTATTTATTTTTAAAAACAATCAAATTCAAATTATTTCTAAACAATAACAATAATAATAATAATAATAATAATAATTTCACACTACCTTTTTTTTGTCCAATTTGCTAGTTATTAGCACCATCTTGGATGGTGTATCTTGACCAACAAGTACAATTATATAAGATGGAGTAGTATTTTTGTTTTGTATTTATTATGAATTTGGTTTAAAGTAATTCAAAATTTACTAAAAATAATTTTTTAGTAAGAAATTTAAATATATAACCAAGTTTTTATTTTCAGCCCAACAACAAATATTGTTAGAGTTGATATTATAATTAAATGATTGAAAAATACTACCGCATCCAATCAGAAAGTGAATAATAATTTTTTTGAAGATCTATGTGATTGATCAACTAAACCATATTTTTTTGTTTTTTTTTTTTTGTGGTGGTCGTTATTGAATCACATCAACAGCAATTTACATAATTAAGATAAATCCTAAATTATCCCCAACAATAATACTAAGTAAACTATGCATCGATGCACAACAAAATCTAATATTTACAATTCAAATATTTGCCATATAATTATAATTTCTCTCAACAACAGTTTTGGTTTAGATTGCTTTGTCTTATCTTTAATTTCCTCCTCACCTCCTCACTTCAGCAGAGAATATTTAGAGCTAGCATCAGTAATAGTAGTAACTGATTCAAATACACTATCTTATTTATAGAGTAGCATAGGTTATGATGAATACACAAAAAAACTTGAAATGTAAGTATTTTCTCCACTATTTTTATGGGTGTTGTTAATACTGTTAGTATGTTGTGGGTGATTGATTTCTTACACACCACTAACGCCACCTACACAATCAAAAAACCACCACCAGTGGTGCTAGTGGTAGTAACCACTTTTAAAACCAAACTAAACCATACAATATAAACCACATAATATTTCTACCATTTTTACCACCACTACCAATTAATAAGCAGCTGTTGTTTAAAACCATATTATGTTTGTGTGTGTCTCTATTAGTATAAATCATATGATTGTCACATTTTTATGTGGTTTGGTTTATTATAAACATATGTTTATACTATCTATATACAATAGCAGTAGCTTTATTATAAACAAAAACACACCATCCAAAAAGTGGGATGGATGGTTTTTACTTATTTTGGTTTAGTTTTGTCCTACTTATTTAATTTATAAAGTTACCACATTCTACAACAACAACACAAATACATCTTTTTCACAAAGCTACACCACAAGAGAAACACTACCATCATCAAGCATTATCTCTAACAATGTTCATATGAATTATAATATCTCCATTTCCAAAATTGTTGGTATCTCTTTTTTTCATTATCAGTTTTTTTTGAAATTATAAAAATTTGTTGTGTGCTCTGAGAAATATGATTGGTTACAGTTGATCAATTCGTCTTTGGCAACATATAATAGTTGTTTTCTCACCAATTAAATACCACATTTCCACACCCTCCCCTGTTGTTTGTGAAAATACAATTAAAATATTTTAAGCATTCTGTTTTTAACCATTCACAAACAATCAATTCAACATCTCAACCATCACACAAGAGAAGAAACAATTTAATTACCTAACAACAAATAATCCTATTAGTTAAAAACAATATTCGTAACTATAAAAATTAAAATTCTTTTTAGTATTTCTTATTTGATGTAGAGGTATTACTTTTTTTTATTGAGTGCACTACTTTAAAATGTATGTATGGATATTCGATTGTTTTTACCATGAAACTCTTCATTTGCAAACATCGCTATCTCAATGCACCATTTCATCAATTGATGAACCACTACCCTCCTAGTTTAACCACTAATTAATTTCCGATGTTCTTTCACTTTCATAGGACAAACAGTTTTGATCCTCGAACATATATTCCCGCCGAATATGATATACCAAATTACATCAATTTGATGATTCCAGTGTTCCTTGCTGCGTTGTTGGTAGAACTTTTCATTTCCACTTGGCGAACTATTTATTTAAAAAAAATGTCATATCATGATTTTAATAATACAATGTTATCAATAACGATGGGTGCATTCCAAGAGATATTCCATTATTACATTTTTCCAATTTATTTTATTCCTTATTTTTATATGTAAATATAAATGTTTTTTTTTCAAAGATATTTTTTCAAAGGATCCTAATGATTGTTTTTAATTTATAGTTGGAATAATTATAGACTTGTAACACTCGATAGTTCAAGTATATTAAGCTTTATTATATCATTTATTGGTATCGACTTTTCTGTATATAGTTTTCATCGGATTGGACACGAAACCAATTTATTTTGGGCCATGCATGTCCCTCATCATTCTTCTGATTATTTCAATTTTTCTTCAGCAATCAGACAAGGTGTTTTCCAATATGTAAATGTCTGGCTCCACTATCTACCACTCTCATTGGTAGTCCATCCTATTCATTATTCTTTTCATCATCATTGGAATAGAATATTTCAATTTTGGTTACATAGGTAAGTAAATTATAAAAAAAATAAAAATTAAAAACAACTAATTGTATTAAAATTTTTTAAGTGAAATGTTTCCAAGAATAAAATGTCTTGAAACTATTTTCGTTACTCCAAGTCTTCATAAGGTTCACCATGCTTCCAATGTTGAATATCTTGATAAAAACTATGGTGGTGTTCTTATCATATGGGATAGATTGTTTGGAACATTTATTGAAGGTAAATAATTTTTATTTTTTTTATAAATCTTTATAATATTAAAATTTTATTTTATATATTTTAGAGGATGATAATATTGATTTAAAATATGGAATTACAGATGATATTTCATCATACAATATTCTTTGGTTAAATGCTCATCATTTTTATTATATGTATCAACTTTCAAAGAAATTGAAGGGATTTTCAAAATTAAAGGTGTTATGGAAATCACCTTCCTGGCATCCAGATCATGATTTACCACAGAACAATTTAGAGACACCGGAGCCCAATCCAACCGAACAAATCAAACCAAAAGAATTAAAACAAAACGATGTTTTTAATATTATTTTATGTATATATATGGTTATCGAAATCACTGTTCTTTCTGCATCTGTAACTACCCTCGAGTTATTTAAACATACATTTTCCGACACTGACTTGGCTTTAATGACCACTATTATGGTAGTTCAGATCACATCTATTGGGTTATTGCTTTCCAAAAACTATCAGCAATCCAATCAAATCAATACGAATAATTCTCACGACCAACCAACAACAATGTTTTTTTCATTTTTTCCAAAAGTGTGCACTTGGCAAACCATAAGAATATGTTTTTCTGGATATGCATTCAATCAAATCATTCAATGGCACTCAAATCCTGAAGATAAAGAAATAGTTGAATACTATACTTTTATGGTTTATTTCACTACAGTTCAACTAATATCTTGGATAGTTTCAATGTTCTATGGAGATGCTTTTTTACTATCAAAATTCTGTAGCAACTCATACAAAGTCAAATTAGCTTTATCATTAACACCAAAGTCAAAAATAATAGATTCAAAAGTAGACCAAATAATTAAATTCATTGACGATAGGTAGAGTGATCGATATTGATAATTTAAAAAATAAAAGAACATTATTTAACATATTATGTAACAAGATTAATATAATATTTTATTATTAAAAAGACGAAAATGTTAAAACAAACAATTTAGGTAAATCAAAAAAAAAGAAGTTATAGATATGTTGTTTAATAAATATATATTAAATAAAAAAAAATATATATATATAGATTTTATTATAAATAAAATATAGTTATCAATCCCAAAAACTCCAAACCCTGATGGTATGATCGGCAGAGCAACTAATTAGTTTATCCTTTTTAAATTCTAACCAATCTACACTTCCAGTGTGACCAGCCAATGTATAGAGATAGCTGCTTCCAGGTTTTTCGAGATCCCAAACTTTGATTTTGTTGTCCATTCCACCACTCACCATCCTGTTTTCCTTTACTTGGAAATGTTTTATCGATTTAGTATGGCCTTTAAAAATTTTACTACAAGTCAGTTGACTCATTTGATTTTGAGAGTTTGAGTTGGTTGGAACAGCCAAGTTAAGATTCCAGGCATGTAGGTTATTACAACTGGAAGTGTAAATTGTATTCTGTCTGAATTGAATGTGCCAAACTGGACAACATAATGGACTGGATAGAACGGCTTGTAAAGAACCAGTTCTCATATTCCAAACGCTGATTGTACCATTGTTGTGGCCGCTAGCAACCGACCAATCGCCGCCACTCCACAGATCGGAATTCATTTGCAAACAGTGTACAGGTGAATTTGAAACCATGGTATGCGATGCTTTTCCTGATCGCACATCCCATATTCTACACGATTTGTCTTGGGCACCGCTTACTATCATATTGTCACCCATCTGTACATAGTAGATTCTTCCGGTATGTCCAGTATGTGATTGGATCTGTTGTCCGGTGTTCATGTCCCATAGTCGTACTGAGCGATCATCACCGCCACTGACCAAAAAGTGATCCTTGAATTCCAACATCCATACCGATCCATTGTGACCATTGAATGTATTGACACACTGACCCGTACTTGCTTTCCAAACTTTGAGTGTAGAATCATCGCTACCGCTAACAACTCGATCGCCTTCAAAGTGGAATGAATTGATAACATCGGTATGGCCTACCAGAGTATGAGTGCACTCGCCCTCTTTGGTATCCCAAACCTTCATAACGCCATCCTCAGCGCCACTCACCAATATGTCACCATGGAACTGGACACCCCAAACGCCTTCTTGATGTCCATAGAGTGTTTGAACCGAACATACACCCTTCTTCCAATTCTTCTCGACAATGTGTCTCATTTGATACATCTTTTTGTAGTTTTTGTTGGAGTTTGTTTTCTTTGGCTGGAACAGAGGTGATTGACTTGGTGAGTTTAATGTATTGGCTGATGGTGGTATATAGCCATGAATGTTATGGAAATTAAAGTTTCTCTTGTGTCCCTTCTTTGACCAATATTTAATGTACAGATTCTTCCAAAGCACAAAGACACCGCATAAATCCCTAAAGTTCTTGTTGACCATTGGCAAAACAAATCCAATGTCTCTAAATGGTAAAAATCCCAGTATGTGAATGATTACTTCGGTTGGTAGATCCTCTATTACTATATATTTCCTATTACCAAAGCGTTTGGTAAAGTTGGACACTTTTTTGGTGTTGGATTTTAAAAAACAAAATGGTGATAAACTATGTTTTGATTTTTGATGTTGTATATATTCTATTGATTGTTCATTATTATTGCTGTTATTATTGTTATTGCTATTATTATTAATACTATTATGAATGAGTTGTTGTTGTTGTAGATGATGCTGTTCAAACATCATCTTTAAAGAAGATGGAGACATATAACCATCTTCATTCAAATCCAGTGGATCATAGTTTAGATCGCATGGATATGTGCTGCTCGATGCTAGAGTTGGTGAATCAACAATCATTCTATCCAAATAGTAGGTAGATGATGTCGGTGTAGTTATCGGTGATTTATGTGATTTTTTTAGTTTTTTTTCTCTTGTTGAATTTAAAATTGGTTGGTAATGTATATTTGAATTTAATTCTATATTATTATTATTACTATTGTTATTGTTGTTGTTGGTATTACTCTTGGAGTGTCCAATTGTTTTGTTTGCCCATTGAAAGAGAGTTGGAAGTGAAAATGATTCAGTTAGCATGACTTTGGGTAACAAAACACTGAGAATATTAGGATATCCACAGAAATCTGTCATTGTTGTTATATGAATTCAGTTAATTATTAAATTAAAATTAATATATAAATTTGAGTAAGGAAATCGAATTAATTATTATGGGGAAAAACGATAATTTAAAATGATGCTTATTATTTCAATAGATTTTAGTAAAGATAAAATTAAAGTATTATTACTATGTAAACGACAAACGAAATGGGTGAAATAAAATGAAATGTTTGAATTAGATATATTAAAAAAGAGGTAGTAGGTTGGAATGAGATGTTTTGAGTTTTAAAAAAATTAAATGTTGACAATGAAAGTAAAATAAAAATGAAGATGAGGACAATGGCAATGGCAATGAAGTGTTTGGTTGACTAATAATCAATATCACATGTGATATATGTTCAACTCAAAGATGATCCATAGAAAGCTATGAAAGTGACTGACTGTTTGTTTGTTTGTTTTTTTTTTTTTTCTTCAAATACCCACCTTTCTGGCACTGTTGCCCAGCGCAACCATCCAGTCGACTCTCACCACGACTGAATCTACAAACAACAACCCACCTTGTTGTGTTGCTGTTACTGCCGGCTACTGTTTAATTATTGACTTTTTAAACCACAGCACAAATTACTATTTGATTGATATGAAATATTGAAAACCAACAACAGCTTGTAGATTTGACAGACAAACTTTTTTGAGATCTAAAAACAAAATAAAACAATGAAAACTATATTGATGTTGTAGTTTATTGTGGTGTAATTAGGAATATTGACGTTATGGTGGAACTACAAATGATATTTCAATAATTTGTTTGTTTGTTTGTTTGCTTTGATATATTACTCTTATTATTTATCTAATAATATCTGAGAATTTCGAAACAAAACACAACAAAAAACAACAAAAAATTCAATAATCCAAAGTAGTCTATTTAATAGATGAACTATCTCTGTCTGTGTCTCTCTACTGCTACAATTAATATATTTAAAATAATATTATGACAAACAATGTTTTTTTTTCTATTTGATTATGGTTGTTGTTGTTGATGTTGTTGATGTTGTTATATTTTTAATAATTTTTAATACTCTGTGAAAAAGACAAACATTAAAATTAAATTAACAAACAAAAATAAACTAAAAAGTATGGCGATATTGCCATCTATTGGTGGGTGTCGATACCTCTTTTAATTTGTTGTTGTTGTTGCTGTTGTTGTTGTTGTTGTTGTATCAGGGTTTGATGTAGTTCAATGTCAAAGGAGGAGAGTGAGCATGTGTGTGGTGTGTCAGAGTGTGTGAATGTTTATATGTGATTGTCAATTGAATTTGAATTTAAATTATATATCTCTCTCTTTTGTTTCTATTTCCATTTTTCCAGAGAACTAACTCTCTATTAATGATAATATTGTTCTTCTTTTTTTACTACTTTTTTTATTTTATTTTATTTATTTTATTTATTTAATGATGATAGAGAGAATCTCCAATACTCTTCAATGTAATTTCTCCATATGGAATGATTATAATATTATTACAAATTGCTATTTATACTCAAAATGTGTCAAACATCTATTTGAATGAATATTGTGGTTTGTCATAAGTTTAAATGTTTATTGTTGTTGTTGTTAATTTCTTCTTTATTCATCATTTGATTATTCATTTATTATGTGTATGGTTTATTTATTAAAAATGAATCCCCCTGTTTGAGATGTGTGTGTGTATATTTGTGTGTGTGTGTGTGTGTTCTAATGAAAAGCGAAAAACACATTAATATATTGTTATTTGATGTTTGTTTGGTTTGGTTTGTTGGTTTGCTGGTTTGTTTGTTTCAATGTCACTTGTTTAATTTTTAACAAACGATTAATGAAGTAGTAACTCTTAGAGTATGATTGATTAAATTTAAAGCAAGTCAACCAATGACAGCTGCAGACACGCTTTAAAGTTATAACTTGATGTTGTGAAGTGGTTGGGTTATATTAGCCTTTAATCTATTGATTATTATAATCGACTTGATCTATCTTTATATAATATTTTTGACGGTAGAATATATAATAGTCAAGTCTTAACCTATAACTACATCTGTGATTATCATACTTGTTTGTGTGTTTTATCTTTCTTACCTTTTTAAAGTTATTTAAAGTTATAAAGTGTTTACAGTTTTTTGATTTGATTGGTCAATCTGATTGTTTGTTTTAAAATGTATAGAGATAATAAAAATAGTTGATACCAATCTTTGATCTTTCTATTTTTATAACTATTATTATTATGATGTATTATATATATTTATATATGGTGTATATATACAATTATTATTTACAGTTAGAAATTAAAGTTATTTACAGTTATTCTTATATATACATGTGTATGTTTATTATATTAATATAAAAGAAAAAGTTGAAACTATAATAAAGTTTATAAATTGAGAATATATTAGATGTTCAACACCCACATTGTTTACATTTGATAATTGCAACATGCTGGTGCTGTTTTTAATATAATATAAGATGAGATACAAAGTTTTGATAAATTAAGAAGTCCAATAATCCTTTTTTGGATGTGCACGATTTTTGAGCATTTTTACTCTGGTGGGGTTTTTGTTTTAATTTTCCCCACACAATCAACAAGCCCCAATTTTAAGTAAAAAAACCAAAAAACTATTTTTAAAAATTAAAATTTTATATTTTTAATTATGATTATTTACATTTTTTTAAAAACTCGATAAAATATTTAAAATAATAATAATTTTTAAATTTTGATTTCTTTATCAAATAAATTAATATATAAATATAGGATGATATGATAAAGAATAAATATATTTTTAAAATTAATATCATTTATTATTATTTTTTATTTAGTTAATGGAATATATATAAATATATAAATAAATAAATGTTTTATTTTGTACATAAATGAAAAACGTAAAATGATTATCAAAAAACTTTTAGATTAAATAGAGAAAATTTTCACAAATAGAATTTGGTTTTTTGAGATACTGTTTGATCAATACGGGTTAGATTCAGGAAAACATTGTTTTTCAATGATCATTATCGATACTGCAAATCTAAAGTAAATTATACAGGGAATTCAATAATAAAAATCACCTTAATTTTAGCCACGTTGCTTTAAAGTGGTATTTTTTATATCTGATCAGAACAGCAAATAAATCTGAAAAACTTTTTCAAATTACTTTTACCAAATTGTGCACTAGGCTCCTTTTGTGTATTTTTAAGCCAGGTGGCACACCAATTTTTCTATTGAGGGGTCAAAAAAAATGAAATGATTTGAGTGCAAAAAGACAATATTGGTATCAAAATAACAATTTGGTGATCTCCAGAATCGTGATTTTATAATTTGTTTCAAAATTTTGTAGAAAACTGTATGAATAATGTTTTTGGAACTCTTTGAGAGAATTTGGTGGAACAAATGATCATAATTATCGACCCAACAACTATAGATTTTTCAAAAAAAAAATAATGAGATCAATACTATTCATTTTCATATGACTTGGGTCCCAAACTTTGAATCATTTGTTTTCTCACCTTTCAATGATTCACATTCATGTGACTTGAGAACCCAAAAAATTTGTATACCATATTATAATTACTTTGGATTAAGGTAGATTATTTGCTTTTTTTTAATAGTCAATATAAAAGTTTTAATTTATTGTAATCGGTAATAAAATATTATAGTATCTGGTTGATTTAAGTTTAGAAATATAATTTATTTATAAGATAAACAATAATAATAAATATATATTTAGAATGACTCTTTTGAATAACAAAGGTGGTAAATTGCAAAGTAGAATGCACCATGCCCCAAGAGAAGAAGAACTCTCATAAGCAAGCGATACGGTGTGCTTGTGGCCAAACCTTTAACGGTTGTTTCCATCCATATGAGCCATCCACATCCAATGAGATTTGCTGTGGACCAAGGGAAACAGATATTTCTCGATGTTACCATAATGATGAATTCGTGGAAGAAACCAGAGAATAACATTGTCAAGAATAGACTAGCCCATTTACTAAATCCAAACAAACTACGTCTATTAAAATAATAACCAACGATTAATATTTAATACAAATATAAAAATATTAATAATCTATTAACAACTTACAAATCATTATGTACATGTCTAAATAACCAAGAGTGTACAGGCTTTGACCATTTCGATAGAATTTCCTTTACCTCTATAGCAGCCCAATAGTCTTCGTAGAATGAGAATCTATCTCTGAAACCACTGATATCAGCCAACAACGAGAATACACAGTGATATAGCAAATAGTATCTAATAAAATCAAAAAGTAAGTGAAAAGTAACATAAATATTTAGAGAATCAATCATCGACTTACTGAAGTTGGAAATTAATCTCTGCTGGTATTAAAATGGTTGCAAATGTTTTGATTGATGGTGGTTTATAAAGATTTGGAATGATAATTTGTACATCTATATTCATTTATAAAATGTGTAAGTTTTAAATATTTGAAAAAACAATTGTTTAATAGAAAAACTTACTTAGGAAATGGACTACAACCAGAATACAGAATGAAGAGTACAACTCTTTAATGAAATTGAGCACTTTTACTTGTAGTGGATAGGGATCGACATAAGGAAAAGCTTTTACCTCTTGATATTGATCGTAAATCAATGTAGGTGACACCAAAAAGTGAATAAAAGTCACCAATATACCAAAACACTGACTTTAGGTGATAGGCTTCCTTCTTTACAGACTCTGGCTCTGGTATATTGTGGAAATCATAATAATTTCTAACAATGAAATAGGAATGATTCTTCCAGGTTATCAAGATCAGCTCCATCGATAAGAATAATGATGTTCCTAAAAATTATTAAAAATAATTAATAATTTTTATAATTAATAGTTTGTTTTTTCTTAATTTATATATATTTACCAATTGGTAGGAATTCATTGCTCAAAACAAATAGAGCTGAATAGGAAGATGATGCCACTTGTAATATTATATACATTGCAACATAGAGCTTTCTCGATATCTTTTTCTTTGCATAGATGGCAGTAACTATTGGCAATAACATTGAAAAACTATGCATCACAGTCAACTCTGGTAAAACCAACAATGGATTTACAAAAATAACATTGAGGAGATCCAAATGTCGAACAAATCTATCAGGTTCACTTAATATAACATAAAGTAATGTTAATGTCTAATTGGAATAATATTAAAAAAAAAAATTAATAATTGATTTGTTTTGTTCTTTTTCTTTTTTATTACTCACCAATAATAATATTCTATTTTTATGTATTAATTTATGTGCCGATGGAATGGTCCCTGGTCGATCTTCAAGGTCAAGATAAGCACTGGAAATTGAAAAAGGTCTCTTATATGTTGTTGGTTCAACTACGATGTATGGTGTCCATTTGTTGTTTTCTGATGGTTGATCAATTTTATCAGATTGGATATTTTCATGTTGCTGACTTTGTTGATTTTGTTGATTTTGTTGTTGATGTTGATGATGATGAGAATGTTGAAGCGAACTGCCATGCTTCAACTTAGTACTCTCTTTTTCATTGACTACTATTTTTGAATTTAATTTTGACACTGCTGATGTCTCTTGTTCAATGACTTGAGTGGTAACCATTAAATGAATATTGTTTTTTTTTTGGTTTTGTTTTTTTTTTTGTTGTAAATTAATTAAACTAAGAGGGGTGATATATTAAATAAAAAGACAAACAAAAGACTGAAAAAAAAAAGGTCGAATATTTTGTTTAATGAAAGATGCAAATTAAATTAAAGTAATAATATAATTTCACTTAATATAAATATTTTTTTGTTTTTTTTTATGTTTTTTTTTAACAATCTGTAAATTATATTTATTTTAATTAAAATAAATAGTTGTTGTTGTTGTTATTAGAATTTAACTATATAAGTAAATAATTTAAATTTTTAGTTTTGATGATTTTGTTTTAATTAATTCGAAATAATATAATAAATTATGATAATTAATGATAATATTAAATAATGAATAAATTTGTAAAAATCGAACAAATAATTAGTTTCAATATTACAAATCTATGTCATAGACAGAATGTCAAAGATCACCAAATTGATTGTGTGGGGTGAATTGAATTTGAATAATCTTGTAGAGTGTTAATTTAATTAAATAAATAAATAAATATATGTATGAATATAATTATAATTATATAATTGTTTTTTTTTTTTTTTCAACAAATATTGATTTAAAATGAAAATAAATTAAAAAAGAAATCTATATAAACAAAAAATAATAAATATTCAACTCTCTTTCTATCTCCCAATTTATAAATGAATTTTGTTTTTGGGTTTATTTAGATTGCTTTGTTTGTTTTGAGTAAATAATAAATGTTTGAATGATGAAATTTATATTTATTGATAATTCAAAATAGTCAACTCATCACTAATTAAAGTTGTCGTACGCTCTTAATGTGATTGGTTGTTGCTATTAACACGTTTTGCTCTGGAAACTCACCACTCCGATTACTTTGTTTTTCACTCATTTGTCAATATTTGGTGTTAATTGTAATGATTGATTGTGTGTGTAATGATTATCATATAAAATAGCACACACCACCATTATTGCAATAAAAAAGTAATCAACGATTTCTTTCAAATCCACATAATTAACTTAATTAATGATGTTATTATATAATTGTTAATGACCTATCATCATTTAATTTTAAAAAAAAAAAAAAAAAAAAAACCAAAAAAACAAACAAATGTGTGGTAAACTATATGATTCTACTAATATCGTCACCATGTTGATATCAAAACTAAATGTAAATTCTTTAAGATTAGACCCAATATGTGTGTACCAAAAATGTTTTAAATAAGATCATCATTAATTTGGATTTTACTTTGTTTTGAACAACTTTGATTAACAAAATTTTTAAAAAATAATTATTTATAATAAATAGGTATTGTAATTTCTATTATTACTTTAATCTTGAATTGAATGTTTTAGTATGAATATCTTCAATATGAATATCTTCAATATGAATATCTTCAATATGAAAAGTAACATGGCGGTCTATTTTAATTAATAATGAAAATTACATTGGTGTTATGTTATATTTGTTTGTAATTTTAACCTGGTCACTATGATATTTTAAGTATTGTGTTGTAAAGATATAATATTATAGATCAATTAATAATTACCGATGACATCCCTGGTTAGCAAACTCCACTACTATACTCTTAGAAATGTATAATAATGCAAAACATGTCAATGGTTGTGAAATGATGTTTAGATGGTCCGAACACTCTAAAACGAGGTCCTATTAAATGAGAGAGTAGGGTAACAAACACAACCAAACAAATTATAAAACATAAAGTTAGTTCTACACCATTTAATATCACTTAGGCACACGATGGTGTTGAAAGGTGAATGTTAGGGAAGGAGTGTGAATAAAATTTTGAACAAAAAAAAACAAATAAACCTTCTATTTTTTTTATTTTGAATTTTTTTAAGATTTTTAATACCCAAAATTATGCAGATTCACTATTTTTTTTCATTTTTATTTTGTTATTTTTGATTTTTTAAATTTATTTTTAACAATTAATTTTTTCAAATTCACCCAATATTTTTTTTTAAAAAATATACACTAAAAAAACTATCTTATTGTTTCTATTATCAATATTTATTTATTTCATATATATACTAAAATGGTAGGTCAAATTTATAAATAATATCACAACCAATCAATCAATCAACTTTTATATTATAAATAATATCTTGTTACTTTTTTATTTTTTTGTAAATCATAAAGTTGAAGATCACCAATTAATTAATCAATCAATCAATCAATTAATCAATCAATCAACAAAATAACAAATATAAAAGCAATAGCTAAGCAAATCATCAATAAACAAACAAATATTAGAATATTAGAGTGTTGTTAACTTTAGCAACCTATTCATTTTTAACTTTTATTTTATAAACAAACAAATTTATATTGAATAACCATTATTAATAACTTTTATTTCAAATATAATTAATTTAACAGACTGAATCATTAACTGAAGAACAAATCGCTGAGTTCAAGGAAGCTTTCTCCCTCTTTGACAAGGACGGTGATGGATCGATCACCACCAAAGAACTCGGAACTGTCATGAGATCCCTCGGTCAAAACCCAACAGAGGCTGAACTCCAAGATATGATCAATGAAGTCGATGCTGACGGAAACGGAACAATTGACTTCCCAGAGTTTTTGACTATGATGGCTCGGTACGCATTAATTATCATCACATCAATACACTTACTTTATTCAGTTTAATGATATTAATATTCAAAACTTTATATTTCTCTATTTTTCTCAAACACTTTATAGTAAGATGCAAGAAAACGACACAGAAGAAGAAATTCGTGAAGCCTTCAAGGTATTCGATAAAGACGGTAATGGATTCATTTCAGCTGCTGAGTTGAGACACGTTATGATCAACCTCGGTGAGAAGCTCTCTGAAGAGGAAGTTGAAGAGATGATCAAGGAAGCTGATTTGGATGGTGATGGACAAGTCAACTACGAAGAGTTTGTCAAGATGATGCTTTCAAAATAAGCATACTCTTTAGGAATTGTTATATAAAACTCAAAACTTGATAATTCTAGCTCCCTTTATAAATAAAAAACAAACAATTGTATTAAATAAAATATTTACTTTTAAAAAAAAATATCTATTTTTGTCTTTTACATAGATTTAGAGTTAGTTGTACAAAATAGAAGTTGTTATTTTTGAGTCAGACCAAGTTTTGATAAAGTAAATTGGAAAGTGTGACTATAGTATGAAACCCATGATTGCAGGAAGATTACATGGAGTAGAGGCACAAAAGGTCGTAAGTTCGAACAAGCCCGTACCTTTGCCAATACCAAATAAAATTTTTATCATCTCTACAAATCCAAAATTTTAATATTAAATAGTAATAATGATGTGTGAAATGAACAGTTAAATCAAGTGGGTTTTATCATTTTTTATTATTAAAACTTGTATAAGAAATATTCAATTGGTGTGCACATTCTACCAAGAACATAGACTTCAGAATCTTCAACCCAAAAGGAACATATTCAAGTTCAGTTTATATTGAGTAGTTCAGTAGATTTTGATATAATGATTGGGTTACTTATCATTCAATCTAGGCATATTTAAATTTCTTTTCCCTATGCTCTTTATTAATATGGGTCATATAGAAACTAGTAATTGTTAGAATTAAGAATAGAATATAACTTGATAATATTAGTAAAAAATGTTTTAACTTACCATAAAACTATTGAAACAAACTCAGATATAATGTATCCCCACGAGCCAAAATAATTAGGATTGAACTCAACCAAAATAGGAATTGCCCTAAGAATTAATATAATAAATGTCTAAACAAATTTCAAAATAGTTAGAAAGTCAGTTATTTGTTTAGATATGATAAGTAATTACTTACTTGAAAATAGTTTTTGTTTAGTTCTTTAAATTCTATTAATAGTAATCTGAGTAAATATACCATATATTTGGACATATGTGGTTTGTTTGAGAGTTTAACTAAATAATAGGAAAGGACCTCAAAATTTACTATTACTAATATTCCTAAACTTTTTTCTTTTGTATCCTTTAGTTGATTGTCGTGTTTTTGTTTTCTTCTCCATATTGTATATATTATGACTAAGAGTATTTCATAAAATTGTGGAGATTTAAAAATAAGTTCTAATTCCTCTTTGAACACCAATTCATTTTTGGTATGATATAAATTGTCTACATTCTCTACCATATCATTTCCATCTGAAAGAGCATTAGATATTTCACTAAGCTCAGGTCCAATTATTTTAATAATAATATTGTAGTCATTCTTTATATAATAATTACATATTTGATTAATTAATAAGAGTGATGTTTGATTTTAACCAGATGTATATACATACTTTATTTTGACTGAATTTCGACTCCAGACTCTCCAATGGTCGACAATTGGAACAAGTGCTATCATCTCCACATGAGAAGGTATTACTTATATTTACATATCTTGACAATACTGTACAATTCATCAAGATGTACTGGCCATTCTCTTTAAAGCAATGTCCATTCTCGTGATCAATAGCCATAAAATTATCTTTACCGTAAATGCCATTATTATATGATATTATGTGACACGATCCAGTTGGATAATTTTTTAACTGTATATTTTCATGCACTGACATTGGAGTGGCAAAGGTTGAGAAGCTATTACTAGGTAAAGACTCACCTTTGTAGAACCATGTTGTTGATCCAATTCTCCCATCTTTATAACGAGACTCTGGGTTGTCACAATCTATTCTTTTGCCTGTACTTTGATTTTGAATATGAACATATCCACCATTTGCTAAGACATATGCACCATTTTGGTTGCATAGACTGAAATACTCGTTTCTGAAAACCTTGGATTGGGTGCACCTCCCATCACTATAATATTGTTTGTGAATACCATTTAATTCATTTGACACTCCACTTCCCTCGAAAGATGCAAGACAAAGAGATAATAAAATTATAAAAAAAATAAAAACTATTTTGTACATATTATGTATTGTATTAATATTAAATAGTATATTATAAATGTGTGATCAGAGTTTGTTAACAATGAATTATTTTTTTTCCAAAAATTAAACCACACACTCAACCTATCAATTAATTGTTTGTAATTAATCACTATTATTTTAAATTTATAATTTAAGAATGTTCAAAGAAAATATTGAAATCGCCCTGTGGTAATGATGATAATAAATTCATATTTCAAATAAATTCTATAAATGTTGGTAATTAAACCTTACTATCCTTCATTATGATTGTCATTTGTATTTGAATAAATTTATTCGTGCTAATCATTAGTTGTCAAGCAATGGTATGGAGTACTTTAATTTGTGAACCTTGCCAAAAAGCACAAAATTGATTATCCTGAAACACTACTCCAAGGTTCTAGCACCTACTGAAGAGCAGGTCCTTTTGTTTGACCATATTAAATCTAACCCAACATTAATTAATATTATCGCTAATATTCTGAGATAAGAGGAAAGCTTTTGGATTTCCAATCAATCTACTGTCCAAAGTAGTATCTATTTAAACTTGTTGAATGTATTTAGTTTACACGTTTTAACGCCATTTTCTTTTAAGTAGCCTACAACCCCCACAATAATTTAATGAAATTTTCGAAAAACTCACTCTTATCAATATAATTTGGGCACAAACAGATAGTAACAATTAATTACTTAATATATATATATATTACCTCACTTGATTTAACTGTTCATTTCACACATCATTATTACAATTTAATATCAAAATTTTGATTTGGCAGAGATGATAAAAATTTTATTTGGTATTGGCAAAGGTACGGGCTTGTTCGAACTTTCTTCCTTGTGCTCTGACGTATGGACGAGCAGTGCTTCCTGGGAGACCTGGAGCACGACCGAAGTGTTTGTAGACAGTTCTGGCCTTGACAACACCCTTGAGGAGGAAAGTGTTGTTACCACGTGGTCTGATGAGGGCGAATTGATCAAAAGTCAAAGCCTTACCACCGGCCTTAACAATACGGGCACGGACAGACTCTGAGAACTTGAGGGCGACAACGGTCAAGGCTGGGACATCCAAAAGTCTCTCGTCGTTGACAACTGAACCAACAACAACGGCGATCTTACCGGCCTTTCTGTCCTTCATGGCATTGGCGATTCTGGAGATAGAAACAGCGATCTTGTTGGATCTGGTTTGGATGAGTCTTCTCAAGACGATCTTGTTGAACTTTGAACCAGTTCTACGGGCAAGGAATTTGTATAACTAATTTGTTTCGATATATAGTAGGTAAATTCTGTGTTAAATCCTGTTTCTTCTAAACTAAAAAATGGTGATGAGATGATCTTACCTTGACCAAGAGAGAAAGGTATGGGTTCTTGCTGACGAGGGTCTTTCTACCAGTCTTACGGGCGAATCTGTGTGATCTATCAACTGCCTAAATTATCAATAATAACACATGTTAATACTTGCTTTGTTTTTCATTCCTACTTTCTATCATCAATCATCAATCATCTCTCCTTGTTTTATGCTATTCTCTCTTTCTTTTCTTTTCTCTTTCAACTTTTCTTTCTCTCTGTTTTGTTCTAGTCTTTCTAATTCCTGTATGTTGGTGACGATGATTGATGATAAGAGTATAGATGTAAAGATAATATAATGTATCATAGATTCTCTTCTCTCATACCATTTCTATATGATGTTCCTAATAGAGAGATTGACTAGTACTTGAGTCTTCTGTGGCTCGGCGTAACACCAGATGCGAGACACCACACACCATACTGCTCACCCAGCCATGCGAAATTTTTATTTTTTAAAAATTAAATTTCAATTCGTATCGTTACGATTGTTTTTCAAAAAACTTTTTCGTTTTTTATTGAGTAGAAATACCGCACAGACAATATATATCGTGTGATTATAATGCATGTTTATTACAATGATTTAAAATCAATTTTAATATTATTCATTATTTATTAGTTTAAATAAATTATATATAAATATCGCTATTGTTATTGTTATTATTATTATTATTATTTTATTGTTATTGTTATTATTATTATCAAGCTATTTCTTGAATTTGATTATTATGATCTAATAGATGCTGTCTAAAAGAATCCAATTGTTTATGTTCTTTATAGGTTTTCGATAGATATAGCATTAGGAATAGTAATGCAAATCCAAAAGAGAGCATCACAAGACATCCACCAAAATATAGGAATTGATGTGTTATTTCGAGATTAAACATCTTGTTGCTCACAGAGAATTGTATCAATACCTGAACTGCAAGAGCTATCATAATATTAAATGAGAAAAGTAATCCTACACGTGATGTCAATCTAATCAATTAAATTATAGTTTAATTAGTAAGAAAAATAAATAAAATATCAAAGATATTATTAATGATAATATTTACTTTTTAGCAATTTGTACATTGACAATTGGTGACATGAATTCAAAGCAACAGTTATAAACAATGAAGCTAATTGTACTAAGATAGATATTGGTACCTAAACCCATAATAATCAGCAGACTGCCACCTAACAATCCAAATCCAATCAATATATAATTCTTTATATTATTCTATAATAAAAATAGTGAAATGTTAGTAAGTAGCTTGAGATGTTGTTATCTATCTATCTATCTATTATCTATGCTATTATATCATACAATTGAATTTCCAAGTCTTGCAGGTATAATCGCTACAAATGCAGCGAAAAAGTATGCACCCGATGAAATATATCCATTCCATTGTTGTTCATTATTGGTTGCCAAGAATAATGATTGCCAATCTGTTAATTAAAAAGGTGTTTATATTGTATTGTGTTAGTATATAGAAAGTAGATTAGATTGGAATTATTAGATGTTTGTCTACACTTACAGGTAAGAACGATTTGATGAATGGAGATGGCAACACCGCTCCAAATGTACCATCGAATGATGTCGGTATCACGATAGGCATTACCAAAGTCACGGATGAATGCTTTAAGTGCGAATCTTGTGGTTGCACGATGATTGTGAAATACGAATGCAACGAGTAGCGCAGCGATGTTGGTGCCCAGTGCCATACAGAGAAGTGTTACCAGTGAGACTCTGCTCACCAGGAGCTGTCCTAGCAAACCGGAGGAGACAACACCGACGAGATATCCAACATTGACACGACACGCCATCTTTTGATACTCATCGGGATCCAAGCTAAAGTAGATGAACGCCAGGAATACAATGTACGCAGCAAACGACATTCCATCAGTCAGTTGTTCAACTATTAGCCATCCAATATTGTTGGTCGATAAAAGTATAGCTGTAGTTGCACCTTTTGCAATCATACCAATAATTATTACACTCTAAACAAACACGCAAATAAATCAGTTAGTTAGTTTCTTTTACAACAAATTCGTAGTATATTTAGTTAACTAACTATACATTACTTTATATCCAATGACTTCACCAAGGAATCCAAAGATAAAGAGAAAGAAAAAGTATGAATATGTCCAATATGGAAAGATCTCATCATAGACTACTTTTGGTGGCACGTGCAATACATTGGTGAGGTACTCCACAAGATATGGTTCACTGGGATCGAACGAGAATAGAAATGAAAAACAGCAATATAATATGAATGGTTTAAGTTCTTTAAGATTCCTAATGATGAGATTATCATATTTAATGCTATTGTTGTTGTTGTTGCTATTACTATTGTTATTGTTATTGTCAATAATTATATTTTCACTACTATTATTATTATTATTTATGAGAATACTATCTTCATTGTAGTCATATTCTATATCGGCATTATAGTCCGATTCATTGTCGTTGTCATCGATTATATTACTCTTCATTCTTTATTATTATTATTATGTTATTGTTATTATTATGTTTAATTATTATTATTATTATGTTATCTTTGTTTATTATTATTATATATCAACAACTACAACAATCAATTCCATATACACTATTACCCAATACAAATGATAAATAAAACATTTATATACAAAGTCTTTTTGAAGATTTATATAAATATATTGAATACTTATATAAATATTGATATATGTTTAATATATATTCACTACTAATGATATTTATTCTAAACTTTATATAAAAAATATATATATGAATGAAAAACAATAAAATAATCAAATAAATTCAGTACTTGTAGGTGTCTGAATTCGAAAAAAAAAAAAGAAATGATATCGGTTAAAAGCGTGTGAACACAAATAATAATAATGTAGTAGCGGGTATTATTGTACGAACAACAACAATAAGTAAATTTGGGTATTATTTTGGGGACTGCAGAAATCAGATTATGAAAAGACGATAATAAAAATATGACTTTTAGTAGAGAGACTCGCACACTGATGATTCATTGGGGGGAAATCAAACAATGACCTATTTTTGCAAAAACAACATCAAAAAAAAAACTTATTTTTAAAAATCTGTTTTTTTTTTACAAAAATAAATAAATAATTATATATCTTTTATTATTATTATTATTACTTTTTTGATCCCCATTTAAATAGTTGATCAACATCCAAATCTTCTTCATCATCTTCGTCGTCATTGTCTACATTGTCGTCTTCCTTTTCTTCTTTCTTTACATTATTTTTTGTTGGTACTGTTGTTGTTGCTGTTGTTGGTTTAGAAGTTGAAACATTGTTATTATTCCTTAATGTTAGTACTTTGTTTTTCAAAGACTTGAGAAAATCTATCTTTGATGACATTTCACTATTTTAAATTACAAAGAATAGGTTAATATTAGTTATGATTTGATACATATTATTATCTTAATATTACATACTCTTTTTCAGTATTTTCAACTTGATTCAAAAGTTTATCATCTATATCTTCATTGTTATCTATTGTCTGTTCTTCTGTATTGATGTTGGTGATTTGATTCTGATCTGTTGTATTTGCGGCATTGTTCAACTCTGCTGTTTTGATTGCATCATCAAATTCTCTTAAACCATCACTACATATAATAATATATTAATATTTATGATTATAATTATTAATTAAAACAAGCTCTACATACTCTAGTGCTTTTTCATTTTCGATTGCTTCTATTTCTTTCTCTGCTTGAGTTTGTTCCTCTGGATTATCAAAGAAACCTGACGGTATAACACTGTTGCTTTTTGTAACTGGTTCTTCTTCTTCTTGATCTTTATTGTTGTCAGTTTGTTGTTCTTTTTCATCATCATCATCGTCGTCGGTATATGAACTGAAGAAATTACTTGGTAAACTTTTTGGTATATCTACAAAGAACAAACGTTAATCATCATTTATAGTATTTGGCAATGTTCAATCGTATACTTTACATACCTGTATTATTGTTGTTGTTATTATTATTACTCTTTTTACTTTCATTATTATTATTTACATCTAGTTTAACTTTTTTAGTTTCATTACTACTATTATTGCCATTATTATCTATATGTGTTGAATCTATTTGTCTTTTAGGTGTATTCGATTGTTGTTGTGGTTGTTGCTGTTTTGTAATTGATTGTTTTTGCTTGCTCAGTTGATCAAGTGATTCTTTATGTTTATTTGAATTGCAATGAGCAGTCCACATTGACTCATTGTTGATATTTAGATTACAAATTACACATGATAATTTACCTGCTGAATTATATCTAAAAAGATAGATGTTTTAGTATTAATATATTTTTAAAGTGATGATTACAATTCATATTATAATAAGTTTGCTGTATTTAAACATACTTGGCAAAAGGTGAATCTATTTGTTTTGTGGCTACAACTTTTTTTTCGGATGCATTTGCTTTTGCTTTGTTCATCAAAGCTCTCAAGTCATTCTTTGTACTCATTCTATTATCGATCTATTCTATCTATACTATATTTATAGGTATCACACTAAACTGACTGTTAGCTACAAAAACTTTTTATTTTTGTTTTTATATCTTAAAAAAATATTTGGTATTTCCTTTGCGATATAAGACATCATGACCATTTTAGAATTTTACTTTATCATTATAATATTATTCATATAATAATTCTATCTAGTATTTTGTAGATATTCTACCCTCATTTATTTACACCGTGAAAATAGTATAACCAAGGAATAGTAGTCATCATATAGTTATAGTCAAAGTAGTTATCAACGAGTTACAGTCAAGGTGCATTATATACGATGGAATAGCTCCGATCAGTCTCTCAAAATGGTCAAAGAGTTTCAAAACTGCTGATTTAAATTAAAAATGAGTTGAGACATAGTTGATCAGAGATGTTGTTAAAACAGACTTTTTATTTGTTATCACAGCGATTAACCATATAATCATATCATATTGGCACCTATCAATTAATTAACAAATAAACATTCTTGTATATTTTATTTAAATATTTTTTTAAATATTTTATTTTTAGATATATCTACTCATGTGTAAGGGTAATACATTACTAACTAGCTGACAATTACTATAGATTTTAAAACGAAGGAAATACTCAATGATCAAAGTGTGGTTGGACACCTGCACCTTCGATGAGTATAGAACTACCTTTAATCTTGATTTTATATTCATATCTCAATTAATATATATTTTTATCTTTTTTATTATAGTATTATTTAATAAATGTGAGTGAGATGATTTAGAGCATTAAACTAACATTAATGACCATGCCCATCAAACTATCTTTCATCTGCAACCCCCACGATAATCAAGTAATCATAAATCATACTCAATGATCACGTGTGGTTGGACAACTGTACCTTTAATGAGTATGGAGCTACCTTTAATCTTGATTTTGTATGCTTATCTCAATTATGGGAAGTTTCTTTTGCAAAAGAATACTCGTTCGTTTTCATCATTGAATAATTTCGAAAACCAAAACACATGACATTTTTTTTCTGAGTAAACACAGCAATACATTTTCTATCATATAATATTTTAGATTGAATGGAAATCAAAAACTGCAAAAAGTCATATTTGTTCAATATAACTTTATAATATTGACACTTCCACATATTATATCATCAACATTCAAAGAGATAATCCCCAATGAAATTACGATTGATTTGAGTGTGTTGAATATGATGCCTCATTAAAATCATTGAAAATAAGATTAAATTATATTAAATTAATAAAATACTTTGTATTGTTATTTTTCACAATCTTAGATACTACATTACTATTATTATATTATTACTTTTATTATATTTGCTTGCTATGTACTAATGTTATTGTTAGAAAATTCTTGAAGTTGATTGGCTATTATTATTGTTGTTATGCTGTGAAGATGGTGATTGATATGAATGAATCAGATTTCTGATGGTTGCGATTGTGTTCTTTTAGAATTTACTTTGTTCACAAACGTGATTAAGTTTTTTAGCGTGATCGAATTTGTTGAATTGAGTGCGACAGTTCTTTCCGTAGTAGCAGTTGTCACGGGCTTGAGCATAGTCTGGCAGGTCGGCTTTTGGTATGTTCTTTCGGTAGGTGAAAAGACCTTGAGCAAACACGTGACGAGTGCAAACGTTACATGCCCAAGAGTCGGATTTCGCTGGTGTTGCATTCAGTGTCTTGATAGTGTCGGCCGGGATCTTGCCAGAGTCGATATCCGCCAGTACCTCGTGGTAGAGCTGGTCGACCGTCTTGTTGTGCTTGGCCAAATAGTCCGTCACAATCTTGATCTCATATTGATTTCCACTGAGACTGTTGTGAGGAATATCATTGATATGTTGATTTACCAGATTGTTGACCTTAGATATATTGGTCATCGGACAAGCTCTTACATTATCACAATATGGTTTACTACATAGATCACCTAATAATAATAATTATCAATTCAAACATTAATATATTAGTGTATGTTATAGATTGGTTTTTTATGAATGTGTTTTGATGGTTACATTTATCTTTGTAGGGAGGTGGTACACGAAGAGGGAATCTGGCTGAACAACCAGCACAATATTGATGTGCGGCATTTTGGTCGGGGCATTTGAATCCGTCGGGTGTTGGATTTGTACAGAAATAGCATTTGTTGAAAGCTAAATGTTGATTGAAAAGACCGGGAGCATGATAGTTATCCTCATCATCATCGTAATCATCTTCGTTATCGTAATCTTCTTCATCGTCGTCGTCATCATAATATTCATTATTTTTAATCTTGTTTAATACACCTTTTTGTAGCTATAATTATAATAAGTGTGTGTTGTTGGTTAGTTATTAACAAACAAATTAGTTTTATATATATAAAACATACCATTTCTTCAGTTATTTTACATCTGTCATCCATTTCTTTAAGCTCATCTGCATCTCTCTTTTTCGAGGGATTAACTTTGAGATATGATTCGATTAGATTGTTTATGGCGTGATTCTTTTGACCAGACTTTACAGAGCTACGACACTGTGGACAAATACTAGAGTTGGCACGCCAGTCACCATAGCAACACATACAAAAGTTGTGCATGCACGGAATCAATGTCAAACATTTATGAATAATCTCCTGACAAATTCCACAAATCAAATTATCTTCCATTGAATCATGTTCTATCTTTGTCTTCTTTGTTGAATCTGTATTACTATTATTGTTATTATTATTATTGTCACTTGATAAATCACTACTCTTTCTCTTTACTGTTGAACTCTGTGTTGTTAATGTTGTTGTTGTTGGTTTTGTTTGATCAGGTGTTGTTGTTGTCGCAGCAGCAGTTCCAGTAGTTGTCGTTGTAGTAGTTGTAGTATCATTATTATTGAAAGAACCAGCTGGTGATATAGATGATTTACTTCCATTCTTTGTTGGTGTGACGTTGCTATTGTTACTTGACGATCTTTTTGTTGGCGTATCTGGTGTATTGTTATCTGTTGTTGTTGATGATGTATCCAATACTAATTCAGTTCCATTCTTTGTAAGTTTGCTTGGTGTGGTGGCTGTTGTCATATCCATTGAATCATCGTTGGCAGAAATATCAGTCTTATCCGATTTGATTGGTGATACCATATCGGTAGCTGATTCATCGAGAACTTGGGTGTTTCCAGGTTCATCTGCCAAACGGTCTCTCTCCTCTGCCTCGAGCCTCAGACGCTCCTCTTCAGCCTGCTTTCTCAGCTCCTCGGCACGATCACGTCTGATCTTGTCCCAATCCTGGAATGTATAGACCAATCGCTTCTCGTCGTCCGGATCGATATTGGTGGTGAGCGCAATCTCATTGCCATGTACAATCGACACTGTATTTCCTTTACCGATTTTCTTTCTATTAACAAAAGTACCATTTGAACTGTGTCAAAAGTGATAAAGTAAAGTGTTAATTGATTGAGTTGTGTGTTATATTAATATTCATGTTATTAATATGTATATCTATATATTTATTTACCTTGTATCCTCAAGATAGAATCTATAGTCAGTTTCACCGGGTTCTCTCTTTCTGTAGAGACGACAATGGTTAGAGCTGATTCGTTTATCATCGTGTTTTATATTACAGGTTCTAGCACGTCCGAATGTGCATTCATCTACCTCCAACTCGATGTGTGCAAACGCCGGATTTTCAGATGCCAATCGTGCCCACTTTGATTCCGATGTCATTATCTGATCGATATCGGCCAACGATGTATCGCCTCCATTCGATGTAAATGTTCTATCCAAATCTGAATCCATTTATCTACCTTCTCTATCTCACACTATATGAATATATAAAATCTAAACTGGTTCACCCACTTGAAGTTAACTGTCTGAGTTGTCTTTGTTTTTGTTTGTTTTTAGTTTTTTTTTGACGACAAAAATAAGACTATAGAGTTTCACTTCTATTGGTTAATAGTTATAACTATATATTTTATGATATATATATATTTATAAATTGATAAACAATATATTAAAAATAATAATAAAATATTTTGTAAAGAAAAATTTTTTTTTTCTTAAAAAAAATTCAAATTTTAGAAGAAAAACTTGGTGGGGGAAAGTATTTTTTTTTTTTGATGTCATTTTTATCAGTGTTTTGGCAATAAGTAAGATCTTAGCAATGTCAACAAACTGGAAGCCATACATTTGTTTGACTACTTCGCAAGAAACAATACGGGTATTTCTATAGGCTTTGTACATTTACCATTAGTCAGTGTAATTGAAAAATGTAGGAGCAAAACTATAAAAGTATAAAAATATTTAAGAATAAATAAAATAAAAAATTAAATATTTTGGTATTTGAATTCTATAGGGCATTGAGCACATGAGACTGGAGATAGAGAAAAATATATTTTTCTACTTTACATTTATCAAAAGTGTTGAAAATCGATATAAATAGATCCCTATTTTAAATTTGTATCTCAAGAGCAAAGGTGCCCTCCGGTCAGGATGAATATTATGACTATTTTGGATAAAAAAATTTTAATTATTTTAATTTTACATTAAACAAAGTTAGATAAGAAGAAGGAGGAAAATTCAAATATATTTTTATCATTAAAATTAATTTAATGTACAGTGGAGATGCGACGAGCGCAAACTCCACCACTACCAGAAATTTGATAACCGACTAGCCTTACGGTTAGTCGCCTTAATACATCCCAGGTGTGCAAGAGGAACGACAAAAAGAGAAGATTTGGCCTGAGTTGATCACCAAATCATCGTCATCAGGTAAGTATGATTTGTTAGGTCTTGGACTTATCCATTCAATGAACTAAATCGAATCAATATCATTATGGGTTGATGTAAATGTTGTCTCAGATAAAGTTCTATTAAAAATAAAAGTTAAAAATTTGAAAACAACATCGATAATATATTTTAGAAATTTTCATTGTTTGAAATTTGGGCATAGGAATTCTGAAATTTTCGATTGAAGACTTTTCAAATACACCGATATTGTTAAAAAGTGGAATCCTTTTTAAAATGTAATAAAATTATAGAATAAAGAATGAAATGATCTTTATTTGTGATATAAATTTAGAAACAATTATTATTGATGGTTTAATAATATGTCTCTAAAGTTTTAAAAATATTTTGAGTTGGATATGTTATTACAAGTTTTAATTAGTTTTTGTTGGTTTGGATTGAAGTTGGTATTCGCGAATCGATGATTTGTAAAAGATAATCTGTTGTTATTGTTTGTTGTTTGTTGTTTACTAATGTTGTGTGAAATGAGGTAATACTCCATTGATATATAATTATCTCCATACTTTTATAGAGTTATCAGCAGATCCACTGAATACACATCCACTGTGTACTACCAATGAATCGACCGACGATGTATGTCTGTTGAGTGTTTGTACGCAAATCAGTGAGCCAATGTCCCACACCTTGATGGTAGAGTCGTACGATCCACTGAAAAAACGTTGGCCCGATACGGCCAGCGTGTAGACAGCACCAATGTGACCACCCAGCTTTGAAATGATTTCATAGGTATCGAGATCCCACACAACTATAGTGTTCTCATAGGTTCCTGCCAGCAACTTCCTACTTGCAACAGCCATGGAGTAGATACTTCCACAGCCACCCTGTATCGTATGAATACACTCAAAGTTACCGAGATTCCATATTTTAACTACACCATAAGCGCCAGAGTAAAGATACCCGCCGGAAACAGTGAGTGCGCGCACCCAATGATTGTGTCCTTTCAGTGTCTCCACACACTTTAAGCTCTCCAAATCCCATACTTTGATGTGCTGGTAACTACCGGAGAACAGGTAGCCAGCGGCTACGACAAGTGCGCAAACCGTGTTGTCGTGGTCGGTCAGTACCGCAACACACTCATAGGTTTCCAAGTCCCAAACACGAATGGTTTGGTCCGACGAACCACTGAACAAACGGTTGCCAATAACCGCTACGGAATGCACGATTCCAGTGTGTCCCGATAGCATCTGTTTGCATTTCAACGTCGCCAAATCCCAGAGTTTTACAGTGGTATCGGAAGAACCACTTATCAACATTCCATTGGTCACTGTCATGCACCAGATCGGACCGTTATGACCGGTGAAAGTACCCTTACATTTCAACTGCGGTATCTTCAAATCGACAATTTCCAAACCCTCCATATTTGTATTCTTTTTCAGCATGTTCAAGTCGGTGATAGTATCGGACAGTTGATTCTGTGTCGCTTCGAGACTTGCCAGCAGATGCCGGAGATTCGCTTCGTATTTATTCGTTTTTGCCTCGAGTTTCAAAGCCAACTGGTCGAATCTCGATGTCAACTGTATAATACTCTTCTTCAATATATCGTTCTCTGTATTCTTTTCCTCGAGCACCGTTCGCATCATATTGATCTGCTCCTCATTCCTCTGAATATAATCCTTGATACTCTCATATCCACAGCCCAATAAATGATCATCCAACTGCGCTTTAGTTCCTTCAAAAGTGCAACCTGCCGACCTATGAGGACAATGTATATGATTACAATTTCTGTTGTCATTGTGATCATACATAACAAACAAATAGATAAGTATCAATATTGTTTAAACACACAAACATTGTTTGTTTACTAACTAACATAACACTTACAATAGATGCTGTTTGATTTTATATCTTTTCATTGGTGGACATGTGTTGTTGTGTGGACATGCAACGATTGCGTGATCACATATCTTTTCGTGATCCAATTTCGAGGCGACACGAATCTTCTCTTTACAACCGTTTTCATCGGGAACCCACTCACCGTTGTACTTTGTCAGTCCGTAGCGACAGTAGATCATTAGGTCGGCAATCTGTGCACTGATTGCCAAGTTTGGAAAGAAATCGTTGTCTGCCAGTTGTGTGTGGTCAATGGGACATTCGATGCGTGAATTGTTTGTGGTTCGCGCCAGCACACACGACCGACAGAATGTATGTCCACACTTGGCAATGAAAGGATCACGAAACAAACCGTTGTGAATCGGACAGAGCAGAGATGTCGATGGTGGTTGAACAAACAACTTGATATCATCCACCGATTGTTGATCGTTGTTAGTTGTACTGCTTTGATTGGTTTCTCTATCGCCTCCTCTACCACCATTGTTATGTCCATTGTTGTTCATCATCATCATATGTGAAAGATCTCTGTTTGAATGTAGATGTTGTTGTTGTTTCGATTGATGATAGAGCTGTTGTTGTTGTTGATAGTGATGCGGTTGCTGTTGTTGCGGGTGTATCGGATGATTGTAGTCAGAGTTGTTACCATTGGTGGAAATAGATGAGAAATTCGGTGAAGATGAATTTGAATTTGAATTCGATGTTGTATTGTTTGAATTCATCTTCTTTTAACCTTCTTCTTTTTGTTTTGTTTTAGTTTTGCAGATGATTTAAATGTTCATAATAATAACTAAAACAATAAAAAACTGATCATACTAACTACTGATCGATTATTATTATTGTTTTTATTTTGTTGGTTGAATTGATTGAACTGAATTGAATTCAAGTGTAAAAGTTGAGAGTTTTATGTGGTTGATTGTGTTGCTAATTATAAATCAAAAAAAAAATATAAAAGGTTAAGCAAATTTTATTTTTTTAAATCTTTTAAAAAAAATAGTATCAAAAAAATAAAAAATCAAAAATTTATTGGTAAATCTTAAAAATAAATAAAATCCGATTTGTTATTTTTTTGAATTGACAATTCAAACAAAGTAATCAATATTATAAAGATTAAGTTTAACAATTGAAATTTAATTTTAAATATATTTTTTTATTAAAATATAAAATTCTAAACTTTAAATCTTTGATCGATATTTTATTTCACATGGGTAAGGATGTTATCGATCGGTTACCAAATCATTTAAAAACCATGCCACTAAACTCACCTTTTTTTTTTTTTTTTTTTTTTTTTGATTTTTTTTTTTTTTGATTTTTTTTTTTTTCATTATCACTCTAGCACTAAAAAAAGAAAAGGATTAGGTTTTGTCGAAACATTACTATTAAAAAAACAAAGCAATCACCTTTTTATTTTACAGGTTAGAGGAGTTTCACAAAATTAGTAAAAGAAAGAAAAACAATTAACAAAATATAACAATACCACTATCTTTGTGTGGTAAGAAGAACAACAGCAATTGTAATAGTAACAACAGTAATCTTAGTAAGTATAGTGCAACACTGCATCTGAATTCACACATAGCAATCAACCACATAACCCAAACACACATACACACGCACACCACTACCAATTTCACTCCTCACTCGAGTGAAGGTGCAATTACCTTCAATTGAAAGTACAATATTGTTGTTAATAGCTATTTTGTATTGGTTTGTTATTTAAAACTACTACTACCAACACCAACACCAACACCTTTTTTTGATTTTGGTTTTTGATATTTATTTCCTCTTTCTTTATCTCTCTTCTCTGTTTGGTCTGTTTTCATCAAACCAACTAACTTTTTTTTTTTCGTTTATTTGATTTTGATTTTGTTTAGGATTATTATTGTTAATTTCCACCACCACCAGCAGCTCTTTACATTCTTACTATTCATTTTCACAAACCAAACAATTAACAAAAAATAGAAATAAAAACCAACACACAATTTCAACGACAATCAATCAATTAATCAATCAATCAATAATTAATTCACTCTCAATCACTGTTAATACTGATAATAGCAAATAATAATATTAGTTAGTATTATGATATGTACAAGTAATCAGTCATCAACTTCAAATCATCATAGTTAGCAAGATAGTTTTGTTGTTATACGACTACTTCTACTACAACTACATTTGACTTGAAGTTTCTTTTTTTTTTTTTTTAGTGTAGATTGATCAACACCAGATACATAGATTAGATTATCATTATACCTTTTTTTTATTTTATTTTTTAAAAATAATTGTTATTTTTTTTTTTTAAAAAAACATACAAAACAAAAAATCTCGAGATTTCATTGTACTATTATTATTATTGTTGTTGTTTTAGACTTGGTGATTCAAATTATCAAACCCTATTTTTGATATTAACTAATTAGCTAATTAAGTTTAGATAAGATAGAATATAGATATAGATAGATATTAGTTTAGTTTAGTTTGGTTTAGTTTAGTTTGTTATATTTATTTATTGTAGAAATAATCAAAAAAGAATAGAATAGAATAGTGTTTTTAGTTGGATCATTTTAGAAGATAGATATATATAGTAAATAAAATATAATAGAATGGCAACTAGAAGTGGAATATATGGAGGTGGAGCTGGTGGATCTGGAAATTTGGCGGGTGGAAAGATATTTGGAGCACCACTGCCAGAGTTGATGATTGCACAGAGAAAGACACATCCAGAGTTGCGTATACCACTGTTCTTACACAATGGATTCAAATATATTATTCAGTATGGACTGCAGATCGAGGGTATCTTTCGTATCGCCGGTACAAAAGAGCGTGTCAAACAGCTACAGATGCAGTTGGATCGTGGCGAGCAAATAGAGTTTGTCGAGGGCAAGCTCGACCCCGTCGATCTCGCCGATCTGATAAAGATATACTTTAGAGAGATGCAAGACTGCCTGCTGCAAACCGATAAATACGATGCCTTCATAGCGTCGCTCAACCACGATCGCATTGGACAGATTCAAAAGATGCGCGAACTCTGCTTGGAGTTGCGTCCCGACAACCTCGAGCTCCTGAAGGAGCTGGTGTGCTTCCTCGGCAAGGTCGCTATCAATTCCACCTACAACAAGATGACTGCAGAGAATTTGGGTGTAGTGTTTGGCCCGAATCTGCTGTGGAAGGGCGGCAAGGCCGTCAGCACAAATGATATGATGGAGTTGATGTCGGGCGCAGGCAAGATCAAGCTGTTGATGACACTGATGTTGGAGGAAGGGGACTATATATTCAATGCGCTAAACGAATCGCTGACTCAGGGCGATCTCAAGGTTTCTTTTCTCTACAAGATGGGCGGTTACAAGAAGACCTGTCAGACAATCTCTATCATGGACAATGGCGATAGCAAGTTGATTTGGACGGCCGACTCTGCTGGCACCGTGCGAATCTACAACGCGGAAACCTATACAACGGAGCGTGAGTTTGAGCTGCCCAAGATTGGCCGTATCTTTTCGCTGATAACGGTGAAGGATCGCGCCTGGATAGCAAGCTCCACCGGTGTCTCGGTGTGGGGACGCGACTCGACACGCGACGAAGCCGACGGAAAATTCAGCGGATTGCACACATCACTCACACCGGTCTACTCACACGGCGAACTCCGTGTATGGGCAGGCAGCGAACAGAAAATAACCATTATATCGACAACACAAAACGAAATCGTACAGACCATCGACTTGCCCGGCCAGTTTATCCTGTCGTTGGTGGAGATCTTTGGCGACTCCAACCAGGTGTGGGCGGGCTGTAACAACGGAGTGATCAACATCTTTGATAAAACAACCGGTGAGTTGCTCAACCAACTGAAAACACCGGCCAGTCGTAACATCTCGTGTCTGGTGTGTCACGCTTTCATGGAGGAACCGATGGTGTGGGCCGGTAGCGAGGACAAGACCATCTTTGTCATCGATCCACGCACCCTCAACATCATAAATACAATCAACCATCCCGAGATGCTCATGATCAACTCGCTGAAATCGATTGCCAATTCGATCTGGTCGTGTTCGCGTGACTCTTCGATCAGAATGTGGGACCCACGCACCTACGAGTGCAAGGGTGTCCTCGACCAATACCACACCGACGCTGTAACCGACGCCGTCTTTTGCTTCAACAGCCGAAAGGTACGCTGGGAATTCTGGAGTGCCAGCTACGACAAGTCCATATGCATCTGGGTAGTTAGTTCCGATAGTTTACAACCACCACCACCAAACATCTCTGTCTAAAATAATCATACCTATAGTAATAACATTATTAAATTATTATAATATATTTAAACATCATCATCATGAAAATAAATAATAATGATAACCACAACCACAAACAATAGCATAGAAACAACAAGTTTTTAGCACATTTTTGAAATGTTTTTGATTACATTAACACTTACATTCCAACATTCTTTGACAAGTGTCATAACATTTTTGAAGAGAAATTCATGACCAAATCAAATTCAAAAATTAGACATAAATGATTTAACAAGTGGTAAGGTGAAGAATTTGCTCACACAGATATCTAACGAAATCCATTGAATATTCCATTCTCAAGAGCCAAACATTGGATTATTTCTTATAAAACTATATTTTACAAAACAGGAGTAAGGTAGATCTTGATTTATACTTTTATTTGTTTTTGGATTCAGACAGATAAGAAATGAACATTCATTATTTGTAAAATCTATTGATATATTTAACCAATCTATACAGATTTAAAATGAAATAAAGAATATTTGATAATTGAAATAAGTATTGTTATCTGATTTTTAACAAAAGTTAATAATATTTTTATGTAGAATCATTTTTTTTTGAACTTCAAATCAAGTGATAGCAAAATTTTTTTTGAAGATCACACACACCAATTTTTAAATTACTAATTTATTAAAAAACTTTATTTTTATTTTATTAAACTTTAACTTATAATTTTATTATACCTACATATTTATTTATATTATATATTATATAAGATATTATTTTTTACGTAAAAAGATGTTTTTAACTAGATCAGAATATGACCGTGATGTAAATACATTCTCATCAGAAGGTCGTTTGTTTCAAGTAGAGTATGCGCTGGAGGCAATCAAGTTGGGATCAACAGCGATCGGAATTCAATGTGAGGAAGGTGTTGTATTGGCAGTCGAGAAGAGATTGACATCGACATTGTTGGAGCCATCATCAATCCAGAAGGTCGTTGAGATCGACTACCACTTGATCTGTGCAATGTCTGGTCTCACTGCTGACTCTCGTACCATTATAGATCACGCACGTATCGAAACTCAAAATCATAGATTCAACTTTGACGAACCAATGGGTGTAGAATCTTGTGTACAATCAATCTGTGATCTCGCGCTTCGTTTCGGTGAGAATCGTAAAGAAGGTGAAGAGAAAATGGTAAGTTATTAAAAAATTAATAACTAAAATAATAAACTAATCAAATGTATGTGTATGTTGTGTTTTAATAGAGTCGTCCATTTGGTGTTGCTTTGTTGATTGCAGGTGTAGATGAAAGAGGACCATCTTTATATCATTCAGATCCATCCGGTACTTTTACACAATATAATGCAAAGGCTATTGGTGCCGGTTCAGAGGGTGCACAGATTACACTGCAAGAAAAGTATTCAAAGACATTGACATTGATAGAGGCACAGCAGTTGGCATTGACCACATTGAAACAAGTCATGGAAGAAGCAATCACCACCACCAACGTCGAAGTCGCCGTCATTACAAAGAAAGACAAGAAGTTTAAGATCTATAACAAAGAGGATTTAGAAGGTCTTATTGCCACCCTTTAAAAAAACATTATCTCTTTTTTTGTTTATAATTAATTTGTAAAAGAAAAAAAAACAAATAACAACTTCATTCATTCATCATCATCATCATCCCAAAATTGTAATCAAAAACAACATCAACAACAATTAGCTCATATTAATAATAACAACAACAACAACAACAACAGTATAAATAAATAAAACATAGATTTATGCCAACCTATTAACTTTAACTTTAAAAGTATTATTATTATATTTTTTAATTCTGTTTTTTTTTTTTTTTTTTTTTTTTTTTTTTTTGAGAAGTTAGAGGTTGTGGAATGGAGTGACAACATTGTTTGTCGGAATAATTATATTATTTAGTCGGACATTGTAAATATATAATGATGAATTCAACTAAATCAAAGACAATGACAATGAGTTCGACAACAACAACAACTACAACAACTACATCTACACCTAAGCTTAATATTCAAACTTCGAAGAGTAGTAATAATACTCAAAAAGATGCAAGTATAAAGATGATAGATAGATATAAAGAATCATCAAATAAAGAGAAACTTATTGGTACCGAAAAGTTAAAGATAAATAATAAACCAATATCTAAATCGAATATTAATAATAATAATAATAATAGTAAGAATCCGAATCAGAGAAATACAAATAGTAATAGTACAAATAATACAAATACAAATAATAGTAAAAAGAAAGTTAATGTTATCAAAAAGAAGAAATCATCAACATCCAATGTAAATAGTAATAATAATAGTAATAATAAATATAATACAACTATGTATGAATTTATTGTTGCAAAAACCAATAGTATACCTATAAATCAACCATATGTAAATAAATTTAGTATAAAAAGTAATAATAAACAAAATATTAGTAATAATAATAATAATAGTAGTACTAAATCAATAAACAACAGTAAATCAATAAATAATAATTTAACAACAAAACAAACATTTCCATCGACATTATCATCTGTACATCCATCTTCAACATCAACAACATCTACTCTGACAAAGAAAAAGAAAACTATTCCTTAGAGACATACCAAAAAAAGAAAAAAAATATCATCGTTAAAGAGAAATATATTATTGTATAAACAACTAAAACAAAATTATGTACAACAGCAACAATTGAAACAACAACAACAATTGGAACAAATAAAAGATCAACAAAATATTGATAGTTTAGATAAAGTTGAAACAGAAAGAGAAATAGAAGAATCATCATTAAATGCAAAAGAAGAAGAGACAACAACAACTACCACTACTACCACTACAACTACTACATCTTCAAATAATACTACTTCTACCACACCAAATAATGTTGGTGTCAATAGTGAGGTTGCTGTTGCTGTTGTTCAAGAATATATGAATCAAGTTTGTACAAAGGAGATTGATGATACTGCCAGAGAGTTCATTGTGAAGATCAAACAGTTTCAAGATAACTATGCATTGAAGAATCCCGATAAACCAAAGAAGAGATTCATTACGGGACTTCGTGAGATTGAGAGAGCTGCCGATTGTGGAAAGTTGTCTGCTGTCATCATTGCTCCAAACATAGAGGATATCAACTGTCCGGGTGGTCTCAACGAATCGATCAAGTCCATCATCAGACTCTGTAGATCTAAACAGCTGCTCTATACATTTGCACTCAGCCGAAGAATCATTGGTCGACTTATCAACGTGCACATCAAAGTCAGTGCATTCGGCATTCTATTCCACGACGGTGCAGAGGATATCTACAACAGACTCTCGAAACTGACACTTGCATCAAGAGATACATTTAGAAAACAACAACAACAAGTTCAACAACTTGAAAAACAAATACAATCATTGGATATTACAACGACAACGACAACAACATCATCATCATTATCATTATCATCAACATTATTGCAAAATGATGAAAAGAAAGAGGTTTATGATATGTTTGTTAAGGCAACCAATGAGAAGAAACAGAATCATAAGGAATTACTGGCGCAACAACAGAAGCAGAAACAAGAACGATTGGAATTGGAGGAGAAAGAGATTGAAAAGAAAAAGCAGCAACACAGACAACAGCTACAACAGTTGAAGGAAAACAAACAGCTACAACAAAAACAACAAAAGAAACAACAGCTTTTAGGTGAGGAAAAAGAAAAAGAAAAACCGATCAAACAACAGCAACAACAACCATCAAAGAAGTCACAACAATCAAAAGATAACAACAAAATAGTTAATGAAAAAGTAGATGTATCCGAGCAGTTACTATATAATAATACAGAGCAACAACAACAACAACAAAATCATCAAAAATCAAATAGTAACAACAGTAACAAGAATAAGAAATTACAAAATACAAAGAAATAGAATAAATTTATTATTACTTATTTTTAATTTTTTTTTTTTATAACATGTTATAAATGATCAATTTACTTGGTGGTATATCCAGCGGGTGCACAGTAACTTGCATGAAGACAATGTTGAGAACAACATTCATAATCATATTTACAACTAGTAAATGAATGTGAAAACAAATAATAATAAATAATGTTGTTTTTTTTTTTGCTTTTAATATATTAAATATATTTTATTATTATTATTATTAATACTTACAATGCACCATTTCCATAACATCTTCCAGAATTGAAATGATTTTGAGGGAAATGACCAGTGGTGTCATCACATTGTACACTTTTCGAAACATTTATAAATTATTGTTAGTGTTGTTTCAGAGTAATGAATGATGATCAAGTTGAAAATCTTACCAAACAAATACAAGTAATAAAAATAATAATAAACTAAATAATTTTAAATTCATTTATTTATATTTAATGTTCAAAAACTATCTCACTCTTTCCATTTTATAGCTTTCCAAAGATTAATCTACATAATAAGTAAATTTACAAACTCATCTACCTTTTGGGGGTAGAATCTCTTTTTATGATGAGAAGTTGCAGATATAGTCATTTTATTTTTACAATCAAATGTATAACATTACTAAAAATAAGATGTAACTACTAATATGACGTATATAGTGTTCATACTTGACTATGGATACTCTTTTTTTTATGGTATAAACTTTATATATTATATTATATTGTGTTTTTGTAATTACAAAACTATTATAAAAAAAAGAGAGAGATCATGGTAATAAGTCAAGAAATGAACCTGCTTAATTGATTGATTGCAATTAATATTTTTTTGTAGTAAACAATATTGGGGAATAATTTTTTTTTTGCAAATTTTTTTTTAATTTAATTTTTAATTTTGATTTGTTATTGATTTGGATTTTATTGAAACCATCTTTCCTCCTATTGCAACTCTATAATCTCATTAAATATCTGTTATAATATTATGGTGCTGGTATTTATTAATATAGAGTACCAGGTCTTTAAAATTATAAATATCTATATTTTGTTCATAGAAATACGTATCAATGAGTCACAGTTGTTTTAGTTGTTGAAAAGGTAGGTAAATAAGTGAACATCAAAAGCAAGAACAAGTTGCCTCATATTGAAGTTTGTACAAATGAACAAACAGTTATTTATTAATATCACATTTCTAATTAGGATATCAATTTGATAATAAAATAAACATCTAATCTAAATTAGATTAGAACTTCACCAAATTACCAACAAAAAAAAAAAAAGATTCAAATTGATAAAAAGTTCAAAAAAAAATCTTTGCAAAATTTTTTAAAAAAATGTAAATTTTATTGATCTTTTTTGGAATTTTTATGTATCATGATAAAACTTTTAATAATATTATTAAAATCGATAAATTAATCTGGATGTTTGTTGTTACTTTGTAGAACGATTGGATTTCAAATCATCATCATCATCATCATTAACATCATAGTAGGGTTTTTTTGTGTTTTTTTGTAGATGTATAGTCCGGCTTACATCATCAATAATTCAAATTATAATATAGTTATAACCCCACCTTCCCTTCTTTTTTTTTTTTTTAAACTTTTTTTTTTTGGAGATAGGAGGAAAGACTCTGAAAATTAGAATCAAAATATCCAAATATTTATTTTTGGATTGAAAATTTCTTCTGTTTGTTTTACAAATTAAAATTAAAACTCTTCATCCATCTATCATCCAACATATCATAGGCAGCAATCGGACATAATATTTTAGATTTTCATTTAACATATAACAATATTTTGAAAAATATCCTGATTTTTTTAAATTAATATTTTCTAGCTAATATCTTTTATTTTTTGTAAAAACAAAAAGGTAAACTACTAAATAATTATTTACTTAGATGGATATATATAAATATCAAACTCAAATATCATTTTTTTATAAAAAAAATAAACCTTTTTCTACCCAAATCATTTTTCAAATTTTAAAAAATTATTACTTATTTGTATTATTAAAAAATGAATATTAAATATATATTCATATTATTATCCATAATAAATTGTTTAGGATTTATTAATTTTTGTAGTGGAGTTTCTCTTGCAAATTTAGAATGTAAGTATAAAATAATTAGAATGAGTAGTATCCTTTAGGATATAATATTAATATATTTAATTATTTTTATTAATTTAGTAAATTCAATAAGATGGTTAATTCAACAAGTATGTATTTATAATAATATAGATTTAATTAATGATAGTTTTTATTAATTGAATAAAAAAGTATCAAGTTAATTGGAATATAACTGGTAACACCTGTGAGGATATTACCATCAATAATCCAGATGGTGGCAATTTATTTTGCGAAACTGTTGGTGAAAGACAATCCATATTATCAATGTATGTATAAAATATTCAATCAATTTTCTATGATCAATTATTAAATTATTTATTATCATTTAATAGTAATATTAAAACCGGATCACCTGTGTATCACGGATCACCAGATAACATTCCAGCTTTGATCTTCCCAAACTTATTTTTATTTTCGATTGATAGCACCATTCCACCCTTAAACGACTCTTTTAATATTCTTAGTCTTCTCGATAACCAATATAATGACATTAAATTGGAAAACATTGCGTTACTGAATATGAATGTTACCGTTCCCACCAACTTTCCATCAAATTTATTATTCCTAAGTCAATTGTAAGTTATTATTATTTTTTTTTTTTATTATTATTTTTTATTAACTTCTATTTTTGTTTTTAAAAGTGTTATTCGAAACTCTGCTCTATACTCTGATATTTCTTTCGCTACACTTTTGAATTCCACAACCAGATATCTTACACTTAGTGATATTAGCTTTGTGACTGGATACAGTTTAAAAATAGATTCTAATATTACCTACCAAAATATTCAAACTATGTAAGATTTTCAAAATTTTTAAAATTAATGAATTAAATCGCAATTCTTAACTCATTTTTATTACTAGAACTATAACCAATGTAAATGTAATCGAAGCAAATGGTTTATTAAAAGTTAGCCAAAATATTTTCCCATCTCTTTACTACCTTGTGATAGAATTCAAAATTCCAGAAAATGTTACAGTTGATTCGATGGCACTGAGCGCATTGTAAGAAATTAATATTAAAAAAATTTCACAAAAAACTAATATATTTTATTTTCTAAAGATCGGTTACCAATGGATTAGTAACAATTGAAGACCAACTCAACCTCACAACTATGTAAGTTTTATACTTTATAATTTTTTTAAAGTTGAATTAATTTTGTATTTGATTAGCGAATTCAAAACTAGTGCTGTCTCAATCACAGATTTTAGTAAATATCCAAATCTAAAATCACTGTAAGTTTATTTTATTTTTTATTTATTTTTTTATTTATTTTTAATTTATTTTTATTTTTAGCGAAATCCAAGCTTGTACACAACCATTACTTAAAGCATCTGGTCTAACCAATTTGTAAGTGGTTTTATTTATTTATTTTCTTGCTAAAAAGTATATTAATAATTTCTTCTTTAGATTAGTTAATAATTCATTGGTTCCAAATATGCCAGATGATTCATGGTTTAGCCCATATTTCTCACTGTAAGAATAATATATTATTATAAAAGATAAACAACAACATTAATATTTATTAAATTAATATTATTATGTATATTAAATAGTTCTCTTTTGAATACACGTACTTATGGCCATTTAATGGATTTCAGTGCTCTATCACCAACATCAATAGTTATTTTAGGAATACAAAACGCTACATCCCAACTATATCCTTCTTTGTGCTTTGTTTCCCAGGTTTACCTCGTAGATACAACTTTGGTCGATCCCTTTGTACCAGAATGTTTCTATTGCTATTGGACCGAATTAATGAATAAATTACCAGCCAACACACCTCCTATTCCAGCAGGCTTTAATTGCAGTAAGTATTGAATATAATAGAATAATATTTTTATAATTGATACTCTAACATCAATTATTTAGATATTACACTCGAATCCAACGGTTATAATCTAGCTGATAATTATCAAAGTAAGTTTATTTTTATTTTTATTTTTTGTTGAAAATTATTTGCTAATTTTTTAATTGATTTAGCTGAAATTAGTATCGCTGGAAATAATTTGGGATATGGAAGAGATACTACATTAGGTCTTTTTATTTTAAAAACTAACAAATTATTCCAGTAAATATATATCTTCTTTATTTTTAATTCTTTTTTTCCAAATATTAATTTTTTTATTTATTTTTTTAGATATACTATAAACCAACCAGCTGGAAGAGCTAATATTAGCTTTTCAAGATCAAGAGGTTATAATTTTGAAATATTTTGGGGACCGAAATGTAAAATTTAATATAAACTATTTAAAAAATAACAATAACTAATTTTTTTTTTTATTTTAACTATTATAGTAACTGTTAGTTTTATTCAAACCCAAAATTTATTTACTGGAGATTTACTAGTTAGACTCTATGGTATATTTAATACTTTTGCACCTCTTCAAGTATCCATTGGCAGTCAAAAGTCAATATGTCCAATTTCTTTCCTCTCAACCTATGAATTAAATTGTTTAATTCCAAGCTACTCAACTTCAGAACCACAATCAATATCCATTGATGACACATTAACGATTCAACGATTATATAGTGCACCTGGTATGTTTTTCAAAATTGAAATTATAGTAAACAATTTATTTACAAAGCTGTTTATTAATATTACTTTTTTTAGAATTAAATGTTACATCAGTATCTTCTATTTCTAATGAAGGAGGTGATTTAATGATCACTGGTAACTTTGGACCGAATCCCTACAATGTTTCTGCCTGGATTTCATTTAATGAAAGTATTCCGTGTAATACCACCTCTTTGAATGCCACTCATTTAATTTGTAGTGTACCGGCTTTACAAGAGAACATTGTCCATCCCTTACGAATCTATGCCAATGGATATAATGTATCCAGAGAGATGTTCATTTCCAAACAAGACTGTATTAGTACTAGAACTGGTGCCTCCATATGTAGCGGCAATGGAAAGTGCGTTGCCGGTCGATGCCAGTGTCTATTTGGATACGGTGGCCACTTTTGTGAATCGAAACTAATGTCCAATGTAATCGTTTCGCCAAATTCAACTACTCCCGCACCAACCATGGTGGTAAGAGAAGGTTTGAATTTCACTTTCAATTTGGTTGCTATCCAAGAGCTCAATCCACTCGACGAAATCATCCAAGAGCTATTCACCAAAGAATGGATTCACAATGAGGTTGTCACTAGTGAACTGACTCGTGCCACCTACCAATTGCATAGACCCGCCGGTTCAATGGAACGAGTGACAGCCATCATTGAACACTCACCCAATCAAAGAGAGTTGGAGTTTGCCGGTCAGAAAACAATCTACTCTCCACACAGCATCAAACTGGCTGTCAATATCGGTAGCTGGCCATTCCAAGATAGACTCAATAAACTTCGTGTTCTCTTGGAATCAAAGGTAACCGTCGATGACAATGAATGTGACAAGTTGGTAGTGGAATCGAATGACAATGCCAAGATAGACTATATCCGAATGTCGATCGGCAGTGTCTCGCTCTACGGAAGATTCCTACCGTATGCAGAGGCAGACAATCATACGATTGGCATCGTCAATCAGCAAGTGAATTCGACGTCGGACACCCTACTGGTAGGAATGGTATTACCTTATTGTCAAGAATGTGCTATCGATCCCGATTTCTCTGTGTTAATGTCCAACACTGATGACAACATCGATCATTGTGACTCATCCAACAAAATGCCACCTTGGAAGTTAGCTACCATTATAACAGTTGTATCTGCAGCAGTCGTATCAGCAATCGTAACAACAATAATAATAATGAAAAAGAAAAATAGATTCAAAAGAGAAAGTAAAATTATGAGAAAACGATTGAATACCGTTGTTAATCAATAAAAATACATACAAATCAAGAGTTTGTTCAACCTAATTTTTACAATTGTAAATTATCTACTTCTAATAAATAATGTAATATTCTTTTCTTGTGTAAGGAAAGGTGACATCAAAAAGTAATAGAAAATAACTATTTATAAATTAATTTGTTGACAATTAAGTTATCATTTATTTTTAAACGAAACAAAGTTAGTCAATGTCTAAAGACGAATGTTATCGATTTTTTTTTTTCTGTGTTTAATTTTCGTTTTTCGTTTTAATTCATCTACTATTAATTTTAAGATATATAATGATATTCAATGAATTAAAAGATATTATTAATAGTGATGTAAATATATTATGTAAAGAAGGTGGTAGTACATTTCAAAGGAAAAAGGCAATTGAAAGATTACAAAAGTCAATTGTCGACAATGCAGATCTCTATACAAACGATCGATCACACCAAATCGAGCTGATAGAATGTCTTTCATCGTGTCTATTGACGCTTCTTCAAGATGGTCTTGAACGATCTAGAATGTTTAGCATATCGATGATGACCCATTTGGCAGTCTCGACTGAGCCAGGCTTGTTTGTCACAACGATGTTCGATCGACGTCTTCTCTTGCAACTCGACAACCAACTAGCAAAAGAAGAAGTAGAGGAAGTTAGAATCAACATAATCGAATTGATAGATACACTTATCACCAAAAATAACAACAACAACAACAACAATAACAATTCAATAGATCAACAACTACTATCAGCATATTGTGAACAATTTGTTGTTATTTTCAAGCGTGCTCTTACCGATCGTAATCACCAACAGATCGAACTGACAACCGCAACAATCATTCATCTTACCGAGAAGATACCGACGCGAATGCTATTGTATACGGGTCAGCTGGTACCGAGCTTAATCAACAACCTAGCGGATCGTCATCAAAAGATACGATCACTATCGTTACAGGCATTGACAGTGTTTGTCAGCAAGTGTGGAGCTATCAAGATGATCGATGCAATCGAACAGCATCTTACAGCGTTGGCGATCGACCACTCTCCAGCCGTGCGAAACACTCTTGCTACATCTCTACAACACTGGATGTGTAGCGATGTTCGTTCATCGTTTCGTCAACACAATGCACTCCTATTGAACTGTCTACTCTCACTCTGTGCATCCGACATTCCCAACGTATTAGAATCATCTCACCAATCGCTATCAAACATTGCACAAATATGTCTAAAAGAAGAGGTAGAATCAGATGAACAACAAGATAAAGAAACAACAGCAACAATCGATATTGATTCAATTATAAAATCATTGAATCTAACATGGTATCAATCTAATACAATGGCAATAGACGAGAGATCAAAGAAATATCTACGACAGAATGCAAAGAAGATCATGAGATATTACTATTCAAACTTTCACAACAATGAATTGGATCCAAACTCCAGAGAGATTAAAGTGGGAATATTGTATCTTATGCTTTGTTATCTGGGTGGAGAGTCTATGCTACCGTTCATCGATGCCATTCTACAGGTTCTTTCAGTGGAGGAAAACGATATGATACCGTCTATTCAGCTAAAGATAGTCGAGATATGCAAGCTGGTAGGTGCATCTATGGATAGCTCTGTTGTACTACCTCGTCTGCTGTCATTGGTAAAACAAGAGTTGACAACACCAACACACAGAGACACACTACACAGTCTGTTGAGAGTACTCAAACATATAATTACAACAGTACCAACAACAACAGCAATCAATGACATCGTATTGCTTAATCTATTACAAACACAACTACAGTTACTTTATACAGAACAATCTAATCGTTGTCAATCAACTTCTCTCGAGATATTGACTATTGTTTCCATGAGATTCAACAAAGCTATTCATAGTGGCACTCCTAAATCAATCAATTTAATTACAAGACTATTAATTCTATTGGATATATCATTATCTTTATCGACGTCAGTTGAACAATTAAATCAAATATCTCAAAACATATCAACTATAAACTATCAGCAGTTCATAGATAATAATACAAATATGATATTCGAAGATATCATTGGAAAGGATATTAATCATATTAAAAGATATCCCTCTTATCTAACAACATTGGAATACATTGTCAGTAAATCTAAATCATTAAACAACATACCAAAGAAGTCAATTGAATCGACTATTCAGATCCTCATTAAAATATCCTCAGATGATAATCAAAGAGTTAAGAATTTATTAAATAAACTATCATCTATCAATTAATATTAATATTTCATTAGAAATTTTCAATTTCTCTTTTTGGCCAAAAACATGGTACAATTTTGTTTATTCAATTTATTACATATAAAAAAAATTAGATATTATTTAGATCCAATATTTATATTATAAAATGGATAAATATTTTGGAAATTCTAGATATTGAATACATAGGTTTTTTTTTTTGTATTAAAATATTTATTTTTAGTAAATTAATTTACAAAACTAAATCTTAAGAAATAATGAATAAAAGATTTATTTTTATTTGAATATTTATACTATTGATACTGATTGCATTGAAAAGAGAAGGGTTTAGACAGTATGACATTTACCACCCCACCATAAACAATGACCAGCCATTGTACCAATTAGACACTTGGCTGGTGTCTTGAGAATATTGCAAGCCCATTCATTGTTCTTTAGCATTTCGGCAACATCAGAGTTATCGTTCTGGTTCAAGGTGAAACCTTCCAAGAGTGAAGAAACATATTCCTTTGATGGCTTGGCACTCTCTTCTTCTTGAGTTGTAGAGTATGGGTTAGACTGGCATTTTCCTTTATTCCAAACACAAACTTGTCCTGCAAGCATACATTCCCATTCCTTGTGAATAGTTGGACAGAATGATGGTTTGTCGACTTTGTCAACAACTTGGAGGGCATTGATCATACCAACGACCAGCAAGACGAATAAAGCTAAAGTTATAAATTTCATAAATGATCTTATTTTTAATAATACAAAAATATATATATATAAAAAAGTGAAAAGATTTAATTGAAGAGGAAGTAAAACAATCGAATTGTTGAGGCGAAGGAATACCGTAGATTCGACGAACCAGGAATAAAAAAATAAAATATCTTATCTTATTTTCAAATTTGAAAAAAAAATTGTAAAATATCTTGACGGTATCAACAAAACCCAAAAAAATTGCATACGATCCATCTTTTCTTGAATCCCATCCCAGGGCAAGAAATTTAATTTTTTTTTTTTACTTTAAATTTTACAAGAATACCTTTGAATAAAAAAATTGAGTTAACAATATGATAATGTTCAGCTGAAATATAGAATTAAAAAAAAAGGGATATCTATATATTAGTGCAGAGGTTCAGCTTACTATCGAAGTTAGATTATTTACTCTATTTAAGATTGATAAAAGGTTAAAAAAAATTTATAAACTTCTCAATTTTCATCAGTTCTAATATTCTCTCGAACATTCAATTATATTTTTTTATCTTTTAAATTATTTAATGTACAGTGGAGATGCGACGAGCGCAAACTCCACCACTACCAGAAATTTGATAACCGACTAGCCTTACGGTTAGTCGCCTTAATACATCCCAGGTGTGCAAGAGGAACGACAAAAAGAGAAGATTTGGCCTGAGTTGATCACCAAATCATTGTCATCAGGTAAGTATGATTTGTTAGGTCTTGGACTTATCCGTCAAATTGCCTAAATCGAATCAATATCATTATGGGTTGATATAAAATAGAAAGATTTTTTGAACTGATGAAATTTCAAAAAAATGATATTTTTTTTTTTTAACTTCACTTCACCTCTTGAATGTTTATTTCTTTTTTTTTTTTTTTTAAACAGACAAAAACTATAATAATAAAAAATAGAAAGGAAAGGCATTCAATAAACACAAATTTTAACTTAAAATTTTTTGAAAAAAAAAAAAAAAAAAAAAGAAAATAACCTTTTTTGGTTAAACCAAACAAACTGAAAGTTAAAACTTTTTGATTTATTTGTTCATAACAATTTTTTTTTTCTTTTGATTATTTTTGCGCAGCTAAAATTAGGTTGTTCTTTTTTTTATTTTTTTGTTTTTCAATAATTATTTTTCATATCTTAACGAAAATATTTAGAGATATATTAAACAAAAAAAGATATACTAAATTTATATTAAGTATAAATAGTATAAATAGTATACATTGATTTTCTAATAAAGATGGAGCCAAACTATGATCATTTTCAAGCTCAAATGGAGGCAGATCGATATTTGCAACCACCACAAGCAACTTTTAATGTAACTGGAAATGACTCTATCATTGAGTTGATGGATGGTGTTCAACAACAGCAACAACAACAACAACAACAACAACAACAACAACAACAACAACAACAACAACAACAACAACAACAGCAACAACTTCAGCAGCAACAGCAACAACAACATGCACAACAGCAACAGCAGCAACAACAACATCAACAAGAACATAAAGAAGAAGATAGTGCAGTACTTACACAATCAATGGATGAAAGACAAACCTACTCTGTACATGGAACAACCTTTACGGTACCAAAGAGATATAGTCTTATAAAGTGTGTCGGTCAAGGTGCCTATGGTATAGTGTGTTCCGCTCACGACAATCTCACTGGCAAGAAAGTGGCGATCAAGAAGATTATCAGAGCTTTCGACAACCTAAAAGATACAAAGAGAACATTAAGAGAGATTCATCTACTAAGACATTTCAATCATGAAAATGTAATGTATTAAAAATAGAGATTGATAGATAAATTATATATATAATTGAGTACTCATATTAATATTTTTATTTATTAGATTATATCTATTACGGATATTCTTAAACCAGTTTCAAAAGAAGAGTTTGACGATGTTTATATTGTATCAGAGTTGATGGATACCGATCTCTATCAGATCGTAGCTTCTGCACAACCGTTGACAGACGACCATTGTCAGTACTTTGTTTATCAAATGTTGAGAGGTTTAAAGATGATTCACTCTGCTGATGTATTACATAGAGATCTCGTAAGTTAAATTAATAGATGATCATCATTATATATATTAACGATATTTTTCTAATTTAAATTTATTAATAATTTTATATAGAAACCGGGTAATCTACTTATCAATGGAGATTGTTTATTAAAGATTTGCGATTTAGGTTTAGCAAGAGTAGCAAATGCGTCTCATATGGGATTCATGTCAGAGTATGTAGCAACTCGTTGGTACCGTGCACCTGAAATCATCTTGTCATGGAATCAATACTCTAAAGCTAGTAAGTCATTAATCAATTTTGATTATTAATAATCTTTGTAACTAATCATATATTTTTAACCTTTTTTACTTTTTATTAGTTGATGTATGGTCTGTAGGTTGTATATTTGGTGAGATTCTAGGTAGAAAGCCAATGTTCCAAGGAAAAGATTGTATGTCTAACTAAATATTATTATTATATTATTATTATAAACAAATTAACTAATTACTATCTATTATTTTCAAACAAAACAAAGATATACATCAAATTTCATCTATTATAGATATCATTGGTTCGGTTGAGGAAGAAGATCTAGCTAATATCGCCAATCCACAGGCAAGACAGTTTGTAAAGTCACTGGCAGGTCGTCCAAAAGTACCGCTTTCAACTTTGTTCCCGGGTGCCAATCCAGTTGCGTTGGATCTATTGGACAAGATGTTGATATTCGATCCCGACAAGAGAATCACAGTGGAGGATGCTTTGAATCACCCGTATTTCGCATCACTGCACGACCCCTCTGACGAACCGATCTGCCTCCACAAATTCAACCTCAACTTTGAAGGTTGGGATCTCAACAAAGAGCTACTCAAGGAGTTGATATACAACGAGATGTTGACATACCACCCAGAGGAGAGCATCCAACAGCAAAAATCAAACGGTGGTAATAGCCAATTATTCTCACTGCTACAACAACAACAGAAAGATATTCTTGAGCAACATCGTGCGCAACAGATTCAACAGCAACAACATCAACAACAACAACAACAGCAACAACAAATTCATCAACAGCAACAACAACAACAACATCACCAACATTAAAACAAACAATACAAACTGTAATAACTAAACTAAATATCAACACTTAATACCATTATTATTAATCAATCATCCCAATAGGATGTATTATCAAACATAACAACATTTTGTAAAATAAATAAAAAATAACAAAAAAACTAAATTAAATTATTAATATAATAAAAATAAACTAAAAACAAAAACAATGATGTATTAATCATTGTCTGTTTTCTTTCTTGTATTTCTGTTTGTTGTTGTCTTTTTAAATGAGAATTGTACTTTAGGTACTTGTAAATCCTCTGTTTTGATATCGTCGTTTTTGTTGGAATGTAATTGAGCTGCTTTACTAGTACTACCACTGCTGCTGCTGCTGCTGCTGCTGCTGCTGTGTGAAATTCTTTTTGTCATATCGACTGTTTCTTCGTCTTCAGAGTTTGCATCATTATCTTCGTCATCTTGGTCATTTGAATGATTGGTTTCAGTTTGATTGCTATTGGCGCTGTTGGTTGCTATGCTACTGCTATGGGAATTAAACATACTTTCACTTGGTCTAACTGATACCCAACCACCAATTCCAGTAGATTCTTCTGTAATACTTGTCTTTGGTTCACCATCATCATCGTCGTCACTATCATGAGCATCATCTCCTTCTCCCTCTTCATCATCATCATGATCATCTTCTTTCTTTTGTAGTTTTGTCTCTTCTTTTTCCTTCTTCTTTTCATTATATTCTTTCAGTTTCTTTGAGATGATATCATGCTCCTCCTTACTAAAACCATTATATTCATTTTTGTTCGCATTCTCTCTTTCTACTTGTTCCTTTATCTTTTTTATCATATCTTGTTGTTTCTGTTTCTCTAGCAATCTTTTATTATTTACTTGTTGTAACTTTCTATTATCTACATTTGGTTGTTGTTGTTGCTGCTGTTGCTGCTGTTGTTCATATTCAACTTGTTGTTGTTGTTGTTGTTGTTGTCCATAGTCAACATGTTGCTGTTGTTGTTGTTGATATGCACCATAATAATAATAATTATAATAATCATTGTAATATTGTTGACATGCAGCATTGTATTCTTCTATTGTATTATATTGTTGTGGCTGTATATGTTGTTGATAAGCATAGTTTTGATATTGTTCTTGATACTGCTGTTGTTGCTCCTGTTGTTGATACTCGGCATCTTTTTCATCATATTCCTTTTCACCAGCTTTGATAATAGATTGTATTTCCTTTTGATGTTTCTGATTTTCGATTTCATCGCTTTTCTTTACACGTTTCTGAGCATCCAAGTATTTAGATACCTTTATTTTGTGACTCCATCCATTTTCATGATTCTTTATACTCTATAAATAGTGATAATGATGATAAATATTTATCATTAGTAACACAATTATACTACAAACCAATTTATTGTGTGTATAAACATCAAAAAAATCATTATTATTATTATATACTTACAGCTTGGTTTGGATGAATGAATATCTCACAATATTTACACCAGTGTCTATTATTATTTTTAGCATTATTATTACTCCTATAGTAGTATAATTTTAAACCAATTAATAAATTTATTAGAATTTTAATTAATTATATAAATATAATATAATATTTAAAGTATTAAGTACTTACATGTTTAATATTATTATATTAATCGGTGGTCATGTGAATTTAAATTTAGAGTTTAGTTTGGGAAAAAAAAAAATTAAAACTTTGTAATACAAAAATATTCATCAATCAGTCAATCAGTTGATGTGATAATAATATTATTTATTGAATAAATGTAATTAATTAGTGTATTCTAGGTTTATCATTATTACACTGTAATATTTCATCGTCGTCATCTCACGATCCATCTTATCTGACTCTGTAATTGTAAATTAATAATAATCAAAATCATAATAATCGTAATAATCATAATAATATGTATTTCGGATACTCATCATCACAAAGAAATACCTCTACATTCTTGGTGGAGAATGAATCATTATTACTATCAACTGGCAAAGTATGTTTGCTATTATTTATTACTATTTATTTATTATAGTTATATATTATTGATAATCTAATATTTTCAAATAATAATGATTAGCATATAGTTTTAACCACATCAGGACAACAGAAAGCTGTTGGTTATACTTATGATCAGATAAGAGAGGTACTTTGTGATTTTAAACAACAGCAACAACAAGCACAACAAAATGAAAAAGATAAAATATCGAGTGATAGATTACATCAGTGGATTGACTTTCAAGGTTTAGATGAAAGAGAGCTCAATGATATTTGTAATTTAGTTGGTATACATTATTTAACAAAAAAAGATATTATTAATCAAGGTACGTAACAAGTTTAAAGATAATGTAAATAGCTAGCTAGAATTTTGTATTGTTAAAATATCATTTTCATTATCATTGTTTTGTTTTGTTTATTTTTATAGGTACAAGAGAGAAATGTGAATTCTTTCAAAATCATATATTTATTGTTGTGAATGAGATACACTATGAAGAGGGTTCCAATAACTTGGTATCGGGATGTTTGAATATCGTGTTGTTTAGGAATATGGTGATGACATTCCACCAGAAACCGATGATCAGTACTAGACAGGTGCTTCGAATGATCAGCTATTCACCGACCTCAAAGTTTATGATTCAACAATCGCGATCTACTCTATCGTCGTCGACTCTTTCGCGTCGACGTGCACATCAACACAAGATGAAAACAACGGTTGCAACAACTGACAACAGTGGTATGGGTAATCTTTCGGTTGGCAATGTTCTGGCCACAACAACATCACCAAGACCTAGCTCTTCGTCGTCGGATATTGGAACGTTGCCTTCTGCACCGTTTATTGTATATGCCTATCTCGATGTGGTGATCGATATCTACACTGACCTGGTCGATAAGCTCATGTTGGAGACGCGTTCACTCGACGACCTGATCATGGTGCTTAGCGGGCTGAAACAGGATGAACTGCACACACGTATCGGTCTGGCGAGCAAACGTGTCACCAACCTGCACGGCGGTGTCTTTGGTAAGAATGAGATCATAAGCATTCTACTGCGTGCCGACGAGAAGATCATTCCGAAATTCACTCAGCGCTACCTGAGAAACGTGCAAGATCACACGGTCAGACTACTGCAAAAGCTGACACTCTCTCAGAAGCTACTTAGTAATCTGAGCAATATCTACATGGCGCGAGTATCACTAGAGGTGAGCAATGCATCGAATAGCATCGATCGTAGCATGCGAAAGTTCACCGCCATCAGCACTATCTTCACCCCGATGTCACTGTTAGCCGGTGTCATGGGAATGAACGTACGCTACCCCGGATTCTACGGTGAACCCGGTGGTGACAACTATCATACCTTCATAGGAATCATAGCATTCATGATTGTATTCTCAACAACCATTGCAATTTTATTTAGAAGAAGTGGATGGTTATAAAGATAAACAATAAATCAATAAAATAAAACATGTATTTTCTTTTCTTTATATATCTTTATTATTATTATTATTATATTTATTTATTCTTTTTATTTGTTATTACTTTTAATAAAACAGAATATATTATACCGAATACAACGTACATACCACCACCGATTGCGCAAACCGAGGTTACTAATTCTACAAATGGTTTCGATGATTGATCGACTTCAATCATGAGTGGTGACAAATCGTATTTAAAGTAGATTCCCGGTGCATTGTAACCCGGTCTGATACCTTTGTACTCGGTGGTGTATGAGTATTGGTTGGTCTCGAGGATGTAGTCGTTCTGACGGTAGATGGTTGGTACCACCTTGATGTAGTAGGTCTGCAATCCGAGACCGTGTGTCAGAATTCCGTAGCCCTCCAACGGGTTGATCAATCCCTCCACGTGATTACCGAAAGAAAACTGATGAATGTGATGTGAGATGTTGAATTTGTGAATACGCGCCAGCATCTCCGGAGTGTACATGTGCACGTGGTGTCCGTGTCCGTGTGAGTTGTCCTCTACACCCTTACCGGCCAAAATATGGATGTCACCCTTCATCTTTTGCACCCAGAGTGTACCGTAGATACGACAACCTTCGTCTTCCGCTTCGGGATCGCTAATCATACACTGTGGCGACTGGTCGGCGTAGTGCTGTGGAATCTTGTTGGTGCGGTAGAATTCACGTAGGTCGTCGCACTTGTTGCAGCAACGCTGAGGATAGAGCACGGCATACTTGGAGTTGGCTGGCAATCGGCAGCTGACGCACTCAAAGAAACCGGGTGGTGGATTCGACGGATCGATGACGACACCGTTGCGATCCAAACGCTCACGAACGATCTGGTACGATGCATCCTTGATTGGACGACCATCGATACCGTCGATCGACTCCACATTGATATCGGAACAGATCAGACTTGGAAAGTGGATGTCGATATTGATCAGCAGCCGATTGCCACGAGTGACATCGACCTTGAGTGAATGATCACGAATCGGGAATGTATAGTAGTACAGCTCCGAACAGAGCAGAAACATTGTGAATATCATGCAGATCGCTGTGATGACACCGCCGTACACCGTCTTTTGCATCGGTACACTATCGTCTAGCTTTGGATAGAAATCAAAGAGCTTCATTGTCTCTAGCCATGGATTCTTCTCTTGGAATCCACCGCCAATCGATCTGCTACTACGTGATTGATTAGGAGGTGCCGATGCACTTCCAAAATCACTATTACCAAATCCTTGCATCTTCTTTTCTCTACTTTTATTATCTTCTATTCTCTTCTCTTTTTAAGTTGATAATAAATAAATGAAAAAAAAAATAAAATAAATAAATTATAATTAATATACTAAGTCAATTTTTAGCTTTGACTAGTCACCACCACTGTTTTTTTTTAATTTTTCATTTTTTTTCAAACACACACAATCAATCACTTTCAAAGTTTTAAAAAAAAACTTGTTATATCTGTATTTAATATTTATACAAAAATAAAAAGTGTTATAAAGAAATATCTTAGCAATCAATATCATTTATGTATAAAACAACAATATATGTTTGTTCAATATTGTTTATCTGTTTATAACTAATTTGGTTATTGTGTGTTGTGTAGATTGTTATTTTTAAGTCAAAGTTGTGATATTTTGGTGTCAACACTGAAACACACAGTCACACCACATCATCGTTCTACTATCTTATTCTGTACAAAAAGATAAAGAAATTTGATCAGATCTTTTTTCATTTCAATTCTTTAAAAAGATATTTATTTAAATAACAACTGTTTGTTCAATAATATCTTTCAATTGTTTTGTATTGTACTTGGTGTCACAACAACAACTTGTAGTCTAACAATCAATGACCAGACTAAAATAAATATTATGTCATGACATGTAATTATAAAGTTCAACACAAAAATACACACACAGGATAGTATTGTTTAGAATGTCATACTGGGACAGATTTAACCTGGTTAGAATATTATTGTTTCGTTGGCACCAACAAATCAAATCAAAACAAACATTAATCACTGAATTATGGTGTTATATCTAACATTGATTATTGGAAAATGATATCAATTTAATGAAAAAGATTGTTGGAACCAAGATACACCATACTTTATTAAAATTGATTGTTCAAAAGAAAAAAAAAAAAAGAACGAGTTTGGAATCAATGAAAGTTGAAAGGTTATAACCTTTAGATATTATTGTTTGAAAAGAAACAATATTTCGGTTTAATTTTAAATAAATCTAATTTATTTAAATAAATCTAAAAACTTTGACAATCTTTGAGTATCTCTTACCAAAGAGCTAAAGTAGGTTATATTTAGTCATAATCTTATTTTGGTTAAAAATGTTGTGATGGAGGTTGGATATTAAAAGATCCAGTTTTGTGTTGGAGAGGTACTTGTGTTTTGTTAATTTATCGATCTGGTGACTATTGAGTGAACAACCCAATCAAATTTATTGATTGCAATTTCAGGTGTGTGTTTAGGGGTAACAATCATCATTGGCAAAAGTAATCCCAACACCACTACCACAAAAACCACAACACACATTGTGTTCACCTTCAAAAACTATGTGTATATTGTGTGCGAGTAGCAATGAAAATAGTGTTTTTAGTATCCTATTTTTGCTCTAATTAATTAATTTAATATGGTGTGCAATTTACAAAACTAATGATTTTTATTCAATGTGTTTGTTTTTTGTAACTTTACTTTTATGGTTAAAAATAGAGTCCACCCAAAAACTGTTTTTGTTTTTTTAAACAACATGTTGATGTGGTTTGAAATTTCGTTTCATTGCTCTTCCCACTCACAACTCTAAGTAGAAGACTGTAGATTTGGTGGTTTATTATTTATAATAAATAATATTGAGGGTGATAGGTATGAATATTATATTCATCTGATTGATTATTGTAATAGGTTTAATATCACTTGTGATTGTAAAACCCAAATAAATTGTTTGAACTCTGATTGTTATCGAGGTCTTTGGAGCGGGACAGAAACTTTGATTTGATTGAACTGATTTCGGCCAAAAAAGTTTTCTTCAAGAAAAAAATTAAAAAAAAAAAAATACCAAAAAAAATAAAAAATAAAAATTCATTCATTGCAAATCTTAATCACAAATTCGAGGGATTGAGAGGGCGATTTGAAGTTACAAATGAAAATAATTATCAACTTCATAGGTCAGTAGTTTCATTTTGTGGAATCCGTTAGTTTGTGGGGGTGAGACATCTCGAGACAGCTGTAGGCATGGTTGGAGATTATTAATGGTCTGAGATCAAGGAGAGCTCGTAAGCTAGAAGGCAATCCTCCCATCACTACTATCAATACAACTTAGAGATAACTTTACAACTACAAGTAATATAGTGAACTCTCACTAAACGATGGAAAGATTTGATATCGACAATTCCATTGCACCAATCATTTCAACTATCCAAAGTGGTTGGAGCTCCAAATTTATATTTTACCTTATTAGGTAAAAACAGTCACACATAAGTTAGTTAGTTAGTTTCTTATCAAATAATAATAAGAAAGAGAAGAGAGAAAAAAAAAAAAAAAACTGAACCGAATTGTCCAGCTATCTATAGTCTGATAGATATCTTTAAGAATATTATTCTATAATAACATACAGTATTTTTATTAATTAATTCAAAATCTTGTCAGTTAGTCGGTGGTCACAATAGCAACTCTGCCATACAAATCGATAATTATAAATAGATGTTCATGAACATTCGAAATTAATCATTCCTAACAATCAATTACTTTGTTCAAACACTAACTAGTATTACTACATTAAAATATTGGAAACTTTTGAAAAAGAAAGAATCAAAAGAAAGTTTCTAAATAATATTTTGTATCACCTCACTTTATTAATTAATATAAAAATTTCCAAAAGCAACATTACCATTACCTCATAAAACATCATCAGAAACCAAACTGGTTATTAAAATCAATTCAAACACCACAAATCATAAACTCGACATTATTAATCACTTCATACTTTTTAAATTATATTATATTATATTCTTTTTCAAAATTAAAATATTACCTCACAAAAGCAACGGAAAGTATCCAATAGCAACGAGAGAGCGAACTAGCACTACCACCACTATCATCACTACACCCATTCCTCTCAGAATATTCTTGCACAATAAAATTAAAGTAAAGAGAAGTAAGTATTTTTTATATTTATTGGAGAGAGCACCAATATTTTATCATTGTCATTGTGTATTGCCCATTTGTCAACCAATAATCATACATATTTATTTTAAGTATTAATACTGACATACTCTCGCTCTAACTAGATAATTTATAATTTACAATTTTTTGTCGTTCAATACCAGAAAACCCCTTTTTTCTTTTATAAAAGTAAGTAAATTTATTTCGCCAACCCACCACTATTGCCAATCCAATCAATTTCTAAGATCTCAATAATGACGAATCCTATTTATATCAACAACACAAATACTCTTTCGTAAACAAATAGCAATAGTTAAAGTTATGTTGCTTCAAATAAGATGATTACATTTAATAGTAATTGTTGTAGGGTTTTCATAGTTACCCTGTGATCTTTGTATGAATCAGCAACTCTTGCTATTTCAGTTTTTAAATGTGTGTTGGTTATTCACAAGCACTCACTTCACTCCACCCACTAAATTAAATTGTTATTGGTTCTATTTAAATAAACAATGTCTGTAAAAATTTCATATATCTTGAGTTCAATAAATATTAATAAAAAAAAAATGTTTTTTATTGCAAAATAAAACAACAAGTTCCATCACCCTGTAACCCAAATATATATTTTTTTTTTAAAAAAATAAAAAATAAAGAGTGTTCAATCAATCACACACAAACGTTTATAATTTAAACCACACACTCACTTAAACACACACACAAACACAATTTCTCACACCAGATGGGTTTAATTACTTGTTGTTGAACCATCGTGTTTTTCTTGTTGTTTCAACATTGAGTGGTAATGTTGTTTTTGTTTTTATTTATTTATAATTTTGTTGATTATTTGATGACTCCCTGCTCATCGAAGATTATATCATTAAACTGTTTGGGTGTCGCACGAACCTTACTACTACTCAAACTATCATCATCATAATCATTTTAACTAGCAACAACGAGAGACAATGTTATTGCATTTCATAAAAAAAAAACAAAAAACAAAAAACAACAATGGTGTTCATCATCATTAATCAGTTTAATTGAAATGAACAATACGGTGCATTGGATTCTCAATGTTTACTTTGTTAGAATGAATGGAATGCTGTGCAGCATTATTATTTGTGTTTTTTTTTATTTTTATTTTTGTTTTTGATAGTTATTTGAATACTTATCAGTAGTAGCTATAGTTGAGGTGTCCAGTGTGATGCTATTCGACGTATAATTCTTATTATTTCAATAGTTACTATCTAGTAGTGGTGGTGGTCACCAATATCACCACACCTGCATCAGCACATCAACAACACCGAACCCCTCCGAATTCAATCAATCCTACCAAGCAAAACCAGGCAATTGATTGAATTCTGTTTGGTTCACTCTGAAAAGCAGTATGAGCTCTATAAAATAGAGATTGAGGATTCAATTTTACAAGTAGTAAATCTTTTCAACACAAACAATTCAAAAGAAAAACAAAAAAAAAACACAGAATAGAAAAAAACATTATTTAATAACCTAGGGATCAAAAGACATCTTATGATCATTTATCTAATTCTCTAGATACAACAACATTTATTCATTCTTACAAAAATCTTAAATTTCTTTGTGTGCAATCAAACTTCTATATAAAAAAATCCTACTCTTTTTATCTAAATCGCAAAAATTTATATTTATATTAATATTTATATTCAAAAATAATTTCATCCTCCAATCGACTATACTTTCATTGCAACACAACAAAACAATATATTTTCACCACTATAATACATTGACTTTATCTACAATAACCTAAATTGAAACTCATTATTCTTTAACCACTTCTGCTGTGCGAACTTACTTTCCAATCATATCCCCAATACAATCACAATATTAAAAAATTAAATTGAAATTAATCACTTTATATAAAAACATATTAAAATAATATCTCATTGCAACATCTTCAACAACAATAGAAACCAACCCAACAACACAACATAACATACAAAAAACAAATTATACATATATATATATATTTAATACACTATTTATTTAATTTATCTTTTAATTTATTTATTTATTTATATTAGTGTTTGTTTTGTTTCGAATAACAAACTACTCAAGTTGTTCCTATTGATCAACTTCACCCATCACCATCACCTCAACAAATCAAATTTCACTCAGCTGATGAGCTCTGGTTTTTCAATTCACAATTGAAATCCATAAATTTTGCATCACAACCAAACACAATATAACCATAGTAAATTTACTTTTTTTCTCAACGATCCACAATCACCACATATCTCTTAATTAAGTTTCTAAACCTTTATCATCAAGCCACTTATTTATTATTTATATTATATTATACTCTCTCCTTGATATCAGTTATTTAATATTCTCTCTCAGCTAGTGTATACGTTCCAAACGATTCTATTTTTTATATATTAAATAATTTAACATACTTCTCCATTTATTTATTAATTTATTTTTAATAACACAACAAATATACCAATCATTATTATCCCTATTCAAAAAAAAGGACATTCCGATTTTAGTCTAAACACGTCTCATCATATCACTTCACTTCTTCCAATCCACACCATCCTTGTTTGATCATCAGAATTTTCCATCAATCAAATCATTTTACATAGAAATTAATTTAATAACACTCTCTATTTTATTTTTATATTTTTATTTATTTATTTATTTATTATATTTATTAAATAGTATATTTATTTATTTTTTATCAACACGACCGATCAAAAAAATGTTTTTTGAAAACTTTGGTAGTTACTACCAATTCCCAATCAATAAAATTTTTAAGGGAGAACCGAATTACCAATCTCCAACAAAAAAAATCTGGTATGAAACATAACATTAAATTTTACCTCCCAAAAAATTAATTATTAATATTTTGTAATAAAGTTTGTCTTCCCCAACAAGATCACTATATTGTAAATAGACAGAATAATCTAGAAAATAGACAGCGTGAATACAACTTTACTGTAAACAATACTGTTTTTGGTTATCCAGAGGTAATCCCAGGACTCCCACCCTCTTTCAAACTTATGGCTCCAACTTATATGCTACCCAAAGAAGAACAATTAACTCAAACATCGATGGCTCCACATGGTATTGCTTTATTATCAACAAATGTAAATATTTTAATAATAATAATAATAATAATTTTTTTTTTTTTAACATATGTTAAGAAACAGTTTATTGATTTTTTTGTTTTTTAATACCTATAGTTTCAAAGTATTATAAACAAATTTGTTTCCATGAAAAATAAGATTTCTCTTCATTCCGTGGAGCAATATTTGAAACTTATAGTACTTCCAAATTATCCACAAATTATCCAAAACCAAACACAAGATCAATTGAATACTTTCAATTGGTTGAGTGACGAAGAGTTTGGTAGACAAAGAATCCAAGGAATCAATTCTGGTAAACTGGAACTCTTAAACTCGCTTACAATGGCCAATAGAAATATTCCAGAGAAATTAAATTTCACTGTCAACAAGACCATCTTGAACCAGGTTCTCAGTGAAGCCATCGACACAAACTTTGATGATGCACTCCAACGTCAATTGCTCTATGTCATCGACTATGAGATTTTCGAAGACCAAGAGTACATCGATGCTGCTCTCTCCTTTGATAGATATGTTTCCTCCCCATTGGCACTGTTCTATGTAAACCCGGAAACTGGTAAACTTTATCCTCTTTGTATCAAGATTCTTCAAAATGATGCTGAATCACCTGTTTTCTCGCCAAAGAGTACATATTATGAGTGGGTTTTTGCCAAACTCTGGTTCCAATCTGCCGACGGTCAATATATGGAGTTCATAACCCATCTTTTTGAATGCCATCTTCTTGGTGAGGTTTTTGCTATTGCTACTCATCGTCAACTCTCTGAGAGCCACCCAATTTTCCAACTTTTACATCCACACTTTAATCTCCTGCTCGATATCAACTGGAGAGCCAGAGGTGATCTGCTCGGAAAAAACGGTCCAATTGATACTCTGCTTGGTCCAGGTAGTGTTGGTGCACTTAAATTCATTGCCAAATTCAACAAGACTTACAAGTGGTCTGAGAATACCTTTGTAGAGAGGATGAAGAGAAATAATATTCCAAGCGATCTCAAGGAAAGCACCACCGTAAAGAACTATTTCTTCCGTGAAGATGGTCTGACTGTCTATAACCAAGTACACCAATTCGTATCGAACGTGTTGAATGTTTTCTATAAACACCCAGAAGATATTGAAAGAGACTTTGAATTGCAAGCTTGGTTCAACGAGTTGCACTCGAGCTGGGGTGGTCAAATGCAATCGCTAACCCAGAGTGGTAAACTTGAGACTTTGGAAGAGGTGATCCAACTCATTACTGACATCATCTTTAGAGTGTCAGTTGAGCATTCCATTGGTAATCACGGTCAATGGGATATGTATGGATTCACACCAAATGTTCCGGGTGCTCTCTATCTAGACCCAAGAAAAGTTAAATCTGGAATCGTCATCTCCCAAGAGACTGTCATTGACGCCTTGCCACCAAAACATGAAACAGTCAGCCAAATCTCAATTACTCATCTCCTCTCAAACACTGACACTGGTTTGCCCACCTTGATAGCCACACCATACAAGTTTGAAAAAGATCCACAATTATCTAAATATGTCTATAAACTCAGATCATCGCTGGAGGATATCAGTGATAAAATTCAATTGAGAAATCAATTTGTCAAAATTCCCTATAGCTACATCGATCCATCCAAAGTATGCAGTAGTATATTTATATAATAAATTAATAATAAACCAGTGAGTGATTATCTTTAACCAATCACAATACCCCAATAATTAATTGCAACTTTTATAGATAATAAAGTTTAAAGCAAATCAATTACACATTACCAAAAACAATATCATTTTGTCTTTGAAAATCTTTTTTTTTTTATATAAAGAATAATTTTTTGTTTATTTGTTTTTTTTTTTAAATTTATTATTGACGTCTATTGTTATTTCTTTGTTGTTTACGTTGTTGGTTGTGGTGTTGTTGACCACCAGTGACCTGTCCTTGAGCAGCACCGGCAGATACATCGTCAAACTTCTTGTTTCTATAGCTTCCAAATTTAATGTCGTAAATTCTTTCGTTTTGTTCTACAAAGTTGATGAGAGAATCAGAGTAGTTGAGTGCGAGGTATTGTAATTTGGTTTGTTCTGAACGGTGGAATGTGATTGTCTCTGTGGAGTGTTCCCATGAAGCTGAGATTTCGTGGTTGGCCATCATCTTTGATACGATGGAGTGAACGTGGTTCTTTGGAAGTTGGAAACGGTCGGCAAGTTCGCTCAACAACATGGTGTCGTAGTAGGCACTGTAGGTGAAAAGGAAAGTCTTGAGTGATACCTCTTGGATGATACGGTTGAGACGTTCACGAACGGCTTCGGCATCTTGAATAACGGTCCAAAGCTTGAGACCGGCGAGCAAATCGATGGTGGTACGGTAGTCTCCGGTGGCCAATGCCTTTGAACTGGCATAAATTACATCCTTGAATGATTCAGGTGGTGGAACGAATACTTGTTTATCGAGGTGATCCATGTGACGCTGGAAGAACTTGCATGTCTTGAGCTTCGAGTCGAATGGACGAGCGGCAGTCTGTGGAACGGCGATCAACATACCCGAGAGCAAGTTGACGGTTTCGATGACGTCGATAGCGATGTGCAAGTGACCTGGGAGGATACGTTGCTTCTCTTCGATCTCCTTGAGTGGATCCTTCTCTTGGTATTTTGGATGCATGGAGGCACCTTGGGCGAGCAACTCCTTACGCAAACCAGAGAACTCGGCCAAACATTGTTGAGCCTCCTGGATGTAACCCTTACGGAAGGCACACAGACCCAGCTGTACCATTGCACGATTGAAGAGGATCTGAGTGAGGATGTCCATGACGGTTGGGTTATCTTGGAGATGGGACATCAACATCATATCACGAGCCTCGTGGAAACGGTTGTGAATGGCATTGAAATAGATATTACAGAGGATAGTACGGGCATTCAAACGCTCGTCTCCATGCTGGTAGATGTACGAGGAGAGACGCTTGATCAACTTGTCGTTCTGTTCGAATTCGGTTGGGTCGGCACGGTGGTAGAGATGCTCGAGACGACGGATGGCAGCACGCGATGACTTGGCACTGGTGTCGTGTTGCTCGAGGTAGTCTTGGACGGACTCTCCAATCTTCAACAAGACTGGCTCGTCGGCGAGACGTGCGGTATATTCGGCGGATGGGAAGTGGAGGTGTTGGAGTGACTTGGTGAACTCGTCGTCCAAACGCTCAAAGAGCGACAACAAGTTGCCACGGATGACGACTTCTCCCTCCTTCAACTTTGGCTCTTCGTTGTCGGAGCACAAGATAAAGTGCTTGTTAGTGTTGAGCATATCGAGCAAACGCAAGATATTGTCGGAGCAACTCTTCCAGACTGGCAATGCGAGCGAAGTCTGAAGGTTTGGTGAAAGATCAAACTGAGCGTTGATGAGATTGTAGAGGATGTCGAATGTCTCCTTCTCAGTCTTGACTTGAGTGAGGAGGAACTCGAGATCTTCGACCTGCTTGCTTGGTGATGTACCCTTCTTACCACGACTGCTGAGAATCTCCTTCAGCTTCTTTGTGATTTCCTCTTGAGTCAATTGACGTTGAACTGCTGGTGCTGCACCTGCTGTCGCTGCTGTAGTGGTTGATTCAACTTGTGGAGTGACAACCTTCTTTGGTTCCTTCTTCTTGTCTTTCTTTGTTGTCTGGGTTGTTGCCTTTGCTCCAGTATCCTTTACCCACCATTTACTTCCAGTATCCTCATCGGAATCCGAATAACTAGAGTCATCAGATGATGTTTCATCTTCAGAATCAGAAGAGAAACCCTATTATTAAGAAATGGAAAAAAAAAAAGAAAAAGGAATGTTAGAAAATGTAAAACAACAACAACAACAACAACAACAACAAGAGTAGTAAAAATAATAATATTATTATAATTTCAAAACATACACTGTCAGAATCATCTGAACCTTTCTTGAACCATCCTCCGGCTGGTTTCTTGGCTGGAGCAGCCTTTTTAGAGGCAGCGGGTGTTGGCTTCTTTGGTGTATCGTCGTCAGAGGATTCGTCGTCATCTTCGGATTCGGAATCGTCGTTGGCTGGCTTCTTTGTTGCGGTGGCATCGGATGCCAACAACTCTGGGTTTTCTCTGTATGGCTTGATTTGTGCCTCGTATGGTGGTGTAGTCTTCTTGATCTTTTGTTTCAAGAATGTATGAGCCTTTGAGTTACGTTGGCTCAACTTCTTTCTGATTGCTTCATCGATTGCAAGTCCAGACTCGATCAAATACAATGTCTTGACCAATGCTGGTGGAACACCTTCTTTCTTAATTAAAGCAGTTGATTTATCGACTGATTTCATCATTGTTTCGAAACCTATATTATATTTCAACATTGTCATCATAACGATCATCATCATCATCGTCATCATCATCGCAAATTCAATTAACAATTATGATCTAATAAATAAACAATTCACTGTATATATATATATATATATATTTAGAGATAGTTACCAGTTTGAACGTTGGCCCATTCGTTGGCGGCGATCTGTTGTTTGGTTGCCTGTAAGATTTCCTCTAGTTGAATCCAGAGTTTGTCTTTGGCGGAACGTACAACACGCTTGACATCTACTTCGTCCTCAGAGGAAGAGATAACTCTTCTCTTTGGTACAACTTGAACATCGGAATCAGAGGAGCTTGAATCACTCTCTGACTCTGATGATGATCCTACAAAAAAACGTGACATGATCTATCTATCTATCTATCTGTCTGTATTAACCTTTTTGAATGAAATCTAATCTGTGATTATCGCAAACTAAATCTTGTTTTTTTGGTTGAATGTCTGTGTGTGATGTCTTTTTTGTTTCTGTTTTTTCTCTTTTTGTCTAATAAAAAAATCACTCTCTAATTATAAAATTAATTGAATAGAGAGAGTTTATATATTTTATATAGTTAAAAAAAAATAAAACAAAAATAAAAATAAAAACAAAAATTAATTTTTTTTTTGTTGAACTTTAGTTTGATTCAAAGTCGACTTTCAATACAAATTCTCAATTTATTTAATTTTTTTTTTAATTTTTTACACTTCCTTTGGAGCATTGTGTTGGTGGGTAGTTTTTTTTGAAAAAAAAAAAAATGAAAAAAAACTAAAGTGAAAAAAAAAAAGAGTTGCATGTGTGCTGATCAATTGGAAGTTCGTTCAGTTCAAACAAAAAACATAACAAAGTTATTGTTGATCATATATTTAATTAAATTGCAAAAAAAGACATAATAATTATGATTAAAATAGATGGTAGTTTATTATTTATTTATATTTTTATCAATTTGATTGATGATTTTTTTGAATAAACTTTTAAAATTAATCAAATCATTCATTGTATTAATGTAGTGGAGATAGAGTTATTGGATAGATCATCAGTCGCCTATAGCTCAATTAGAGATGATGTTCGATCATTTATTATCGATCCTTTTTTAAAGTTGAATTTGATTGAATCTTTAATTTCGAATCCAACGATTATCATAGAGTTCAGTGACGTCATTGATTTCATAGCTAGCAAAATTATTGGAAGATGTTCTAGTTTTAACAATAACAACAACAATAATAATAATCTATTTAACTTTGAAAGGATCGAGAAATTAAAGAACGATATCAAACTACTGAAGATCTACGATCACTTTGGAAGATGTCAACAAGATAAACTGGATAACAACAACACTGGACACAGAGATTTACTATCGTTTGACATACATCCCTATAAATTGAATAGAGAAGATTCAGTCGATGAAGATATCGATAATCCAGAGGAATCATCTCCCTATCAACTCACAATCCTACCAAACTATCAATATTCAACACTCTGGGAGAAGTAAGCATTTAATAATATTCGAATCAATTAAATTACTAGCGATTATTGACAATCATTCATTCATCATTCATTCATTATATTAGTTTAATTTATGATGGAAATATCAAACCTAAACTATTACAATATTTATCAACGATTTTAAAATTTTCAACTTCAAATATTGATCAAAATATTATATCTCATAATAAGTAGGTTAAATATATTATTATTCATAAATATATTGGATAGTTTAATTAACATTAATCTTATATTAATATTTAAATTAGAATTATATTATTGAATGGACCACCTGGAACTGGAAAGACAAGTCTTTGTAAGGCATTGGCACAAAAGATATCGATTGGTAGACAACACAACGATGGAAATGTAACACTCATTGAGATAAACTCGCATAGTTTGTTTAGTAAGTGGTTCTCAGAGAGTGGAAAGTTGGTGATGAAGGTATTCGAGAAGATCAAGGAGCTTGCCGAAGATACAGATTCTCTGGTGGTCGTTCTTATTGATGAGGTCGAGAGTCTGACTGCAGCTCGTAAAGCAGCAATCTCTGGTGGCGAACCATCCGATTCCATTCGTGTGGTCAACGCATTCCTAACTCAACTCGATCGTCTAAAATATCTGCCAAATGTATTGATTCTAACTACTTCCAATTTAGTTGGTGCAGTCGGTATGTGTATAAGTTTGTAATGGTTTAAACATCAATTTTTTGTTACTAACTAACTATGTACATTTCAATATATTCTTTATGATAAAAGATATTGCATTTATAGATAGAGTTGATATTAAACAATTTATTGGACCACCAACGATACAGGCCAGATGGGATATCATCAAGTCGTGTCTGGTAGAGCTGGAGAGAAAGAATCTAATTGCCAATGTCAATCCAACCGATGAGCAAGTTAAATATCAAATTAGTTTGGTCAAGGAGATTGCACATTTATCCGATGGATTCAGTGGTAGATCACTTCGAAAGATTCCTTTTATTGCATTTTCAAATAACAATACTGTGAGTATTTCAATTCGAAATTGAACTGAACTATTCTAATTTTAACATTAATTATTATTTTATTTTTTCCAAAAAGAATATTCCAATAGATTTACATCATTTCCTTCAACTTATGAAATCTACGCTGACAAGTGAGATCGAAAACAATTCAAAAATTGATAAATTATAATAGTCTCTTGTATAAAGTTTGGTCCAAAATTTTTTAACTTAATATAACAAAATTGTAATTTTAATAAAATAATTTTAATTTTAATAAGGTATATAATTTTAATATATTTGTAATAATTTATTTTTTTCACTTTTAGTAACAATGGAATTTTTAAACTGTTTGAAAATTAAGTGATTTTATTGAGCTAGAAAATAAACATAATAAAGAAAAGATTTGCAATCATTAAAAACTAGTCCACTTAACAAACAATCAATCTTGTAAATAAATATTTTACAGATGGTGATGGCCCAACACCAAGCCTAAAAATAAGATTTTATAATAATGAAGTTGTAAATCATTTATTCTAGATATTTTCGAAAAATTGGTTCTTTAGGTGGCAATGGGGAATCTTTTTTTTTAGTGGGGTGCAAAAGTGACTTAGACGGTTCGACAGTTAAAATTTTTTTGACAATTTTTTTGTAGACCTCCTCCCACATTTTGGGGTATTTACAAATTTTTTTGAAGGCGGACCACATTCAGTTGACTTGCGAGTAACGAATTCGTAAATATCTTTCAAAATCAAATTTAAACCAGCTCCACAACAAATATATTTAAATAGGTGGCATTAAGGCTTAACACTGTTAAACAAGCAAAAAACTGGGTTTCATTTGAAAAAAGATCGATAAAACAAGGTGCACTTTGTGGATGGGGATAGGTTGATTTCTCGATCAATAAATTTGCATACTTGATTAAAACCGGGAGGTTACAATGACATTTTTAATTTACAACTTTACTTTTTATTAAAAGCAAAAAATGTATATCTTAATGTGTTGTTGATTTTTTTTCAAAGTGTTTGAGTGTAGTGATTTTTACCTTTGATAATATTTATACTTAAGGCCTACACTTCATAGTATCTAAAAATTGCTCCCTACATTACTTCCGTGTAATGAATTTAGATTGTCAACAACAAAAATAAAATCGGTTCTAACCTTTATTTTAAATTTATTTAAATTTATTTATTTTATTTTTTCTTTCTGTTTGGTTTTCTTCATCTATAGAACTCTGTCTTATCAAACTAAAATTCATTGTGACAGAAATCATCATAGTTTTTGATCATAAATATATAATATAGAAAAAAATAATAAATAATGGTAGCACATCTAACAAGAGGAACTTGGATGTTCTTTGGTGAATCAATGCTACATATTCCAACTTTATTAATCATTATCATACCAAATATCTATGCAGAGATTCAAAAGAAAAAACATTTAAAAGTAAACTTGAAACAATTTTATCTTAAATCGATTCCATTTTTGGTTTTCATGTCCATGTTTTTTGCACTTATATGTAAGTTTTTTTAAAAATTATATCTACTTTTAAAAAATTGTTATTAACTGATCTTATTTGATTGATAGTGAGAATATTCTCTGGTGTTTCAGCATATTTTTCCGATGCCGAAGCAATGTATATGGATCCGACTACTCTTGCTCTTTGGACATGGGCTGTTCAGTTCATGGTTTTTGAGTATTTCTTTATTGAGTTGCTTTGGATCAAGTTGGCCGTTGTATTTTACTCAAAGGATGACGATCTACCCTTGAATAGAGTCAAGATTATCGATAAAATTGTCATCGCCAATATTATTTTCTCTTTAACTTTTCATACTGTTTTTGCCATTTTGCAAGGTGTTTGGAACGATCCATTTGGAAATCGTAAGTGGTGGGACACCGTTTGGAGAATCTATTTCCTTGGTTACGTTGGTTTGATCGCTCTCTCATTGACACACTTTGGTATCCAGATCTTGGTTCATCTCACTAGAAAGAGAAGTTTGGACGAGTTGCTGAAAAAGAAGATTAAAGGAGTTCTAGGTCTTTCAGTGTTTATGGGTATTACTCTGTGGGTGGTCAACATGCTCTACATTTTCAATCCTAACGACTCTCTTGACTGGATAAACTTGGCTATTTATATTCTCGAGGTAATCAATATCTATTGGGTTTCAATCATTCTGGGCAGAGGTTACATTTGCACACGTATCAGAATGGCACTTGGATTCCCAGAGATGATCGAAGAGCACACCTCCAACACATCATCAGGAGACATTTCACTCCAAAGAACAGCTGCTCTTGATTCATCTGGTGTTGATATATCTGTTGATAGAAGCATGACCGATGACCAAAAAACTTCAACTGGAAGTTTACAAACTGTATAATATAATACCCGATAATAAAATAAGAAATTAAAACAATAAAATTATGTAAATAATAAACTAAACTAATAAATTCATATTCATTAATAAGAAGAAAATGAAATTTTTTTTATTCAGAGTTGATTTTATTTCAAAGTTGGGATTTTTTTAACTTAGCATAGAAGATATCTTTCAGATCTCTTTACCACAAACTAAAACTTTCAAAAGAGGAACAATTTGTCTTTTAAAAGATTAAACAAAATCAAAATTTTAGGAATATTATTAAAATTCTTTGTATACTTCCAAATGAGTCATTAAATAATTAATATGATTAATATCTAAAACCAAAAAAAAAATATTTTAAAAAAATTTTAAAAAATCACAACTTTTTTGAATTGACAACAAGATATTAAAAAAAAATGTTTAGGAGTTCAGCAACCAATGGAAAATCACCTCAACCATCATTAATAAATAATAATAATAACAATAATAATAATAATAATAGCTATATTAGTAGTAATAACAATATGAGTAAAACATCTACACCTAATAGCAATGGTGGTGGTGGTGGTAGTAACAATCATGTGACTTATGATAGACCTATTGTACAGTCGATTTCGCATTTAGAGTTGAACGATATCTCTGGAGACACTGCAATACAATCGACAACACCCACCAACAGTGGACATGCCTCTGCAGGTGGTGTTACAACACCCACTCTCATGGTAACCAATAATAGCAGCAGTAGCAATGGTGATATAGTATCAACAACAACAACAACAACAACAGGTCATCATAACCACCATATGATGAATGGTGGAATCAATGGTTTATCATCGGTGGCTAATCTCTCACCGAATTTAACACCGATGATCAACGGTGTGAAATACCCACCACCCAAAGTAAAGAGTTCACTTCTATCGCCCAGTCTTGCATCTTCTATCGGGTCGTTCGGCAATATCAACGATTGTAGAGAGGACGACAGTGAGAGTGTTGTATCTTCTGCCACCGGTGGTGCCAATGAAGATGGTGAATTGGAATTGAAATTCGACTATGATTTCACTACCTCTGACATACCATTAGGTGGTCTCGAAGATCTAGAAGGTATGCAACTAATTATCAATCATCTTGCTAACATTATAATGTTTGTTATTCATTATACTAACAGTTTAACATATATGTTATTTATATTATCATAGAGTTACTAAGACAGTATGCACCAACAGAGACAATCATAGCGGAATGCTATAAGAAAGGAATCGATATCAAACAATACTCTGAGGAGGTAGAATCTGCATTGATAAAGTACGATCAAGAGATGAAAGAGATGTATCAAGATATTATACCAGATTGTAAGATTAGCATATTTTAAATTGATATTTTGTTATTATTTGTATTCTAATATAATGTATCACCAACTACTACTACTACTACTATCTAATTAGATGTAAATGAAAGAGAAACATTTGCAATGATGTATCAAACATTGAAAGAGAGTAATAATCTGCTAAGTGGATTCGAAGAGATGTTATTAAAGTTTCAATCGGATCTCACCAATATCTCAAAGGAGATGAAAGAGTTACAGGAAAAATCAATATCAAAGAGTGTAAAGTGCAACAACAGAAAGAATGTTGTTCAAAAATTAAATAGAGTAATTGATGAACTTTCAATGCCAGATGATATTATACAGTATGTTTATCAAGAGAGATTTGTATATATAAATATATATATATATATCATAATTAACGCTAATGGTTATTAATATTATAATTACTATTAATAGTTTATTATCAGTAGGTGAAGTTAACGATCAATATTTACAGTATCTATCGATTTTCAGTAGAAAGATAGGTCATTTCGAATCACAAAAGATGAACAATGTCGCCGCTACAGATGATGTTGCTAATAATCTTCAAAAGATGTTGTCAATTGTATGTTAAAGCAAAACTTTATCTTTAATATTATAAACAAACAAACAAATCTAACTTTACTTAATGATATAATATCTATATAAATAGGTATTAGAAAAGATTAATAGATTCTTTGTAAATCAATTCCAAATGATAAAGTCAGTGGCTAATTTACATTCAAAACAACAGGAATTCACACTTTATAGACAGGCATTCTTCTTTCTCTATAGACACTCTGGCAAATTAGCAAAGCAACTCTTTGAACAATATAAGGATTTAGTTGAAAAGCTCTATTCATCCTACACCAAAGACTATATCTCTTTCTTGACTAAACTACAATTCGACCCTACCACCAAGAATGATTTAGTAGGCACTTCAGAGAATAAAAACAAAGGTAAAAGAGAAAAATCTATAGACGATTATACTTTTGATAGAATACTAAATCACTAACATGATTTATATAAATATATATATAGGATTCTTTAGTAGTAAAACCAATAAATTAAATATTAAATCTAGTATATTCACAGTTGAATCAAGATATCAAATAATGTTGGAACTCGACAGTTCAGCTATCAATCCACAAACACTACGATCAAGCAGCGCAGCAACTACACAATCCAATCAAATTAAGTTGTCATACGAATCTATTTTCAGATCGATGATCTTCTTTATTTTGGATACCATTTCATTCGAATCGATGTATGTCAAAGAGTTTTTCCTTACAGACGTAGATTGTACAAATCAAATATTTGGAAAATCTGAATCATTATATATGGTAAATATAATATTTGACAATAACTATATTAAATTGAATAGATTAACTAATTAACTCTTTTTATTTTTGAATAATATTAATAGGATAATTTAAATTCTTATTTATCAACAACATACGACCCAATTGCACTGTTATTGATTATATGTATTACCAACAAATATAGAATGAAATCAACGAGTAAATCGGATTGTACCGATAGAATATTCCAACAATCGATCTTACTCACCTTGAATAGACTAAACTTTGTGTTCTCAGAGAATATCGACAGTGTTAAGAATGCCAATATTCGCGAGCTATGCCCGATCGAGGAGAACAGACCACACTACGTAATAAGAAGATATGCTGAGCTGATTGGATCGATTTCGACACTCTCTCAACACCTACCACAAGAGATTATACCTACGATCAGAGAGTATCTCGATATGTTCAGGGCGGTCATTCCTAAACTGCTCATGAAGATGTCTGACGAAATCAAAGAGAAAAACAACCGTAGTATATTCCTTTTAAATAATTATGATTTAATTTTAACTATATTATCTGTAAGTAACAATAATAAACATACAAACAAACAAACAAACAAACAAATATATCTAACTAACAATATATATCTAACAATCAATCATTAAATGATTGCAGGAAAATGAAACACCAAATATGGATGATAAAAATTACTTTACTGTGTTGTATGAACAAGAGTCTGATTTATTTGCAATGGAACAGTTGAATTCGTATCCCTACTTCAAGGATATGATTTTAATTGTCAAAGAGCTCTTTCCTCTAATAAACAAGTATACAGTGGAGGAAATCAATCATCCGAGACTAAAGAAAGAGATACACGAGAAGGTATTGAAGGATTTCTATCAGAATTGGCGAACTGGAATCGAAGAGATGAATGTAATCGTCACCCAGCTTTTCCCTAACTTTAGAAACGGAACAAAGATATTCCAGATCATCTTGGATCGTTTGTTCAATATCTACAAGCAATTCACACAGATCATATTGAAATGTTTCAAAGCGCTCAAGAGTTCTCAACACTTTATTCCAGAGACAGAGATATCATATGAAATTAAGAAATACTATGTATCTTTTGACTAAATAAAAATAAATTGTTGTACATATATAAATAAATATAATAGTATAATACTCAGAGTGTTGTGTAATTACAAAGAATTAATAATTTGTGATCAAATTTATATTTTAAAATAAATAGAAATTTTATTTTATTAAATATATAATATAGTTACATAAATATATAAAATATATAGATAGTTATAAATATACATCAGCTTCGTACTTAATATATACATATAATCTATTGAGAAGCGATTGTAGATGCCCAGCTATCTTCGCCGGTTGGTGCCAAGTATGATCTTGATGTAACGATTTCAATTATCTTGCTAATATCCTTTTCAACACCTTCAATGTATTGAGCCTCTCCATTTTCAATACTAAATAATAGTTGGTTGTTAAATAATAAAAGTTAGTTATTAATTGCTATTTGCAAAGTTAAAAATTATTATATAATCTTACGTTAAAATAATATTTTTCTTGTCAACTTGTTTGAGTTCCTTAATATCTTTATAAAATAGAGTTGCTCTGACAACTCCATCACTAAGTCTAAAGATTTCTTGGGGTGTGAATCTGTATTTACGGAATTGGTGTCTTCCGTACCAGTTGGTTCTGATTACTTCGCACTCAAAGTCGGATTCGTCCAACTCTGGAAGTGGTGGAGTGTTGGCTCTCCAGGTGGAGGAAACAACACCTTTGACCAAACCAAACAACAACCACTCGGTGACATTGATAGCGGCATCTGTGTAACCGAGTTGAAGTGAGGTCTCAGCGGTGATCTCTTTCTCTGACACTTGTTGGTCGTTGACAAATGCATCGACAACCACCGATTTCTGTTCGTCTGGTACGGCATTGACGAGTGGTTGAATCAACTCTACAATTTCACCTGCTTTCTCATCAACCATACATCCTTCCTATATAACCAACACACATATTAATAAACTGATTTCGAAAAAATAAATAAGCTAAAATCTACTTACACCCCATAATTTACCATTAATACCTATATATGGGTACTTTGGAATCTTCTTTGAGTGATTCTTGATCTCTGCTTGCTTTTCATAATTGTTTCCAATGTCATAGATTGTAATGTAATTTCTATGAACGCCATGTGTCAAAAAGAATTTAGCTAAAGCCAATTGTAAATTAATACCTTTGATGGTTGTTCTATGATGATCTACATAGATAGTAACACCCTATATTTAATTATACAAATAAAATAAATTTAAAATTAAAATCAGTCATCATAAATTAAACTTTTTTAAAAAAACTAATAACCTACAAAATTTGCATCATAATCCATTTTTTATTTTTTGTTTATTTTTAGATAAATATTAAAAATAGTTTTATATTTATTATTAGGATATATATATATTATTAAGATTAAATTATATCAAATATATTTTTATATATAGATAAAAAAATAAATTTAAGCGCAAATGGAATTAGGAAAAAAAAAAAGAGGTTATATATATTTGAGAACGATTATAATATACACAAAAATTTACAATATAAAAACAAACAAATTAAACTAATAGTTAACAACAAAGAATGAGATGAGTAGTGTGGTTGTCTCTGTGTGAGTGTGTTTGTGTGTGAAATTTGTGAAATATATGTACAATAAATTAAAAGTTTTATATTAATATTATTAGAACAATGATGTTTTTTTTATTATTTGCTGCAAAGTATATTATTTATTAAAACATAATAAAAAAACCTAAAGTTTTATAAATAATAAAAAATAAATTAAATTTTTAATTTACAAAAATAACAAAAAAAAAAAATTAAAATTTCGATTATGATGATTTTGGTGACCTGGTTGGTAGATCAATCTAAGAACGTGAAATTTTAAAATTGTTCATCTTCGATCACCTTCCTTTCCTCGGGTCGGAAACAAATTCAAGAAACTTTAAATTCTTAGAGTTAGAGTTAACTATAACTTTTAGATTTGATTACAATAATAATAATAATTATGATGTTGTTTTTTTTTTTTTTTTGATTATTGTATTTATTTAATAATGTATATAAGTTTTGATTAGTTTTGTTGTTGTTTGTTTATGTTGTGTGATGTTATGATCTATGTGATGTTATACATTCGAATGTTGTTATTGTTGTTTTTGATGATGTTGTTGTTGTTACTGTGCTATTATTTGATTAATAAAGTTTTGATGGTTTAAACAACGAGATCAACGGTGTCTGTCTCCAAGATACCAAGAGACATCTGAGTCTTGCTGGTCCAATCAAGGATTTTACCTTTCATTGTAGCGATTTGGTTGAGATCCAAGACTCTTGGGGTGACCCATGTGATCATGATGTTCTGATCGATCTGGTCGATGTTACCCTTGATCAAATTCAATGACAATGCCTTCATCAAGAGATATTCAATGTCACCGAGTGGCAACTTGGTGGTTTGTGCAATAGTTTGGAATGGAAGAATACGCTTATCCGATGGTGTTCTAAAAGCAAGGTCCAACAATGATAGAATTGCTATTTTCTGTAATGATTGTTGTTGATTATTATTCAAATCGGCCTATTTTAAAAAAAAAAAACTATTAATATCTATATTCTCTAATCAATCTATATATATATCTATTATCTATATCTAAATATATCTATTATCTACTTACAACTTTAGAAATAGAATCACGATATTTTGCTAATAATTGTTCGTATTGTGCAATATCACCGATATTGAATGCCTTCAATAGATGAATGAGCCAAGCAGCCTCTGTATTCTCCAAAGATCTAAGAATTGGATGTACAATCTATATATATTATATTGTTAGTATAACTATTAGGCATGATATAATAGTAGTAACAATAAATAATACATACTAAATCACCGAAACTATATACATTCTCACCAATGATGGCAGCAATACCCAATTCAAATGCGAGTGTTTGTTGGTCTGAAACAGAGAGTGTTTCCAATCTGGTGTATGATAAATAGAGTAATGCATTCTGATAAAATTCACCATATGATTTCTTCAACTGTTTAAATTTATATTATAAAGTATTAATAAATATTAATATTATTATTATTTCTCACTTAAAATGAATAAATGAAAACTCAACAAACATACCTTGCAATAATTAGTACAAACTTGATAGAATGTAGCATATACGATTGGTTCGAGACCGGTGATACCCTTGAGTTCCTCTCTGGCGGTCTCAATGGTTTGCTTGGCCTCTGTGATTTGGTGTGCATCGAGATGTCTGGATGCAATGAATGACAACGATAGAATGTAACCTGACTTATCCTTCTTTACCTTTTCTGAAATCTGTTGAATGAATTTCATTGATCCTTCATTATCTATTTTAAATTTGAATATATAAATATATTAAAATCGATTAACATTGATGATGACTGATATTAATAGAGTGCAAAAATAAATACCTAATTGAGAACTAATGACAATGCAAATCGATACCAAACTCAATGGTTTAAGCTTTGTTTCGAAATCCTTAATAAACAATTCGTAGAGATTGATCAACTCTTTCTTTTGCAACAATTGTGGATTCTCAATGAATTCTTCAATTTGTGTGGTTAACTGATGCCATAATCTAATTTTAATATAATATTGTTTTATATTTTATTAATAAGTTATATATATATAATTTGTTGATCTACTTTTTTATTACTTACTTATTATCATAATATTCTCTAAGTTTTTGTATTTGGTCGATCAAAGTTGGGAAACTAACTTTTAAGTGATCTAAAAATTCAAGTGGTTTTGTCATCTTTATCTTTATTGTATTGTAAAGCAATTATAAAAGCAAATATATATAAATATAAAAAAAAAAAAAAGGTTTAAATCTGATTAATAAAACTAACTATTTACAAATATGTATTATTAAAAATGATTTAAAAAATTGGTGTTTTTTGATGTTCATGAACATCACACTCTAAAAATTTATTTTATTTTTTAAAAATTAAATTTAATATCGAACTTCTTTCTTTCTCAACTTAATAGGTAATAATTCAATTTGATAAGAACAATTAAAAATATTTAATTTAATTTTTGTTAAATATAAATGTATGGAATTCACAACAGCTGGTGGCTATTGGTATTCTCCTTGCCGAATACATCAATATATATACCATACATATGACAAAAGCCGAGATTACTAAACCAAAGTTCAATATATTTGTTGACAACCTAAGTAAGGCCTTATCTCCACAGTTTATTGCTACCTCCCATGAATCCGATGCTCCAAAAGTTGCCCTCAATAAGTCCTATCTATATTAATAACCATCCATTCGCTTTAAAAACCTGTACACTAATACTCTCTGATTCGTACATTCATTCACGAAATAATCAATTTTTGATTATCTCAAGCAAATGAAAAAAACCTCAATAATTTAAAATTCTCTCACATAAAAATTTGTGCACTTTGCTCAGAACTGAAAAACTACCCTTGTGTTAAAATTAAATTGAACAATTTTTATTTTTGATGTTGATTTTGGAGTCCAAAATATTTTTATTGAATTGTATTTGTGTTTGGTGAAAATTTTGGTATTTATATCAATTTTTTCCTAAGGTAGCACTGGTCTTTAGTCTTCTGCGAAACATTCCCCAGAGGTTAGATCACAATTTCCTAATAATGATAAGCAAGGGTTATCCAATAGTGAGCAAGGGGTGTCAGGGGTTACGGGGGAACCATCAAGAGGAAAGACACATTTGCCCTTAATTATGTCGCATACTATGGTACAATCAAAGGCATTATTGCAATCAGCTTCTACAACTCTAATGGTATGAAAAGTAGAAATTAAGACAAAGAGGATAAGAATACTTGTTTGAAATTTCATCATGTTGATTATTTATTTTTTTGAAGTGAGGTAAAAAGGTTTAAATGATCTCTTTAAATATGTTTTGGTCTCTGCAAAATTTAAATTGTATCAAATAAATTTTTATCTCATGTTAAATTTGTTTGATGTTACCAATTAGGTTAGTCACATTATCCAAACAGTAAATTGGTGAAGATTCACCACTCCCTAAAATATTTAATTTTCAACTTCCAAATAAACTTAAAACAATGTTGGATTATAACATCATTAATTCTTTTGTTATTTACTATGGAGAGTTTCAAAACTAACCTCAAATAATCACCAAAACCGTAGGTGTTTGTTTTTACTTTAGTTTTTAAATCTCGAAACGGTTATTTTGAATAAATAAAAAAATAATGTGTAAAATTTGAGTATTTCTCTTCCAAATACTGTGCCGATATTTACAATGAATACAAATAACAAATGATAAAATATAGGTGAAATTTTATCTTTTTTAACATAGCTATGGTTGTTCCACACAAATTTTCATGACTGGGCAATTTTTTCATTTTTATCTTCGAGATCATAAACAACAACTTTATAATCTATTGCCACGACCACAAAAACACCTACAACCACAGCAACTAATGTTAACAATAACTTTAATCAACAAGAATAACAACAACAGATAGTGCAGCAGTTCAACTAATAATATTTTAAATGGTACCGAATAACACGAATACGATAGTTCTTTCTTTGTGGACTGGTGCAAAACAAACTGTCTAGTGTTTATGTGTGTTGTTATTGAAAGAGAAAGATGAATATTCTCAACTCTTCAAAACAGATATTGGACAACTGAAAACCTAATCAACAAATAAAAATAAAATGAACAGATTTAATAGGAAAAAAATAAAAATAAAAAACTTAAGAGATATTTATATATATTTTTGATATTTTTTTTTTGGTTTTCATTTAATCTTTAAAGTTAATAAATCATAATATTTAATAGATATCAATAGTTTATCATTTATCTCTTTATTATTTTAATTGGTTTCAAAAATAAATATATTTTTAAGTATGCAGGGTTGTTTGTTGAAGTTGTTGTTGTTGTTAATGTTCGTTTTGTTTGTATTAAAGCAGTTCGACCTTTTGACGCTTTGGTTTAAAATGAGACAAGATAAGATAAGTTTGATTGGAGTTGGAGTTGTAATTTCTTGCAGAGATTGAATTAATTTGATTTTATACAAATCATGAAAAAAAAATAGAATAAATGTTGTGTGTATTGTATTGCTTTTGTTTTGTTTTGTTAGTTAGTATTACTATTACTATTATTATTACTTGTTTATTATTTGGGGTAATTTATATATATATAAATAAGATTAAAATTAAATATTTAACTGGTTGTTGATGTGCCTGTGGTTCCACCACCGGTTGTAACTCTGTCTCTCACAGAGTCTGTCGATTTACTCGGTTTAACAATACTCCATACAATAACAAAAATAATAGCCAACACAATCAGCAGTACCAATCCCATAATCAATTTATCTGTAGCCATCTTTCTGGCGAACGCTCTCATCTGTCTGGTCGCCAACTTCAAATTACTATCGACTTCGTCCAAATGTTTATCAATACGCTTCATCTGTTCAGTTTGAATTGCCATCTCCTCTAATGTAGCTGTACCAACCTATAATTATATTCATTATTAATAAATATCCATAGCTTTTCATTGTTTTCATTGTTTTCATTTCACATTTGTTTATGTTAAACTAACACTACGTACCTGTGTTATTTGTATAGCTTCTTGTTGCATTCTGGTCACGGCTTCTATATCTTTCTTTTGTATATTCTTTGCTTGTATCATTGTTTGATTGTAGTCGTCCTGTGGAGTCGATGTCTCGGCACCACCGGAAGGTGTGCTACCACCTTCATTCTGTTTCTCTGCCCATCGCAAATCATTCTCGATCGTCTTTATAATCTCTTCAAACTGTGTTGCCTTTGTAGCATATTCCGCTTGATCTTTCTTTTCCAACTCTCTATATTCTCTTCTATAACTTTTTAATACTAAAAGTTTAAAATTTAAAAGTAAGTTATCATCAGATTTACTTGTTTAATTGCTTGAAAACAACATACCATCTTTTGCTCTTTTCAATCTTCCATCTAATAGCTCTGCTTTTGCTCTAACGTCAAACTGTTGTTTCTTTCCGACCGCTCTCTGAATCTCTTTGGTTCCTCTATCTATTTCATCGGCAAGACTTCTAAATTCTTGTTCAAACTCTGCTAATGTATCGGCCATAATAATAATATTATTATTTTATTATTATTTATATATAAATTTATATTTTAAAAAAAAATGATTAAAGAGTTTTATTATTTTATTTATTTATTTTTAAAATTATTAATTATTTGATATTGATACAACTTTATTGATTACTATTATTACTACTATTATTACAAATAATATTCTTGAAAAATGATTGAAAGAGAAATGCGTTTGCTATCAATCAAATAATAATCAAAAACAAAAAATTAATTAAAAAGTAAAATAATCGATTTTTGGGTGTTGGAGATGTAGATTTGTGAAATGTGTGTAGTTGGTGTGTGGGAGTACTAGATTCTATTGTAATGTTTATAGAGGTATCTATTTGGTTGTTGATAATAAGTAATAATAAAAGTTTAAAAAAGTAATAAGTCTATTGATACAATAATAATAATAATAAAATAAAAAGAAAAGATAATATAATATAGAAAATAAAAGATATATAATTAATTAATTGTTTATTAGTTATATATCTAATAAACAATTTTTTGAAAAAATGGTTGAAAAAAAAAATAAAATCATAAAAAAACAAAAAAATTGATTTTTGGCCTGGTGTTGGTCATTCGAACGTTAAACCAAAAAAATAATCATAGCGACGTTTTAAGCAAGGATTTTGCGTTATTTAATTCAAAGAATTAAATTTACCACCTTTTCACTTTAATGATCTGGAAGTATTTATTTGTTTCATATTCTTTCATACTATACACTATCCTTTTTGAAAATAAATATTTTATGTTTTTTGATCTTTGGATGGTTCAAGTGAACGAAACTCTCTACGAATTCTTAGTTAAACCTTTTGATTAAATTTAATTCTGTTCTCCATTTGTGGAGTAGATAAATAGATTTACTTTATATTTTGATCAAAATTATCCACATATTTATTTTCTATAGCAGTATGTGATGGGAATGAAAACACTCCAAACTCGGTTTTTGAATTTGAATTTTGATAAATTGAAAAGAAATATTCTATCTACTTAAATAAAGATGTTTTTTATTGATTATATCTTTTGTACAATATATGTTATAAAAAGAAATTCCACCAATTAAAAAAAAAAAAAAAAAAAAAAAAAAAAAAAAAATATTCACAAAGAAATTTGTTTTTTTTTTTTTTGTTCTTTGTTCTGAGATTCTTTGCAAGTCAAAGTTTTAATTATTTATCTAAATATTTGTTTATTTTATATATATTATAGATTCTTTTATTTCTTTTTTATTTGTTATTATTTTGTTTAACAAAGTGTACTTGTTAGTATCTTAGATAATTAATTTAAAATTATTTAGAACTAAACTAAACCATGTCTTCTTCAGATTTAGATGATTTCTATTCATCATTGTATGGAGCTACTAGTGATGAAAAACAATCAACAACAGCTGAAACAACAGCGTTAGCAGCAGCAGCAACAACAACTAGCAATAATGGAAAATCAAATGACCAGCAGGGTACAAAGAGAAAGATAGATGATGAAAACGATGCATCTTCGACAACAACTAATAATACAACGAATAATAATACATCAACTACAACGACTGCTACAACAACAACAACTACTACTACACCTACAAATGCTAAAATGATACCACCAAGTTTAATGAGAAAGAAGACAGCTGCAGCATCTAGCACAACAAAGAAACCGACAACATCAACATCATCATCAACATCAACAACAACATCATCATCATCATCTGTTATAAATTCAGCAGCTGTTATATCATCGAAAGCAGTTACCTATTCAGCCAGTACCATTTCAAAGCTACAGGAATCGAATGAAGTCAAAGTACCATCATACAATTCACATATCACCAAAGAGAAACCGATGGTCACTATGGAGGAACCAAAGAAACTGAAATATACAATGACCGCTGCTGGTAACTCTTGGGAGGATCCAACGCTATCCGAGTGGGATTCCAATGATTTTCGTTTGTTTGTAGGTGATCTCGGTAACGATGTCACCGATGAACTACTGAAGCAAGCCTTCCAACGATATCCATCGTTCCTCAAAGCAAAAGTACTACGAGACAAGCGTACCCTAAAATCAAAGGGATTCGGTTTCGTTTCATTCTCTGACTCGAAAGACTATGTTCGAGCACTCCGTGAAATGAATGGTAAATACGTTGGAAACAGACCTATCAAACTTAAAAAGTCATCTTGGAAAGATCGTGCTTCGTCCATCAATGAAATGGGGAAGAAATAGTAAATAAATGTGTTTAAATAAATAAATGATAAATAGCTAAACAAATAAATAGCTAAATATAATTTAAAATACTTAATGATTGCGTTTAATCAATTAATTAAAAGTACTGCACACACACAGAGAGTCGAGTAAAATTCACAAAAAATAAAGGTTTGTTTTAGTTTTTGATTTGGTAATAATTAGTGATTCTTTATTTCTTCATAAAACCGATGAGGGATGAAATCAACTGGTGTTACCAGAGTGGTCAACAATGATTCATAGAATAGTACAAGGTTGTAATTCCTCATTGTGAAGTGAAAAAAAAGCTGACGTATATATCAGGTACTTTTGAATAGTCATGATTTATTATATGTGGTCAATTGAAGAATCTTGATTTGTTTGGAGATTGAATATAGGGGTTTGAATCAACATTAGCAATGACTTGACCCTCATTTAAATTAGCTTTGCTATTAAAGATTCCTAAAATATAAAATGTAAAAATCATATAAATTCTGTAGGCTTTGCAAAACGGGCATCTCCCTCAAATTTTTTGGCCTGGGGGGACAAAAAAATTTTGAGAGCTGGCTTGCGAAAAACATCATCTGATCTTGAAATTACTTTTTGTCATAGCCTTTTTTTTTTTTTTGATTTATCAGAAATCATATTTAATAAGGCAATATCAATATATATTTGCAGAGTTTCATAAAGGTGTTTTTTTTTTATGAGGCACGCCCATTACGGTATATGCCTCATCAGCAAGTAGAAAAATTAGACAATTAGAGGAATTATAATGAACCATCAATATACTATAAATATAAAACTAGTTAAGTAACCTAAATGTATTTATTCAAATAATAATAATATTTTATATTTAGTATTATCTATACAATTTTTTTTTAATAAGAATATTTTTTTTTTTTTATATATTATAAAATAATTTTTTAAAAATGTTTAAAATCAATAATTTTTATATAGTATTAGTATTTATCTTTATTGGTTTTGATTTTTCTTTATCAGATATTCCGAATTGTATGATATCAGATAATCCAAACCCAACCCCTATTTATGCAAAAGATATATATTTAATTGTTAGTATTAAATTTTTTTAATAACTTTCATTAATCTTTTTTTTGTTTTTTGTTCTTAATATTAATTTTATTCTGTAATAAATTAGGATTTAGAAATTTTAATTTCAATAGGTGATACTGTATCATCAGGAAGATATGCAGCTGATTTAAATAATCAATCAATGAATGATTATAAAGGACATTCATTTGTTACTGGATCAAATCCTGGTTCTCGAACCTTACATAACCTTTTGAAAACTACTACTGGAGGTGCTTACTCAGGTGGATCCTCTAACTATTTAAATGGTCTTAGGGCGTCGGGAAGTTACTTCCCAACCTACGATGGTTTCAATGCAGCTTCAATCGATAACGAAGAAGATATAAGAAATCAAATACAGTAAATATCTACATCAATGAAACAAACTCTCTTCTCTCTACTACTTTTTTGGCAAAAAGCAATATATTAATTCGAAATCATCAAAAGATATGTAAAGAATCAAACAAATATAGTTTATGGAACAAGTGGTTATAATAACAAGTGGAAGATGGTTAACGCTTATTTTGGACTATTCAAAGCGTGTTCGATTTGTTCAAAGATTGACTCTGCTTATCAAACAAACCCAATCTATTGGAAGTCATATTATTGGAATATTATTGGAAATCTTACAAATAATTTTCCATCAAAGACAATTGTTAATTTAATTGGACTACCCGATTTAAATCAATGTAAGTATTGTATATTAAATATATATAGATCTATATTTATTAATATTAATTAATAATTATTATTAGTTAAATCTGCTGGTACAATGTGTAAAGCTTACAATCAAGATAATAATATTTGTCCGTGTTTGTGGACACAGACAACGGCTACCTTAACAGCCATAGTTAATGCAGCCAATCAAGGTATGAAAGATGCCATCTCCTATTGGAAACAATCGGTCAACCAACAAACAACAACCATTGGCTTCATATATCAGCCATTTTTGACGAGTACTACCTTTCCATCTTCGGCACTTTCACCAGTCGATTGTTTCCATCCGAACCAAGCAGGACACCAACTTATGTCAACAGGTCTATGGAACAACCTCTTAGAATATTCTACCAAATCAACATCGATTTCTTCCTCTACCAATCTTATTTGTGAAGATACTTTCGATGGTGTGTATAATCCCGATTCTCTATACTAGTACTAGAATTATATAATAGTAAACTCCTTCTATTCTCCTCCTCCCATATTTTTTTATATAATAATAATAAGTAAAATCTCGACTATCAACTATATATGTGATAGATATAAAAAAAAAGTTAGTTTAAAAAAAAATCATATAACAATTTTTTAATATTTGTAAATAATAAACATTCAATACCTACCTTATAGGTTCATTCATCAATTTTTTTTTTATTAAAAAAACATATCTAATTGTTAACATTTATTTATGTACGATGATAGAAAATAGTTTGATTTATTCTTTTTAATAAAAATTGATTGATTTAAACGACTTGTTTTATAATAAAAGAATAAACATCACCACCATTAATTAATTTATTTATTCAATCAAAAACAAAAGCAAAAAAATGTCGATACATTTTTGATCGCAACAAAAAAGTCGTTTGATTTTTTGTGGTTGAAAACCCTACCCCCTCCACAACCAAATTGATTAAGACTCTGAATGAATTGGGGCAAAAAAAACAATCAAAAAACAAAATAAGAAACATGAAATGATAGAGGGCAGAATCAACCACACGATCAAATCAATCACCCAAACTTAAGTTTTGCAATGATCAGCGATTATTGATTGAACGAACCATACACAAAGTGTGTTTTTCAATCTAATACTCAATATATTATTTTAAGTCAGTTTTTATATCTCTTAAATAATATTGATTGCTTTTTTAGTCAAACTTTGAATCAACTTATCAAAATAAAACAAAAACAAAACACAAAACTTTATTCTATCTAATTAATTTTTATTAATTGTATATATATATAATTATCTTTATATTAATCGTTTTATAATAATTGATTAAAAAATATTAATATAGAGATAGGGATAAAATAATGATAAATAAACAAAAACTGCAACTACTATTGATTACAATATCATTTGTAATCAGTTTAGTCAGTGTAGTTCATGCAATACAAATAGATTCTCATTCACAACTTAAAGCATATGATGGTGGTAACTTTATGTATTTATCTTTTTGTTTTTTACGTTTTCAATTTCATTTTCATTTTATTTTTTAAAGTTGATTGTGATCATCACTCACATGATATTGATATTTATTTTTCAATTATAATAAATTATTATAGATTCAGAGTAGTTGGTAGAAATTTTACCAAATATTCCAATACTTTCGATTACAGTTGGAACGAATCCACCTGTTGTTTTTGCTTACAATGGAAACTTTGGAGATACCTACAGTTGGACTGTACCGAGAGCACCTTTAGATTCCACTTCAAAGAAACGTAAGCTAGGTTCAACCTCAGTGATATTTAATCTTCATTTCGATATCAATGCCGCTCCATACTTTAGTGGTCCGTTCGAATATGTCGAGCCGATCATCAATGACCTCTCGCCACAGTCGTACTACCCCAATGCCAACGGCAGAACACTTCGTCTCCAAGGAGAGTACTTCATTATCAACGACGACGATCCCCATCCCACTGCAGAGATGATTCGTTACGACGGTGCTGTTCACGCGCTCACCATCAACAGTGTCGGACACAACGAAATCCAATGTGTAATACCCGATATTTCGCCGGCAGACATCGGTGGTTATGTAATTAAGGTGCGAACCTACACAGGATTGGAAGTGACTGGTCCAAACAACTTTGACTATGTCGTTCCCGTCGTTAGGTCGGTTACTCCCGATCGTGGTATCGCAGGACAAACACACGTCATCGTGCTGAACGGTGACAACTTCTACGATATCTTCGGTTTTTCTGTCTCCACCATCACTGTCGGTGGACAACCATGCACCAATCCCCAAGTAGACAAACTGACAGGCGCAATCAGTTGCACGACACCCAACGTAGCGCTAGCACCAAGCCAAGCAGACCAACAAGATATCACATTAACCATCGATGTTCAACAAGCTCATTGTGACAGAAAATTCATATTCTACAGTAAGTAAAGTTAATTATCGATTCTCTATTGATAGAATCTCTTTACTAATATTAGTTTTCTGAAAGCTCCTGAAATTCTAACTATCAATCCAAAGAGAGGATTTGCAGCTGGTGGAACTAATGTTGTTGTTCAAGGACACTACTTGATGGATGTGACAGCAGCTAATATTGGTGGATCGATATGTACTATCGATGTTACTACTATCACTGCCGATACTTTTACATGTAGAACTAGTGCTTTCGATTTGAATGATATCACTGGTGTCACTCATAGTCTTGTGGCAACGATTGGCGGTGGCCAATATAGTTCGCCACCCACCGAGCAATTCACTTATTACACACCGAACATCGTATCGATTTCACCTGCTAAAATCATTGACAAAGCCAACTGGGTTGTGACAATAACGGGAACTGGATTCTTTGCGAACAACTTGGTGAAGATTGCCGACCAGGTGTTTGTACCAACCGGTGCATCCACCGACAAGATTCTCTATGTCGACGTCGATGCCAGCACACTCTCAGTAGGAAATGCTAATCTTATTGTAAACTCTGATGGCGGTGATTCCAACACTGTTCAGATCGCCGTTGCCAAACCAGAGATCTCTGCTATCACACCGGCCAACGGATATGTATTCTCTGAGACCGCTGTCACTTTGACCATCAAGGATTTCCCACTTGGTATGACTCAGGATGATATCGATAAATACTTTGTAGTCAAGATTAAAGATAAACTGTGTGAGCGATTGGTACAGGTCGACGCTACCAGAATGACGTGTATGGTGCAACCAGGTGATGCCGTTCAAGCCGAAGATCTATCATTCTCCATCAAAACCATTGCATATACATCAACAGTGAAATTCACTTACTTTGAACCGACAGTAACTGCACAGGCACAATCTACAAACATCCCTAAGGGTGGAGGTAATCTTGTGATCGATGGAACCAACTTGGATCTCGTCTCAACTGTCAAGCTGGACACTGAAATCATGGATATCACAACATGTGTCATTCAAGTCGCTCGAATCACTTGCACCATTCCAGCTCATATTCCAGGTGCTTTCCCAATTGTTTTGGTTGTTGTCGATACCAACGATGTCGAACACGAATACAACACTGGTACAAACATCAATTATGTCGGTCCATCCATTACCAAAGTCAGTCCAAAGTATGGATCGAAAATGCATGCTGCCACCATCACTCTTGAGGGAACAGGCTTTGGAAATACAGCTGGTTTGATAACTGTTACTGTGGGTGCCAATGCGTGTAACAACGTTGTAGTGGTCACCAACAACATTAAGATCACTTGTGATATTGCAGCACTCGCACCGGCAGTCTATCCAGTGGAGATTCAAGTGCAACCCAACGCACTCACCGCAGCAGTCGATTCAATGGATCAAATTACCTACACTTCAAATACACTCTCTTGTCTTGCACCCGGTGGAGCAGACGGTTCGAGTGCAGCAGTCGATTGGTGGTTTGTCTACAAACTCAGTTCGGGAGCAAGCAACCCATATCTCTACATAGATTCCACTATGGATCGTCTCGAAAGAAGAATAAATCTCCAAGATCATCCAACAGCCAACACATATACCAGTCCAATAGAAGCAACTTTCTTACAACACCCAGATTACTACTATATGTTTTTCAACGATCAACCAGACTCTAGAACTCCAGCCGGTAAAAGATCGAAATCAAAGAGAAAAACATCACATGGTGCACATGGTCATCTGAAAGGTATGATCTTTTGGGATGATCCTGCACCTGTGACTGGACATGTCAGTGGAATTCATATTGAGCACTCCAATCCCGCTTTCCCTTCGTACCAAGCCGCTTCTGGTACAGCACTGAATGGACCGGACAAAGGTATTAAATTCCTTGGTGCCAACGATTTCAATCAATACTTCTTTTGTTATTCTTTCAATCAACTGGAGCATGTTTTCCGTTATATTTCATTCAATGACGGTAATCCACTTGAGAAGTACCGTGTGTTTGCAAACATGAATACCTGGACACAAATTCAAAAGAATCAATACCCCTATTTCTATGATTATCTCTCTCAACATCTCAGTTACAGCGATCGTGTACCGTCGCTTGGAACACCAGCCAAGAAGGAGCCAAGTGAATTGATGGAAGATTGTGTCGCTGTCATCGCCGGTACCGTTGCCCTAGAGAATGTATGTTGGTGGCGAACCGGACAGATTGCAGTGGCCAACGGTAATCTCAATGCCTACTACTTTATGAAGATAGGAACCGATTTCACCGATAGAACCTATCCATTTGGAAATGCTGCTTTGCCACGTCCACCAACACTCAGCAAATACATCCTAAAGAAACAGGAAACAAGGGTTTACGATGGTATCGATTTGTGGATGGTCGTAGCCGATCACTTCCAGAGAAAGATGTTCATTGAAATGTTCTATGCCATCGCTGCCAAACAGATGGAACCAACCGAACAAGTCTTGAATGTTGCATTCCTTGAACTTCCTCAACTACTTGCCACTCGAACACCAAATGGAGCAGGTGGATTCGACTACGATGATTTCCAATACACCGGAAGAAAAGATGAACATGCTAAATTTGGTCTGCCAATGTACCCAGCTTATGGTGCAAACGCAAATAATGCCAATGAAAATTATTTCTGTGTTGGTGATAGCAATAGACATAATGGTCAAGGTAATTACTATTTTAAATCAATTCTTAGTCATGATTTATTAAATTAACCATTTATTTCTTTGTTTATAACGTTAAAAGGTGGTCGTGGTGGTGGAGTTGTTTGTATTCAGCATCCAACTTTGGTTTATCAATTCCACAGAATGGTTAGACACTATAACACTTTGAATGCAGCCGGTCAACTGACTAATCCTTCTGATAGAGATGCCATTGAGTTTTCTTTTGCAATTAACCAACCGATCAAGCTTGACAGACCAGCCACCTGGACAAACCCAGTCAACATCGAAATCAAAGACTATATTGCCAATGTTCATTACTCAAAGTTGCCAAAGGAAGTCTACCAAGTTCTCCCAGCCACCATCCTAGCGGCACACGATGTGCTCGCCGAGTTCCAAGCACTCAGAACCACCCGTACCAATGTAGCACCAGCAGGTGGCGAGATGACATCGGTCACCCCTCCAGCGACATTCCCGGTAACCCAACCCGATATTATGAATTTCGTTGCAACGGATATCATGACTCTCCACTACCAGGCGTTCGACCAAGCCATTGGATCGGTATGTGATTACGACGCACTGAAAGTTGCATGTTTGCAAGCGGATACACGTGTCACAGAAATCGATAGAACACTTCCATTTGGTTATGCAGCACCTGACTATCCTGCCGCCTATGGATACACCTATGCCGGATTGCAACCAGTGAGAACCTACAATTTGAATACCAACAAGGATTTCATTCTACTCAAATTCGTATCGGAATTCATGACCAAACTTCCAAATCCCAAGAGAAAGAACTACGAATTTATGATCGATACCACAGGTACCATTTTAACAACTCGTTTCCAACCACCGTTTATTATCAGACTTACAGAAGATATGTGTCAAGAAGAAATTGCTTACTTTATGACACTTCAATACATCTACTACCAAGCTGGTGCACAGAATGAAGCAACTCTATTATACAACATCAATGCCATCAGTCCAAATTGGGCAAATGGTGTAATTTTAGCTATTTCAAAGAAACTTTATAATGTAAGTTAAACATATAATTTAATTGTTTATATTATTATTAATTTTATTTTATTTATAATTTATAGAGTTTAGTTGTTGGAAAGAATGCAAACTTTGATCCATGTTTTGATAATATTTTTGATAATTTCCCTAATATTGAAACTTATACAGAGTATGTTATTAACAAGTTTTTTTCTTGAAAAAATAATACTAATTACTAATATTTTAATGAAAAGTGATAAGGCAATGGATCCACCAGGTTTAACTTTGGAAAAGATTGTAAGAAGATCAGCTGCTGCTGCTTGGGATTGGATGGGTCCATCCTATGCTGATGGTAATGGTGCCAGAGTTAATAGAGTTGATAATGCCGATGTTATTCCAGTGGATTACTTGATGAAGCTGATGATTAAGACCTTCCAAATTAGTGGTGTTCAATCAATGGATGGTTTCGCCAAATTGGTTAAGAAACAATACAAGACTGAGATCAACTTTAAGACCATTCTCATCAATAACTACATTATTAAACCACCTGCACCAAAGGTAGCTGTCGTTGCTAATAATGGTATCGTCCTTATGAATTTACCGATGAACTTCCAATCGAGAAGATTACAAGAGTTGATCGAAGATCCAATCGATTCACAAGCACCACTTCTTCAGAACGAAAGATCATTGGACTCGGGTATTCACCAACTCCTGCTTTCCTACATGAATACAATGAATGAGAGCAGTGTCACTTCACTCACTCCATATGAACAGGAAAAGTTGGAGACATCCATCGACAAGTGGATAACCATACGTAGTCAAAGCCAAGCAATTCAGACATTGGTATTGGATCCAACCAATCAGCACAGCAATCAACCGATTAAGTTTATCGATGAAATCAATCGTGACCAGAATGGCTATCAAATAGATCTTGGATACCAAACGATTGGTACCACCGGTAGTAGATACACATTGTTAACACCTCTTTCCATAGTCTCAATTACATTCGTTCTCGAAAGTATCATGATAAGTGAAGCAGCAAGCAGAGTTTCAATTGGAGATTTAGAATTTTATTATCTTCCAAAGCCAGCCAATTACAATGGTGTCATCACAAGTGATGTCGATGGTATGTTGATTGCAACAGTCAATTCACAACTCTGTGATATTCAGATGGTCAAGTCGAGTGATTTTACAGCCAAAAGATTCGATTCTATTTGCACAGGAATCGGACCAGTTGTGACATCGATCAGTAACTCCACCGGACCAACCGTGGGTGGTAATATAATTACTCTCAATGGTATCAGATTCAATTCATCGATGACCGTTGCAGTTGGTGACTATGAATGTCAATCCACTACACTTGTCTCTTCCAACCAAATAGTGTGTACAGTTCCAAAGGGTTCAGGTACTCAACATTTGATTCAACTCTTTACCGACCAAACTTTATTCAACCTTCAGAGAACCAAATTCTTCTATTCATACAATGCACCAGCGATCATCGATATCTCTCCAAATATTATTGAGAGCTACGGTACTGATATCATGACTATTTTCGGTTCCAACTTTGGTGATGATGTCAGCAAAGTCAAGATCATGATTGATGAGAGACTCGAATGTTCTCCAATCATTGGTATTTCATCGGATTCAATCGTTTGTGTTACACCATCTGCCATTGGTGACCATCGTACTGTGACTTTATCTGTTGCTGATCAATCTTCAAGATACACAATCGCTACTCTCGAGACCCAATCATTCAGTTTCAGCGGACCTCAAATCAACGCTTTCGCTCCGAGCTCTGGTGATCCCAATGATGTTATCATTGTACTGGGTAATGGTTTCGGTAATCCTGAAGACTCTGACTTGCCACCACTCATCTACATCGGTGATGATCTCGTTGAAATCAACAACTTCACCAATGATGAGATTACCTTTACTCTGGAATTCGATACACTCACCCAACCACTCGTCATCCAAGCCGGAGATCAATCTGTCAACTCTCAGTTCACATACCTTCCACCAGTCGTTTCACTTTTCAACAATACATTTGTTCAAACCTCGGGAGGATTGATTCAAATCTTTGGATATGGATGGGGTATCTCAACGGATGAAGTTGAGTTCACAGTGGGAGCAAGCGACATTGATTGTAATGCATTCGATTACTTTGTAGAGTGCTACATTCCTCCTGGTATCGGAGCAAACCTGAGTGTTACAGCAACAGTGTCAGATCAATCGATTGATCTTGGATTAAACGATACCATTTCCTATCTTCCACCAACCATCTCCGAGTATAGGATTGGTGATGAAAATAACTTGTTATTCTATGGTACAAACTTTGTTCCAGTTGACCTTGGTGTAACATTCGACGCAGCTACAACCTATGTCAAACTTGTTTATGATAACCAAATACAGATATGCACGACCTTCAAGACTAGCAGTTATATCGAATGTGCCTATTCAAATCAGTTACCAAATACAGCTCAAGTCTTTATTGCTGGACAACCATCAAATATTCTCAATCTTTCACTAGAGTAAATAAATATTTATATATAAATTTTTGTTTTCTATTTAAATTACAATTTTCTTTTTTTATTATTTTATTATTATTTTTTTTAATATTGTTGATTTCTTAATAAATATGATTCAATCTTGAACAATAAAGATCTGATCTTATTCTTTTCTAGATTGGATGTTCCATCAAACTTGTAGATGATGGAGAGATCACTGATTGGGATTGGCATCTCTTTGATAATGTAGTTTTGTTTGAGTGAGTTCTTGATGTTGGCGTATCCAAGCGCACCAATATTATTGTTATCAATAAGTAGGGTACGAATCGATCGATTCTGATAGATTGCCTTTGACAGTGCAATTGCACCAGAGTTATCGATCATGTGATGTGAAATATCGAGTTTCTTTAGTGATTGTACGGAACCAAGTGAAAGTAGTAAAGGAATGATACAACCTTGTAGTTGTTGATCTCTGTCGGGACCACCACGCATCTTCAACACCTCGATGGTGTGACTCGACTGCAAGAAGTTTGACAGGGCCAACACTGCCTTTGAACGTTGAGCACCGGCACTTCCACTGAAGCTGCCGTCTAGAACCAACTTGACAATACTCTGGTTTCCATAGAGTGCACGACCGAGTTCTTTGATACCACCATCCGAGATCTTCTTGTTTTCGGTAAGATCAAGCACACGGATTGAATGTATAGCAGACGAGCTAATTAGATCGGTGATAACGGTACGAGTCAATTGATTCTCACCGATATTGAATTGTGTCAACTTTCTCTTGTCAATGAAGCGAATCATCTCTTTGATAGAATCCGATGGAATAAGTGTTCTAATGAGTATGATTGATTGCAAGTTTGTCAAATTATTAAACAATTGACTTAGAGCAACAACATCATCTCTTGTCTTTAATACATTCTTTGATAGATTTAATCTGTTTAAATTGATAATAAATAGATAATAGTTTGTTAATTTAACTAATGTGATATATATTGTTATAATCTATTAAACTTACGTTTCTAATTTAGATTTACCGAAATCAACGATTAGATTCTTTGGTTTAAGTTCTGTATCAGATAGATTTAAACTTTTAACGTGTGCACCTTCGTTGGATAACCATTTAGCAATATCAAAGCAGTTATCTTTAAGGTTCTTGTTACCAGAGAAATCGAGACTCTCCAAAGATTGGAAGTTACCTCTTCTCAAGGCATCGAATATCAATTTGATGGCATTGGCAGTAACACCGATCGAAGAGATATTCAACTCTTTAATTGCACCGGTCTGACCATATTGTAAATAGGCAACGAATGAATTGACACTCTTCTCATCAAACATATTCTTTGAGATATCCAATTTCGTTAAATTCAATGTCTTTTGATTTTGAATTACATCAAATATTTGCATTATCCTTTGTTATTCAGAGATATATATTAATTAGTATATATTGATAAAATAACTTAATAATATACATTTTTACTTACGATTCTTTTGGTAATGATAGATTAGATAAACTAATTGAATTAATAGTTGTATTGGAAGATAACATTGTGGTTATCTCTGTTATCAACTCTTTGAGTGTGATTGGATAGTTTTTAATGGCCAACTCTTCAAAGTACCAGTCGTAACGAAGTGCGTGGATGAGTGGGATGAGATCCTGGTTGCTCAGTTGCTCACGTGTATGTTTGGTGAACAATTTAAAGTTGAATACCTTGTTCTTTGGATCACGACCGAATGCATTCTCGATGAACCAACAAACGTTTGGCTTTACCGGTGATTGATAGTAGGCGCACAACGACTTGTAGGCAGCGACCATAATCGAGGAAGGTGTATGATCGGCTGGTGCAATCGCTTCCAACCGCGACTGTGGTGTTATCTTTAGTTTCATCTTCATTGAGAATGGCCAATTGTTGAAGCTATACTCATAGATACGACGAATACAAGTGATTATATGATCGCAATCCTCCGAGGTCGAAGATATCTGATGACGCTTAAAGATAAGATCCAACTGCTGACCACTGGGACTGTTGATCTCAACCAAATCCAACAGATGACCGTCTCTACCAAGCTTTCCATTCGTATGTTTAAATGTGATCACTTTATTGGTACCGACAACCAACACTCTCTTTACAGGTCCTCTCTTTCCATTCTTTTGAATATATCCAATATATGATATATCTTCATTCTTTTGATTCATATAATTCTTTATTGATTCTAAAAATAATAATATAAGTATCTGTTTTTTGACGATCATATGATAATGTCTACTTACTTAATTCATTTGGTGCAATTGATTGTAATGATATTCTACTATTATAATCACCAAGTTTATTAATTAAACTATCAAATTCTGTACCAAATTCTACATTCTTAAACATAGATTGTATCTCTTGTTTATTTTGCCATAGTAATCTATGAATAAGATGAAGTTGTGACATTGTTGCTTCATTAGAGAATTCTAAGATAAAATGATTATTAATAAGTATCGGTTGTTTATGTTTCTGTCGATAGTTATTTAAAACTTACGATAGCTTTGAGTTGAGAATCTTGAACCTAATACAGATTTAAAGTAATTGGATTCACGGAAGATCTGCTTGATGGTTTGTTTAGTTTGTTCAATGTCTTTTTCCTCTCCGTATTTGAATGGTGTACCGGTGAGTGTGTGAGAGATCATCTTGGCAATGATTGTCAAATTGCTAGAGGATCGTGCAGAGATGTGCAGCTGTGGTGGCACGAGACTGTACGATTCCGGCGACTGCAATGCTTGTACCAAGAATCGATTAATCAGGAAGTTAGAGATGCCTTGATCCTCTTCGTGTGGCCACATCTCGTGGTAGAACATAGCGACCACCTTGATTGGCACCGGTAGCTTATCGATCGAGTCGGTCGAGGTGAATTGCGTTGCAATCTCACGGCAATAGTTAAGCAACTGTTGCGACGAGAGCGCATCGATGCCTGACTGCAACGACAAACCCTTGTCCTGAATGATCTGGATAACGAGTGGACGCAGCACATCTTTCATGTACTGCTGACCCATCTTCTCGAGAAACAGTGTTATCAACTGCGATGACAATGAATAGATACGACGACCGCCACCAACACTACTCATAGTCGGACTCTGATTGCCTGCTACCGCTTGCTTATAGTCACAGTGAATAAAGTAACGTACCAAACGCAGTGAACTATTACATCCAATCGAAATGGTCATCAAAACCTTTGATAACAATAGATATTCATCTTGTTCAATATAGTTATATAATTGTTTAAATACACTATTTATTAAAATAGTTTTGTTAGAACATATTTATATGTTATTGTCGATTTGATTAGTTAACTAATACATACTCAATTTGATTGAGTGCAATCAATTTAAAGAGTTGATCGATGATTGAAGATTCTTTAATGGAATACATTAATGTCATCGATTTCTCTCTGTTTCTAATTGCTTGTTCCTCTTCGGTGATAATGGAACCTTGTGGTAGGATATCTACACCCAATGGTTTGTATATGACCACTGTGTTGCTAGTTCCTTTGACGGAATTCTCAGCCGATATCATAGCATTATATGCATTTGATGTTGTTGATAATTGATCCATCATCATTTAATATACAAGAATACTTTCTATTCTAATACTACTACTATAATACAAACGATAAATAATAATAAATCAAATCTATCAATTTAAACTAATTTCAGTAAAAGAAGATCAAACAACTTAAAAAAAAAAAATATAAGTAGAAAAAAAAAAAATTGGAATATTTGGTGATTTCTATTTCGTTTTAATACAAAAGCGATGATAGAAACTGACTATAGTATTTTGTTTAATGTATTATACTAAAAATATAATATTTTTCTTTAGACTATTGTGAAAAAAACACATTGGAACCAAAAATAATTCAAGTTCCACTGTAATCTTTTAAAAACTTTATTACCTCGGTGTGACCGTTTAATTCGGCATTCTCTAGTGCCTCGTCTGTAAAACCTTCGGTACGGTTTGTCAGTAGGTATTTGATGACATCGAGATGACCTTGATGTGCAGCGTCATCTATTGCTTGATGAGTACAAACTGCATTAGTTTGATTTTTTGTCAGGTATTCAATTACATCGAGGTGTCCTTCATATGCAGCATCATCAATTGCAGCCTTTGAACAACCTTCTGTACGATTCTCGTTCAACCATTTTACAACATCCAGATGCCCCATGTATGCTGCGTTATCCATTGCCTCAGTATCACACCCTTCACTTCTATTTTGATTCAACCAGATGATGATTTCTAAATGGCCGTGAAATGCAGCTTGATTCATGGCGGATACAGAGCAAACACCAATATTATTATTGTGAAGCCATTTTAAAATTTCGATATTATTATACTCTGCTGCCATGTCCAACAGTTTGTAAACACCATTCTCGAAAATATGAGTATCTTTGTTTACTCTCTTGAGATACTCTAGTACAGCTAGTTGATTGTGTTGCACTGCTTCGACATACATGTTGCTTGATCCTCTCAATCCATAGCCATGTTCATCTAACCATTCAATCATATCAATTCGGCCAACTCTCACAGCAATGTCAAATGTTGTTATACCGGTTGCACTTCTCTTTCCCGATGTCTTTGGTGCCAAGTATTTCAGGATCTCGATGCTCTGTGAAAGTGGAACGTACACGAATGCATGATCGTAGTCCCATTGCAACTTGTCAGTCTCTGTTGAGAAGCAACTCTCGATATACTTTATGATCTCCAAACGACCATACACAGTAGCGTAATACATCAAACCATGAGAGTTGTACCGAGATTTCAACATAAGCGTCTTTTCTATTTTAATCTCTTCCACTAGATATCTTATCATCTCTAGACTACCGATATACGCAGCATTATTTAATATATTGAAATAACGAGGGTCAGTTAACGGTTTATTCTTGGAAATATATTGTTTCAACAGATCGAAATAACCATTTCCTGCCATCACCTCTGGAGTTGTCAGTAGTTGACTCCATTTGTAACGTCTATCTAAATTCTTTCTACCAACAGATTTATAAACATATGAATATATATGATTAAATATTAATCTATTCAATACGATATTATTGAATATCAAATTAAATAGTGATTTGTCCATCATCGATTCTGATACAAATTATAATTGAAAAACTAAAAACAAAATGAATTCAAATCACTCGTGATATTCCTAAAAGATAAACACAACATTTGAGTTTGTAAAATATATTAAGAATATATTCTTAAAAAATTATCAAAATGACTATATATTCTTTGTGTGTTTTATTATTGGTTAAAATAATGAGTAACCTCTTGTAGTTTCCCAACTTAATCCGTCATATGACTGTCCTTGTATTCCCATGCCATCAAAGGTGAAGTCATCATCATTGTGTATATCTGATATATTGGTTGCGCAGTCTGTACTGTAGTAATATTGCTTGCCATCAATGCTCGTGCTTGACTTTGATTCTTGTTGTTGATCCTCCTCCTCCTTTTGTCGACTCCCTCTTTTGTACCTTGACTTTTGGTGTGTCTGCTGATCCCTGTTTCCTTAATTTAAATATAATAATAACTATAGTTAGTATATATGTCTACCATCCTTATCTTTAGTGATAATAAATAGTCACCTTGGAGATGAATGCCAGCTTCTTTTCTTTTTCCAAAATTTCTTTGGTGTTGTTTTCGGTGGTGATGCCGATGATGTTGTCTTTTGTTTAAATGGTGATGATGATGATGATGATAATGTAGGTATTGTTTTCTTTGGAGATGTAAAATTGTTATTATTATTATTAAATGATGATAATGATTTGAATGGTGTAATATTTGATGTTGTCATTGTGTTTGTTGGTCTTGGTAAAAGTTTAAGTGGTGTCAATAATCTTAATGAAGATGGTGATGTTGATGATGCAGCAGCTGTTGTTGTTGTTGTTGTTGTCGTTGTTGTCGTTGCTGATGCTGTACTTGGAGACCTAATCTCAGGATATCTAAGTGCAGGCTTATAAAACTTGTTCTCCCATTTCGAATCGTCACATACTTCCTCGAGATCTATTATCTCCTCAAGATTCCTTCTATACCCTACATTATCAAATGTCTGATTCCTACTTGGATTCTGTGTAAAATCTATATCTTCTTCTTCTTCAAAATTATCATATTTTTTTATTTTACTATTATTATTATTATTGTTGTTATTATTGTTATTATTATTATTGCTATTAATCATATAATCGATATCATCTATATCTTCATCACCAATAAAAGATAATTTCTTTGATTTTGGTGTTGTAGTTATTGCTGTTGTCGTTGATGATGACGATATAACTGATTTAATTCTCTTATCTTGATGTTGAATTGGTTTGAAATCATCGTCACCATCATCATCACTATCAATTGTTTCTGCTTGGTCTATATACAAATGTTGTTGTTTCTTTGATTTACTAGTTATACTACTACTATTTTTATTACTATTACTCTTTGATTTATTATTATTATTGTTGTTGTTGTTGTTATTATTGATTAACCTTTGTTCATTCTTTACTCTGATGTTACTTTCAATTTCATATTGATCTTTAAGTTCTTGTTGAAGATGTCTTTGAAAATCTGATGAATCTATTTTCTCGAAACAGACAGGACATTCTTTATATTTTTGTTGTTCATTTTGTTTTATCTTTTCTTCTTCTTCTTCTTCTTGTGAAGCTAGAAATTGAAACTCATCATCTGATGTATTATTATTTGATCTTATTGCATCATTATCATTACTATTACTATTATTGCTATATCTGCTAATACTACTACTATTATCGTTTTTGATTACATTTTTTGAAAGTTCTGTTGGTGGTGATGTTGTTGATTGTTGCAACAATGAAGAGTCTTCAACAGATAAATCGTTTGTTACCACCGGTGAAGTTGTAATATTAAAAGTATTTCTTGGTTTATGAATATATTTATCAAGTGAAATAGATTTAAGCTTTGCAAGCTTTTGTCGGTCCATTATTATCTACTTATTGTACCACAACCATGGTTGTCTTTAATATAAACTAAAAGCAGTTCACTATTTTTTTGTTAAAATTGCGCTTTTTTTTATTTTGTTCAATTTTTAAAAATATTTTTAGTGTTATCAAACAATTCAACATCACTTAGCAATCCTGGACCCTTAGCTTTCATCTTCTGTATTTCCTTGTTTGTAGTTTATTTTGGAAACCATTGTTAGAATGGATGGAATTTTAAACTACACAACAAACATCACACCTTCTCAAGAATAAAAGCATAATATATATAACTTGTTTAATATTTTTAATTATTAATAATATTAATATTAATAACAATAATTTATAAAAGAATTCTTTATTTAAAATTAATTAAAACTTAAAATACTATTATTATTATTGATTGGCTTGGGTTGTTGGTCTTACAATAAGACCAATGTGTTTGAAATGTTAAAAGGAAAAAGGTGAAGGTTGGGTTGTAAAAAAAATTGTAAATTTAGTCGATTTCTAGTTGATTTTAATCTATAACTTGATTATATAGTTGTAATTAATGGAGAGGATCGACGGGATGCATTATTTATATTTATGGGAGTGGACAAAGTCCGCCCTTTACTCTTGGTAGTGGCATTATTGTTGTTGTTCACATTGGAAGGGGTGACAGAGTAGCATCTCATGCTGCAAAAGTCAAACTTGCGTTGACCCTTCTCGATGGTGATAATTGGTGTTCTTACGACTCTGCTGCATCCAGTGCAGAATGTAGATGATGATTGGTAAAATTGTTGTACTTCCATTTTTGTAAATTATTATTTCTTTTTTTTTTTTGTTAAGATTAGATTTAAATTGTTTGTTGTTGTTATAAACTAGTTGTAGTGGTAAAAAGAGAAGTAGATGAATGTACTTTCTAGGATTTTTGTTTGTGTAGCTAGCAGATTTGGCTAAAAGATTGAAAAACTCTCTGAGAGGTGTGTGGTAATGTTAATCGACTCCAATAAATACGGACAATGAGAAACCAAAGCAATATGAAATAATATTGTTTGCAGTGAGGATGGAAACCATTTACTAAGGTTGAGGTCGATTGGGCAGCACAATTAGAGAGATAGTTCCAAAGCGAGAGGTTATTCTTGTTGTGGAGAGGTAGATTGGTCGGAAAAGGATCTGGAAATCAAGCTCTGAGTTTACACTGTTGTTGTTGGTGGTGTATGTATTAGTAATGGTGAAGTTACAATGACTGAAATAAGAAACATAAAACAAAATAGGTAATTTGTGGATAAAAAGATAAAAAATCTAAATGTTTGTTTTTGTTGTTGTTGTTGTTGTTGTGTTGTTGAATGCAACCCAAACTTGGATTGAATTTCTTGTTTGTTTGTTTGTTGTTCTGGTTGTTATTCACTTTGATAAGCAAACTAAAGATTATCCATATTTATCAATTGTTAAAATTTGGTTTGCAGTGTCAGAACATTAAAAAATATTTAGATATAATTATTAAAATAAATTATTATTTGTTTGTTAAAATATTTGAAGGTGGTTACTTTGTACAATAATATTACTAAATGTAATATAGCTATTAGATGTTATTATCTTGATAAAACATAAATATAAATTATAGGTGTTAGGTAATTAAAGAACTAGTAATGTGCACCTGTAAAAATAAAAGATGGATAGGAAAATAAAATGGAGTGGTGTTGGATAGTAGTAAATTCCAAAGTTGTTCCTCATGTATTCTATTTGCAAAGAGACACACTGGTAAAAGATATATCTATCAGATAGATTTATAAAACAAAAGCAAAATAGCAACAAATGAATAAAATAAATGTAAATTAATCTTGCCTTTTTATATTTTTATTATTATTTAACAACAACAATAAATAATTGGAAAATGACAAAAAGACAATAAATTAAAATCGACTATTTAATTTTGGCACCTGGAAACAAAAGAAAAAACATAATGTTGTAAATAATAATATTATTATTATTGTTGATAGTTTAGTTTAGTTTAGTTCAGATTTGAATTATGTAAATGGCGATAAGTTGATTGGTTGTTAATTGCTATTTGTTTAATAGCTCTAGATGTATTTGATTTTTAATAACATCGTTTGTTTAGTGTGTGTCTTATGTCTGTGTGTTGTGTGTGGGTGTGCGCGGTATTTGAGAATCATATGTTTGATTTGATTAGTTTTCTTTTTTTCTATTTATTGCACTTTTGTTGTTATGAATGTTTTCCCATTCACCCGATGAGAGTAATACCAACACATCAACATCCAATGTTCTGACAATTGATAATTATCTTTCTACTACTATAAAATTAAAAAATGATAAAAAATGGAGAAAGAACACAAACCCAATAAAAGTAGTGTAGTTATATATAGAAAATATATATAAATAACTTCTTTCATTCTTTTATTTTTATTCATTCATTCATATTCACTCTCACTCTTCTTATTTCGTCCAGAAAAAAATAAAGAAACTATATCACTTCTTTATTTATATAATTGTGATTGTCATGTGTTCCACATACAACCAAATACAATTATCTACATATTTACTCTCTCTTCTTTGTTGTTGTTGTTATGGAAATGCAAGAGTTGAGAGATGAGATGTCTGTGTGAGTGTGAGGAATTTGGATTTTGGTCTGGAATTAACAATGTTGGTGTGGTCTACTTTCTTTCACACAACATTATTTCATTTTTAAAAAAAATTATTGTTATATAAATGTGGTAATGTGTTATAATGATGGTTTGTTTTTGATGATTTGATTTAAAAAAACGATAGTTAATTATGATGATAGTGGTAGTGGTAGTAATAATAATAATGTATGGATAGATTATCTTTATATATAAATATATATATATATATATATGATTAATAATGATGATATTATTCCTTATTTATTTATAAAGTGTATGGAATGAGTGTTTGTTGTTTTGGTTTACTCTTTTTGTTAAGGTTGTGTTCAACACCAATGTCAATGTTGTTTGTTTGTTTTTATCGCCAAATAATAATTTATCAAAACACTTTACGCACACGATAAGTGATTTTGTTTATACACACTGTCCAACTAAAATGATTACTAAGACTTTTTAATAGTGCTATCAATGTAAAAATTCAGAGATATAGATGATGTTGCTATTGTAACATCCACTATTTATATTTCTATTGGCTAATAATTTGATGTTGATTTATGATTATGGTGATGATGATGTTTATTTAATGAACTGAAAATACGATTTGTTAGGTTATTATTAAACAACGTTGTTTAATCGTATGACTTGATGATAATATAATAGTTTGTTATAATTATAAAATACACTACCGTACAAAAATATAATATTATATTATATCAAACTAAACGAATAAGTTCTGATTGATTTCGATTTATTTATTGACTGTTCTGTTTATGATTTGTCTTTAACAAAGTTGTTAGCTAGTTAGTTATGAATAACTATAAATTTGTAATGATATAAGAATAATGTTATATTTATTTGTTTTTTTTTTTGTTTGATGCAATTGGTAAAATAATCAGAATGCTATTTTTTTTTTTAAATCATACAAAAAAAAATTATTCAGATTTTGCCTTTAGCTTCCCCATATAACTGGTGATCACAAAAACCAGAGAATTTTGTAAAAAAAAATTCCAAAAAAAACCAGGTATTTTTACAATCTGGTTAGATTTGAATAAAATTAAAATTAAAATTTTGATTTTTGAATGGTCTTGGTGTGTAGGTTTTTTTTTGTGGGGTGTGAACAATTAATTGTTTACTTTTTAAACCTCAACCTGTTGTTTGTTCAAGTTATTTTTTAAAAATTTAATTTTAATCTGTTTTAATCTATAAGGTTCGAATGAATTCATTATATCTTTATAATCTATCTAACTTTTAAAATCACACGTTATTTTAGATTACTGAATAATACAAAAAGTGTTTATCATTTTTTATTTTTTTAACATTAATTAACTTCCCTCATTTCATTCTTTTAAATTAAAGATTGAATGATATGAGAAGTTACTTTATTGATTTTTCTAAACATAAAGTTGTACAACTTGAGTAGGTTAGATTATGTTATTATTAGATGAAATGATTTGATTGATTTGATTTGATTTACTGCTTTTTTGAATTGCAGAGGAACTCCAAGTTAGAATTCCATGTGTGTGAGTGTAATTACTGATTATATAATTATATTTATAAAGTAAGGGATGCGTGCTTAGATATCCAATTCTTTTGATTCATCGAGTCTCTCAAAGTATGAATTGATTCTCTCGGGTGTGACTTGATCAAAGCTTGGTGGATCCCATTTAGGTGCGTTGTTTCTATCGACTAGTGCGGCGTGCACTCCAATTCTAATGTTTTCTTCATGTGTCAGTCTGGTACCCAGTCTCAGATCCATCCTGAATATCTCATCGATTTCCATGGTCAGCGCCATTCTTATCGCTTGGAAGGTGATCGCCACACTGATTGGCGAAGCATCGAGTATTTGTCGCAACGTCGTCTCTGACCACTTTGGATTGATCGGGTGTTCTGCTCTGATCAGCTCAATCATCTGTTGCACCGACTGTACGTCAGCACCGAAACAACGCTCTATCGACTGCCTATTCGGTTGAATGACCGACTTCATGGCATTGGGATTGTTATCGGCAATCGGTACTTGCTTACGCCACTTATTCAATATGAATTCGACCTGACGTGGAGTATCAACAACATCGCCAGTCAAATCATCGATCATTCTCTCTAGATTGCAACTCTCAACAAAGTGCGATCCAATCTTTAGTTCCATCGAATCTCTCAATCCTATTCTAGCGCCAGTAATCGATAGATACATTCCAACGGCACCCATTCTTGAAGTAAAGTAATTTGTACCAACATCTGGGAAGTAAGCAATTTTATTCTATTTTTTTAAGTTAGTTAGTTAGTTAACTAAATGATTAAGTAATATGATGTAAAAAGAAAGTAACATACTTCAGGCATTGCCCATAATGTTTTCTCAGTCATCACTCTGTAGTCGGCATGAATCGATAGACCTACACCACCACCCATGACAATACCATCGACTATTGATATCAATGGCTTTGGATAGGTATGTATGAGATGGTCTAGTTTGTATTCTATCTTTGCAAAGTTATGTCCCATATCGGGTGTCGAAATGAATTGTTTGATATCACCACCCGAACAGAATGCCTTACCAGGTGCACCTACAATCATAACAACCTTTACATTTCTATCATTCTCATATAAACTAAGTAATCTATGTAATTCAAAAAGCATATCTAATATTGAACATTTGAATTCAATTAATATTATAAGCAATAAAAAAAGAGTACTAGTCTAGTAAAATCAATAAATACTCTACCTATCAATAAACTATTTAATGATTTAGCTCTATTTATTATAATCTTTCTTGCACCATTTTCAAACTCTTGATACAATATAGTTTTGTCTTCAAGATTTGATTGTAAAGCTGGTGTTATAGATTCTTCTTGACCTTGCATACTAGTATTATTATTAAAGATATGTGAAGTTATATTTATTATTCTTTCCATTATGTTACATGTGTGTTTGAATCAATATGAATGTTTTTTATTTTATTTTTGCATTATTTTCATTTAAACAAATGTCAGTCATTCAGTTGTTGGATGATCTGCTTGAATCGAATAAAAATTACTCAAATTATCAAGATATTTATTGTTTTAAGAATAAAAACAATTTACATAATTTAACATTATAAATTCAAAAAAAAAAATGTAAAAAATAAATAAAAATAAACAATAATAAAAAGAGATCCACTATCACAAGATAACAATTGATTGATTAGTTTAATGATCTGCCAGAGTGTTATAATACCATCCTGTTATTTAATCTATTTTTTTTGAATTTATTTTTATTTATTTTATAGTTATTGGGGGTATTATGATTGGGTGTGGGGTCAATTTTTTTCACTAAAAAAAAATATAAAAAACCAGAATTTTGAACTCACCTTTGACTCACCTTATAAAAAAAAAAAAAAACTAACGCTTCCTTCGTTCCTTTAAAATACACATACTACACTATTTCAATTATTTATTATAGCATTACAGATCAATAAGTACTTTTACTTTATTATTATTCTATTTCTATTGCATTGTTTTGTTTGGTATAAATTGTGATATCAACATTAAAACTGTTTGTTTTTTTTGAATAACTAAAAACTACTTCAAAACTCGAGCTAATGTTGCATCCATCTATACCATTACTACACATCGACTGACCTCTCTAACTTAGTTTATATAAATAAAAAGTTTTTATTTATTTATTATTATTTTAATATATTAAATATTTATATTAAACTAAGTTTGAATATTCTTACTTTATAAATCTTTCTATTATTTTTTTCTCACTATTTTTTTTTAATAATTAATTAATTACAATTACATTAACAAATGGAAACATTGGTTAAATCATTACAAGATCAATTCGCCAAACATGGTTTCAATATTGTCGAGCCATTCATGGTATGGAATTTTCTAGACTATTCCAAAAATTATTTTGGAAAAAAAAACATTACTTTTTGGAAACTTTCCAATATATAGAATATAGTTATTTATTAATACAATTATTATTTTACTATTAAATCAATCAAACATAAATAAATTCAATAGGTAAATGATTATAATAATGCATGCAAATATAAACTTAATAACCTTGGAAATGAAAATGCAATGGGATTGATTGTTGGTTGCAACAAGGATTTCTGGAGCTATTTCACAAAGTACATGGAGAGTCTAGATTCGATTCCAAAGGATCCGATGAATTCGTTCTGCTTCGCCACGATCGAACACGTGTTGGCAACGAATGAAGAGGCACAGAAACATCATTACGATGTTCGATACGACTGGAATTCAGTACAATCTGGAAAGTACGCACACATGCAGACTGCCGGACATTTCGCTGGTGTCGCATACTACGACCGTGACGTCATGTGGAGTATCCATCCGGTCTACGGTCTCTGGTTTGTATTCCGTGCGATCGTGGTGTTTGACGTCACTTTCAGTGCGCCGAAACCAACGCTACCACTCTCACTCTTTGCCGAGGAAACGAAACAGGAAATGGTGCGTTGGACCAACGTCGCCATCGACGAAGGTTGGAGCAACCTGGAGACACGCCTCAAAATTTGGAGAATCATGTCCGCTCGGTAGAGACAAGTACAAGTACGAAGGTGACATGTTTGATTTCTTCTACCCGATAGCAAGAACTTCACGTTCCGTATTGGAATCAATCATGCAAAACAAACTTAACAAAAGTACTACTACTACCACCGATTCGACAAGCTCTATTTGTTGTTCAAATCCAACAACTACAGCATAATTAATAAATAATAATCATAGTTGAATAATAACAATAATAACAGTATAAAAATAATAATAATAATAATAATTAGTTAACAGTAGCTTGCAAAAATTTATTTCGATAGTGACTTTATCCAATGATTATCAAGTTGCGACATTATAGATAATAAAGCTTCTGTTTCAGACATTAGACCAACAATACTCTGATAGAAATTAGAATATTGATTATATTGATCCCTCTGATCCTTTCTATTAAGAGTCAATTTGTTTTCGAAAATAGAAGAACCTTTTTCATTCATCTGTTTAATTTCTTCGGTCATACAATCATATAGTTCTTTCGTTAATGATTTAAACCAACTACTTTGAAATGAAAGTAACAAATTTATACCTATTATAATGTAAAACATAATTAATATAAACTTTTTGCGCCAAATTCCAATAACTTACTTGAAGGTAATGACTGTTTAAATTGAGATACTAATGATAAGATAGTTGATAGACTAATCGATTGCAAGGTCATATTGATTATGCTTTTCTTTTCATTGAATTTCAATATGAATGGATTATCAAAACCAACGGTGAACTTGTAACTACATGAACTCTTATGAGTTTGAGATAAATATATTTAGTATATTTCTTTTGATATTATTTAATAATATAACATTAACATTAATACCTTATTGATTTCTTCATCATATTTTTGACCTTCAAATATAGTTTTAATTAAATCATCAAGATATTTAATCGATAATATCGTTGTATTCCTCTTGTTGATTGCAATTGTTTTGGTGTCAAACAAATAGAAACATAATTCAATTGGATCTAAATTAAAGTTTTAGTTAATTAATTGTAATTGTTTTTAATTATAATAATAATACTTACATTGATTTAATTGATATAAACTATTATTTATATTTAGTTTAAATTGATTTGTATATTCTTTTTGTAGTGTAAATGATTCTAGTAGTGACAGATGTACCTCTTGTGTTTGTTGTTGTTGTTGCTGTAATTTTTGTTTGTTTGAAGTATTTGGTTTACTAAACCTCCATTCTATCATCAAATCAATAATGCTTGATGGATCAAAACCAAGTGGTAGTGATGTCTCCAAAAGAATTGTAGTATCTTCACCACTCTTTAGTTTCCAACCTCCTTTCTCATAAGAACCATTACCATATGTATAATTTGATTTACTCTCTATCTTTATACTCTGATTCGATAAATAAACTGATTGTATAATAATAATATCACTAACAAACAAGAATAAGAATATTAAATAAAAGTTAATAAATTTGTAACTAATATATATATTTGTATTTATCTATATAAATACATACTTTAAAGATGTTTTAAATGTAAATAAACTATAGAGTATATTGTTTTTAATTGATTTCTCAAACTTTTGAAGTTTAATAGTGTTTGATAATGGTAGTTTCGATGATGATGATGTAGAGGTTGTTGGCTTTGGATTGGTGTTGTCGTTACCAATGAGTGAAACTAGATTCGTTGATATGTCACTTGGCCATATCTTTCTATCTTTCAGAGGATTGAGTTGTGTATCAAAGTTGGAGTTGACAGATCCGAGTGAATCCAATACACGAAGTGAATGCTCCAATAGATTGTCCTTTGCTTTCAGTGATGTTTCCAATTGCGACAGTTCGACAGTTGCCTGATTACATCGACTATCCAACGATTCGAATATCTGATCCATATTGAAAGTCGATTGTTTATTATCAACATCTGAACCAGGTTGATCAACCATCATCGTCGTCGTCATTCTATCATCACTTTTGTTATTGTTGTTATCTACATCTGAAGCAGCAATGAATATCCTCTGTTCTGTATGATACAGATTGATAAGTGATAAACAAACTGACTTGGTTTGTGAGTGTCTAATAAGCAGTTGATCTTGTCCTTGACTAAAGTAATCGTGATACCAAATATCCTTGATCTTGACCAGTTCATTCAGTAACGAACGATTGGCAATACTATATACATGAACAAGATCATTACTGAAATGAACGACCAACACACCTTTTGACCATTTATAATTGACATCAATAGATTCCATTGATTCTTTCTTTTCTGTTTCATCAGTGGCTGCAACAACATCATAATCGTATGGAATATTCAATAGATACGATTGCAGAGGTGTAAATGGTATCGAGATGAAAATATCTTCTTTTTCACTATCAGGTTGACTAATTGTTATTCTGCTATTTGTTGTAATAAGATAAATATAGCTATTCTCTTGGTATCGATAGCTTGTAATTGATAAAATTTCATCCTCTTCAACGCAAAGAGCTGCTTTGCTTTCGAAATTTCTAACTTTATCTCTAAAACCAATTTGTTGTCCAATATTTATAGATGAAATATACACCATCTTGTCTGATATAGTTTTATATATCACAGATACAACCAAACCACCACTACCATATAGTATATAGTCATCATTCAATATATAGAAACCATAAATATATATATCATCTCTTTTTGAATCCAAAGGAAATGGTTTACTTGATATCTGTAGTTTATCATCCAATGTATATATCACTATGTCATTATTATAATAGCTTATAAATGTTGGACCATCTAATATTACTATAGGTTGTTGACTACTATTCTTGCTATTATTATTTGTTGTAGTTGTTGTAGTAGTAGTTGTTGTTGTTATTGTTGTTTTAGATATTTCTTTAAAAGTAATAGAATCAAATGTTGTTGTTGCTGTTGATTCGTCAGATGATGATGATGAATCATCTAGATAACCAAGTAACAGTTGATTTGAAACCAATTGCAACAATAATACAATATGATATTGATTATCGAATCGACAGTAGACTACTGATGTTTTCAACAGTGATTTGATCATTAGATCTGAAGACGAACGAATTTCAATGGTTGGACCTTTATCATAGGATGCACTGTCGTATACACCTTTGCGATTCACCGATGACAATTCATTTAGCTTTTCCTTACTCTCTCCACTCTCTTGTTTAATAGATATAATTGAAACACCAATATCAATTAACGTCGATGATGAACTTGTTGGTTGTTGATCTACTTTTTGTTTTTTATCATTATCTAACTTTATACTCTTATTACTAATATTATTATTACTATTTTTACTGTCTGTGTACTTTGACTTTTTTGGTGCAATCATCACCAATTTACCTTTTATCGATTCATAATATATATTTGACATTATTATATACTAACAAAAACAAACATCTTTTAGCTAAAAGGTGGATACCAAATTTTGATAACTTTGTGAGCAATTTCCAAGTAAAAAAAAAAAAGAAGACAGTTATAACTCATTTACCTTCATTCTTTTAATATGATATGATATCATTGTCATTGTCATTTATATCTTGCTTTATTAAACAATAAATAAATAAAAATAGGTGATTTATTATTTTTGAATAATTGTTTTGTTTATTATTTTGTTTGTTTAAAAATGACAACATATAAGGTTAGGTTGATTATAGTCATTCAAGTTATCTTTGTTGTATGTATGTATGGTAATTTTGATTATTATGAGTATTGAGTATATAGGTGTGGTGTAAAAGTTTTTGAATTTATGATATATTGATCTACATGTGTTGTTGTTGTTTGTTTGATTGGTTTGGTTGATTAGTTGATTTGATTAGAATGTGGACAAGTTTGTTGGTGTTGGTGTTGTTGGTTATTGATTTTTTAGAAATCAGATTCATCACCATTCTCTGAGCTCTCTTCAGCTTGTCTCTCTAGTTCTTGCTTGATGGTTTTGGCGACCTCGGCAATCTTTTCGGTCTCGGCTCGGCTGAGGTCTGGATGGAAACGCATAGCCTTGAGAGCGTCGTTGTGAATCTTCAAGCAAACATCGATACGCTGTGAGAATGCAGCCATTGGCTCTTGAGTGGAGTAGGCATCGATATTCTCGTTGCTCTGGAGGTATCCCTCTGCCTGGTTGACCGATGCTTCGATGACACCGTCCTTGATCGACTTGGCAACGATGAACATCATATCCTCTGGAGTACCATCAAACTTTAGCTTCTTACAGATATCTTGGAATGATATTCTAGAGTATGCCGAACAAATCTTCTTTAATCCTGCTTTAATTACATTGGTTCTAAGTCTATATTATTATTATTATAACAATCAAACAAACAAACAAATTAATATTTATAGTTTTAACAAAATATACATAAAGATGTTTAAATTAATTATATAACAAACCTTTGGATTAAAGTAAAAGTATGATCAGATTTGAAGAGAGATGAATATTGTTCAATGACAGCATGGAATGAATCGAGATCACCGACTCTAACCGATTGAGTTAGATGATAGTACGGCTTCATTGCACCCTTTAAGATCTTTTGACTAAAGATATTTCTCTCTGGAATCTCTCCCATCAACAATTGAACAATACAAAGTAATTTATTTACCTATTATATATATATTATTGATAGATAATTGTTAGTTGTTTTTTTTTTTTCTCCTTTTAAATATTTATATTAATTAATTTAACTGTTAGTTACTTACAGATCTCTTAAATCCGATTGCAGAATTTTGAGGTGCTTTACGAATAGCTTGATTTAAAAAGTTGTAGGCTTCACCGTACTCGAGTTGAATTGCCTTGATACGACCGAGGTAATAGAGATAACGAGCATATTGATTACTGCTTGCTTGCTCTGGGAACACTGTATTACTGACAAGCTTATGAGCTTGATCGATCAAGTTGTACTCTAAATAGTTTCTCAACAACAAATTCAACAAGGTTGCCTGTCCCTCTTCATTGTGTCTCAATGTAGCAGTTCTAAGTGCATTCAACAAGAATCTAAAAAGATATAAAGAAACAAACAAAAAATATTTAGTATATATTAAACTTAAATTAACTACTCAACTTACGGTCTAATTTGTTCGATATTATTAACAAGTTGATAGGATAAACTGTAGTAGAAGAATACTTTTGAGGAGAGTGGGTATAGTGTGATTCTGTTGTTGTTTTGGATGCTCTCGACAAGTGCAGTCGAGCAGATGGTTGCTTCCACGTTGTGTTTTGTGTCGATCAAGTGAATGAGAACGAGAAGGTGGAGATATGCTTCGACTTCGAGAGTTACTGATGTTATGGTGGCAGCGGTGGCAGCGGTAGCGTTGGCGGTGGAATCGATGTCCATCTCGTTGTTGGTGACAGTGACAGTGCTTCCAACGTCTTGCTCCTTGAGTAGCTTCAAGAGCAACGCTTTCTTGTTGCCGTCGGGCAGTGTCTGTGAGATGGCGGCAGCCAACAGCTTCGAGTTGACACGCTTACGCAGAGTGGTAGTCTGACGCAAGACACGTGTGATGTATCTGTTCTCTTTGGCGTCGACGCCACGCTCTATCAACTGACAGTTCTTCTTGATGTCGGCCAGTGTGAGTGCTGCGGTCTCTCTGACTGCATTCTCTTTGTCTCCCTTCAGATCGGCGGCTGAAGTTGGAATATCATCTGTCATCTCTACTTCTTTCATATTGCTTGACATATCTCTCTATCTTTACTTTCTTTTTATATGTATGTTATTAAAAAATTCCTAATAATTATTAATCTGTGGGTCAAAACTTTAATCTATCTACAAAAAATTAATTTCTAATATTTTCAATTCTATCTAAATAATATTATTATTATTAAATAAATAAAAAATGTAAAATTAAATTAATTTATAAATTGTTTTAAAAAAGTTTGGTGTGATGATCACCAAAATGACTAAAAAAAAAATTAAAAAATTAAAAACAAATTAAATCGTGAAGTTCACTTGAGTTATAACAGTCATAATTTATTTTGATCAAAATAAATTATGACTGTTATAACTTTGTATAAATTTAATAAACGTTTAATTAATTAATGAATCAATAAAACAATATAGATTTTTAAATAACAACCAAATTAATAATTTTTCAATTCAGATTGGATTGTTTTTGGTATCAAAGCAAAGTTAAAACAAACAACTTCAACAAATATTAACATTGATTTTGAGTTATAATCTTGAAAGTAAGAAACAACTTTATTACACAAAAATTAAAGTTGTTTCATAAATTTCATTTAAAAATGAAAATTGGCTTCATCAAAGGGCTTGTAGCTCAGATGGTAGAGCGCTCGCTTAGCATGCGAGAGGTAAAGGGATCGATACCCTTCTAGTCCATATCAGAAAATAACTTTTAAAAAAGTGACTAATACGAAATTTCGATGAAAACTCGTGGAAAATAAAAAATAAAAAATAAAAAAAATAAAAAATAAAAAAAATAAAAAATAAAAAATAAAAAAAATAAAAAATAAAAAAAATAAAAAATAAAAAATAAAAAAAATAAAAAATAAAAAAAATAAAAAAAATAAAAAAAATAAAAAAAATAAAAAATAAAAACATAAAAAAAAAAAACCAAAAATTTAATATTTTCATCGATCTATAGATACAAGTATTTAAAGATCTTTTTCTTTAACAAGTCGTGTTACACCATCGAACAGAGCAACTCCATCATTCTTTATCTTAATTGTTAAAGTATTCTACATTTAAAATCATATAAAGATAAATGTTATAATCTTTATACATTAAAGATCAAATAAAGTTAAAACTTAAATCTTTACAATATTTATTAACTTTGTTTTAATGTATTTAATGTATTTAATTATACATATTATTTGAATATTATTCGTATTTGAAAATATAAATGGATATTCAAAATAAATATTTCTTATTTTGGACAAAATATTAGATTAATTTATTTTCCTATTTTATTGCTACAATGAAATATACACCATTATCTAGATATTAATCCAGATATATTCATCCAGATATAGAACTGCAATAGAATAGAAAAAATATGAAATCAAATTCTGAAAATCACAAAACAAGTAAAATTGATCTACTACTAAAAATATATATATCTTTAAAATTTGTAAGAAACACAATAAATTAGATCCAAAGCCAAAAAGTGTGGTGAATTGAAGATTTAAAAAAAATTCTAAACTTGTTAATTATTAATTTCCCGATTAGAAAGAAAGGTTGCAAACTATAGATTAATATTTATTCTATATTAATTTTCAACACGCTGAATACTCTATTACTATAAGGAGTTATCTTATACTTAATTAGGTTTTAATATGTATAATTAATTTCATTGGATATGTCATATGTTGTCTCACTGTGATAATGTAATAAAGTTAAATAAAGAATAAAGAATGAATTATAATATTTAATATCTTTTGTACTTTACATCATTTAAGTTTAAAAATGAGTATATATTAAGTTATAATATTTATCTTTATTTAAAGTTGAAATAAAGTAAAATTTGAATAACTTTTTAAGTATTGTTAGATCTAATATATACAAGTAGGAATTTATTACTACACTATGAGGTGTAGAATCAATAGTTGTTCACCATTACAATAAACCACTACAATAGTTTGATTGCTAACATAAAAGATTGTGTTACTGAATGACACTTCAATATTGACTTAATGATTCTAATTGTACAATCTTTAAATAACATCATTCAACGACAAAGAAAACAACCACCTGCAGTCCAACATTTATAAAGACCAAATCTGTTTCCCTCTATTAGAATCTAAAAAATTTATTATTTCTAATTTAAATTACACAATAATTCTTTTAATTCTAATCTTGGGAAGTTTTCACCATAGTGATGGAAACTCTGGATCAAACATCAACAATCTATCAGAACTACAGTCAATCTACCAACCACTTTAGTTATAAATAAAATAAATTTTTAATGACATTTATTACATTTGCAAATAAAATCGTATTGACTTTTAAGTTGAGATTGTCGCTCTTTGGTTGGTAGTGTTACATCGCAATAGTTGTTCAATAGCTCCTGACCAGCTTTGATATTCTTCTTTGCTCTGAAAACTACTTTGTTGAATGTCACACCATCGGTTCTTTCATTGCAAATCTCAACGTTTGGTTGACAAGAGTGATTCATACACGAGAATATTGGATACAATCCAATACCCCAAGAGTCAAATATCTTTGGTTGTACAGGTTCTGCCACCTTTCCAACTTTCTTATTCTTTGATTTCGATTTACTGTTGTCGCTGCCAATTGATTTACTAACAACTGTTGGCTCTGGTGCTCTTACAACTGTTGATAAAACATTAAAGTTTATCATACCTAATATACTATCATAGAAACTAATACTAAACACTTTATAATTAAATAAATAAATGTTAGAAATCTAATAATTATATTCTTTTCCAAGTATTAAGTAAAAACTTTACATTTATCAAACTCCTCCTTTAGAATTGTATCAATCTTGTATTGTATGGAATCATCTTTCTTTAGACCGTAGGCCTCCTTGAGTAAGTCAACGAGTGGTTGGTATTGTTCTTGTAGTTCTGTGAGGTTGTCGCCAGTGAATCTATCCTGTTGTTTCATCAGAGGATCATGTCTCAGATGCTGAGTATTTCCAAGTGCCAGATTGCAGTTCTTTGATTTTCGCTCTTTCAAACTCTGACTTATTGTTGCAATGATCTTTTCGGCGAGCAACAATGATCCGGCGGTAGGTGCACTCGAAACCATTTGTCTATATTTTGAAATGGGACCATCCAACACCGATTCACTTTTGCACATCTGTATATGATATTGATTCCAACTTTCAACTCTACACGCTTCACTACAATACACAGCATTACATCCACCGTTACACTTTACTCTATTTTCATTTTCCAATACAAACGACATACAATGTTTACAAATCTTTTCTGAATTAATCTATTTTAATTTAATATTTAAATTGATTTTGTTGAATAAATTTAGAAATTATTTTTGTTAGTAAATAATAATAAATACCATTAAAGTTTGTGGACTAATTTGATATGAATATGGTAGATCTGTGAATATAATTTCACCTTTCTTAATGTCAACTCTGGCGATAAGAGATTTCTCCATTACCTTGTCTTGGTATTTTAGATCCAGCTTTCCATAGTGAGCATCGTTTCCACGTAGAATTGGTTCGTAAAACATCTTCATCTTGCTATTGTTCAGTGCATTGGTGGCATTGGTCAACATTATGTTGTGAGCATTCATAGTCTTGTCATTGGGATCAACCTTAATATAGACGATGCATTTCAAATAGAATTCTTTGGCCTCTTTAAACCTCTTTAGTCCAATACAACAATCACCTGCCCTTAAATATGCCTTTTATTAATCAAATTAAGAAATCCAAAAAAAAAAAAAAAACAAATCTATATCGTTAGTAGTCAATTCTATAATATATTATTATTATATTATAATATTATTAGTAGTAGTGTTAAGTCCAATTTATTAATAAATTTATAAATATTATATTACCTTTGCAAACTCAATATCGTTTGAAATCGAAAGTTTTGCATCCTCCAGAGCGTCGGAATAGTTTAACATTTGAATATTGGCAGCAGATCGATTACAGTACAATATAGAAATCAATGATTTGTGTGCCTTTACCTCTGAGTGTTTGAGCAAATCAATGGCTTCACTATAAGTCCTGTTTGCATCTGGCCATAAGTTTCTAGAGTACTCTTGATTTCCTTTTTCCTTTAAAGTCTCTGCCTGTTTACCTAAAAGATCATTATCAACTGAATCTAAATTATTTATTGATTCCATTTTTACAAGTGGTAGTAGTACTGAATAACTTTGTTATTTTTAGTAGTAATAGTAGTAGTAGTAACTGAGAGAGAATTTTAGTTGTCTGTCTGTCGATACTGAACAAATCAATCTATATTGTTGAGTCCCAAAGTCTGTTCGAAATCCCCACCAAAAATTTTTTTTTAAAAAAAATTAAAAAAACTTTTTTCTTTTTTCGTCAATTTTTTTCATCGCTTGGGTCTCTTGTCTTCACAATTAAAGGGAGGACTAGATTAGTGAGAGGTGTTATCTTGTCTAATTTAATTAATATCAATCATTTTAATTTAATTATTTATTTATTTTTTTCAATATTTAATAAATAAATAAATAAATATATAAAGAAAAATGGAAGAAGTTAAAACAGATTTTGAAGATAGATCAACTAAAAAGATTAGATTAGAAGATGGAGATGCTGTTACTGTTGCCGTTTCAAATGATAACAATGAAGATAAAATAGATAAAATAGATACAACTACAACTACAGATAAAAGTGAGGATTCAACTGTTACAGCTACAGACGATTCATTGAAACCAAAGGATTGTGTTGCTACAGAGAGTAAAAAAGTGAATTTAGTCGTCTTTGGTCTACCAAAGTTTATGGATAACACCAAATTCCAGAAATTATTAAAGAAAAACGATACTATTGTTGTAAAAGCTAAAAAGATATATCGTGAAACATTTGCAATCGTTACATTAGAGGTAAAGATTAAAAAACATAACTATAGTTAAATTTAGAGTTGATGACTTATCCTTTATTTTTATTCTTACTATTAGAATGCAGAATTGGCACAATCATTCACAGAGAAATATAATAATATGGAGGTCGAAGGATCAACTCTTGAAGTAAGAGAAAAACAAAGTCAAGCCGAAAGAGGTAAAGGCGCCAACGATAATAACAACAGCAAAAAAAGAGATAGAAATGGAAACAATACAAACAACAATAATAACAATAATAACAATAACAATAGTGGTGGTAGTGGATTAAAATTGATTGAAGATATTACAAATCCATGGCACAAGTAAGTTTTAATTTTAGAAAAAAAAAAACAAATCCAAGTTTGGAAAAGTGTGGAAAAAAAATTAAACAACATTATTTATTAACAAATAATTTTTAAATTTAGATTGGAATACTCAGTACAATTGGAAAAGAAAGAAGCAAATGTAACAAATGTATTACGTGATATGACATCTTCCATTAGAAAGGAGTGTACATCTCAACCTCAATGGCTACAGGCACTGAAGGGACGTGTTGTCGCTTGTCCACTCGAAGAGATTGTTCCATCGCCAGAGACTTCACACTATCGTAACAAGACAAGTTATACTATTGGTCGTTTGGAGGATGGAAATCCATGCGTTGGTTTCGCACTTGGTCGTACCGGTAATGGTGTCACTGTTGTCGGTGATCCAACTCCATGTCTTATTATTTCAGAGCGTTCAAACGCCATCCGTTTGCACCTCCAAGAGTATATCCGCGCGCATCCACGTCCACCATTCGACAAGACCACACACACTGGATTCTGGCGTCAGTTGAACGTGCGTGATTTCACTACCGGCCAAACAATGGCAACCGTACAGTTCAACCACCGTGGACTCTCAGAGGAGGAAATCACCGGCGAGTGCAACCAACTGATTGAGCTGTTTGCACGTGCCAAAGGAACCAAGGCAGAAGTTACCAGCTTGTCCGTCCAGCTCTACGATGGCGTCTCCAATGCCGCGCCAGTCGACTTGCCAGTCAAGATAATCGACGGACCGGAAACCATCGTTGAGAAGCTGCTTGGCAAGGAATTCCACGTGTCTTCGAACGCCTTTTTCCAGGTCAACAGCAAAGCTGCGGAATCGCTGTTTTCCAAGGTCACCGAATGGGCCGGTGTCAACGAGCGTAGCATCGTTCTCGACGTCTGCTGCGGTACAGGAACAATCGGCCAATGCATCTCAGACAAAGCCAGACACGTCTACGGTTTGGAGATGGCACCGGATGCCGTTGCCGATGCTCGCGTCAACGCAGAGCGCAACGGAATCAAGAATATCGACTACATCGTTGGCAAGGCAGAGGATACCACCGACAAGCTGTTGCAGATGATCCACCAGAACTACCGCGATGCCAAAGACGGAGAGATCATTGGAATCGTCGATCCACCACGTGCCGGTCTCCACCAGAATGTCATCAAATCGCTTCGTACGCTCGAGACCATGAAGAAACTGGTGTACGTGTCGTGCAACCAAAACTCATTGATTGTAGATGCCGCACGTCTCTGTAAAAGTATAACCAACACCATGAAAGGTACACCATTCAGACCTGTCAAGGCAATCGCTGTAGATTTATTCCCACACACCGAACACTGTGAAGTAGTTGTTTTATTTGAAAGAATTAACATGGCTGATACCACAACAAAATCAACATCATCAACAACATCAACAACAACAACAAAAGAAGAACCAATAACAAACACAGAATCAACAACCAAAATAGAAACAACAACACCCAGCAATGACAACCCAATTTTACCAGAAAAAGAAGAATAACAATAGCAATAGCAATAAATAAAAATTAAATTATTTAAAAAAATTAATAATATATTATATTATTATTGTTTTTTGTTGAATTCTTGTTTGTTGTGCGTCGATTATCGACACACTTTGTATTTTTGCATCATCTTACTTTAAAAGTAATTGGATGTAATATAAATGGTTAAAGTTTGTTTAGTCTAATAATAATTATTACAAAATAAATTAATTTATATTTATATAGATTATTTTATATGTATAATAGTTTTAAAAAATGAACAAGTTTATTAAATGAAATATATTAGATGTGAAGATAGAGTTGATTGTTTATTTATTTATTGCTTATAGATAGAGATAAATAATATCACATAAAATTAGATAGTAGTAATAATAAACAAAATATGTTACACATAGAGAGAAAGAAAACAGATAAACTTGATTTGTTAAATCTTTTTTCGAAATATTACACTGGTCCTTATTATTTAACTTATGGTTACTACACGGGAGTCGATGAAAATCAACGATTGATTCAACAATTGAACTCACTTAGAGAAGATGTAAGAAACTGTCAAGACATCACTGAAACCTCCAAAGAAATGACTTGGAAATACTATTCACTATTGAACATAGTTGAAAGTAACTGTCCAATCAATCAATCAAATGTATGTTTGATTTAACAACTAAATCTAACTAACTAACTATCTTTAATTGATAATTAACTAACTTATTTTTTTTTTGATTAATAATAGTATGCTATTAATTTCATATGGAGTGATGCATTGAAACAAAAGAAATATACGATCGGTAGTATTTACTTTGAGATGGCATCGGTTCTCTTCAACTACGGTAGTATAATGTCTCAGTTGGGTGTCTCACAGAATCGATCGACTATCGAGGGTATCAAGAGGAGTTACAATTTCTTTCAGATGAGTGCCGGTGTGTATGTCTTCCTTCGCGAGTACATCTCGTTGCATCCAGAGTGCTTTGGGTCGCCAGACTTCTCGTCGGACACACTCAACCTATTCTACAATACAATGATTGCTCAGGTCCAAGAGTGCATCTACGACAAATCGGTGGTTGACAACATGTCCAACGATATCCAAGCCAAACTAGCTATGCAAGCCAGTGCCTACTATGATGTTATCTATCATCATACAAATTCAAATGGTTTGAGAAACCTCATTGATAGAGTAAGTAGTAACCAAGTATAATAATTTGATCAAATCTCAAACATTAACTCTTCTAAATGTCTCTATCTATCTACTTTTTTTAAGTATTGGACATCGATATCTTACACCAAGAGTCTTTTATTTAAAGCGATTGCCAATTACAAGGTTGCCATCGACTTGGAGATGTCTGCAAAGTTTGGAGAGCAAGTCGCTCGATTATCACATAGTTTTGACTCTATAACACAAGCCAAGGCCAACATTCCAAAGAATGCACCAATTGAATTTAAAGAGAATATTGAAAAGTTATTAACTGTATGTTTATATAAATCAATCAAATTACAATTATATTTATAAAACTAATTATTACTTTCTAAATTGTTGTAGTTAATAACTAAATCTTATGACGTTGCCAAAAGAGATAATGAAACAATCTATCATGACTCCGTTCCACCTCCACATAAATTGTATCCGATCGAGAAGAAAGCAATGGCTAAACATATGAATTTGCCAGAGTTGGTTCCTAAAGAACAATTGATACCACCATCAAAATCGCAGGTACAATCATCTCCTTCAAAGCCACCAGCAGATATTCCATCTTCATTAAATAAATCGTCTTCCTCAATACCATCATTAGCACCAACAACCTCTTCACCTTGTAAAGAGACCCAAATAGTCTCAAGCTCTCCAACTACTCCTGAGAAACAACCAATCCAAATGACATCCAATACAACTCCATCACCAACAACACCTTCTACAGCAACAATAGCATCATCATCAACAACATCAACTATACCACCAACACCATCCCCAGCAACAACAATAACATCATCATCATCATCATCATCAAGAACACCCACTCAAATAGAGTAAGTTATTCTCTTAATATTAATTTGGTTTTTTTTTTATAAATTTTAATATTTCTAACTATATATGGTTTATTTGTTTAGGAACAATGTAACCAATAAAGAAGATAATAAGGAGAAATGTATTGAAACAATTACATCCGAACAAGAACAACAAGAAAAACAAGACGATTATCAAAAGATTGAAGTACAATGTCAAGTTAGTTCTTTAAATATTCACACCTAAATCTATTTCTAAATTTCTATTATATCTTTATTAAAAAATAAAATAAAAAAGGTTAGATGTGTATCTCTAAAAAAGATATTATGATCTCGAAATTTATCTATAAAACAACCATCATCAAACATTTTAAATAAATAATCACAATATTGTGCCTCTTTATTTTTTTTTTAATTAACCAAAAATGATCAATTTAAAAGAACTTGCAGATAGATAATAACACACGTAATCCTCTTTTAAAAACTGATCAGTTTTTTTAAAAAAAAAAAAATCAATTTAACAAAATTAATTATTTAATTTAAAAACCAATAATTAAATGGTTTTAAGTTTTTTTGTGAATAATTTGCCATAATTGGATAAAAAAATAGGACCACCAAGCATTCAACACATTATTAATAAATCCCCCCATTTGATAACCTCAATTACTTTGAACATGTTCCTCAAATATTAATAATAATAATAATAATGATGTGATATCACATTTTTGTTTTTTTTCAACAAAAAAAAAAAGTTATTAGTTTATTTTATAGTTGTTTAGTTTGTTACTATAATAATAATAATAATAATATTTAAAGGAAGTACTTGTTTTATTTGTTTTAAAAACAAACAAATCAATCAATCAATCACCAAGAGATTACCCCTTCTTTAATATAGATCACTAATTAAATTAAACAATCTAACACAGTGATGTATAGAGGTTTGGTTTTATTAGATACGACAAGATAATAATTATTTACGAACACAATCAGAAGGGAAATAAATCCACGCACCACATATGTAACCAATCTAATAATCACATGATTATTTTTTAAAAGCCAACAACCATTTATTATTAAAGAGTCTTTTAGAGAGTGGGTTGTGTGGATTGTTGTTGTTGTTATTATTTATTAAACATACATCCAAAATAGTTATTTTTCATCTTATTTATTTTAGTTTTCACAACTACTTAGAACCATTAAACATAGAAAAATAAAAAATAAAAGAAAGAAAAGGATAATAGTTTCAAATTTGAGCATAGAATAATAATAATATTATTAAATGAATATAAAGTATAAAGAGATTTCAATATATTAAAGTAAATTGTAAGTTTTATTTAATAAAATCACTTTTATTTTATGAATGTTTGAGAATTTTCAATAATAATAAAAATTAGGTCCATCATTTTCTTGGTTTTTTTGTTCTTATTTTTTGGGAGATAAGATAAACATTATATATATAATATTATTAAAAGATATAAACAGATTGAATTTAAAAGAACCACATAGTATAATATAAAATCTATCAATTTATTTATTGTGATCATAATCTTATCATCTACACTCAAAAAGAATGTAGAATGCACAGAACACAGTGTGATAAATATATACATAAAAGGAGTGTGACAAAGTAGTAGAATAGGAGTGGGGTTCAAAAGATAAGTTATAAAAATTATTAAATTTTATAATTATAAATCTTTTTATTTAAATTTTAAATGTTATTTTGTTTCAATCATCATGATACCCGGAAATTCAAAAATAATTAATTAGTAAACAAATGTCAATTAATAAAAGGGATATTTGAAGCTAGGTAGAATCAAACACTACAACAATATGTCTTGATTTAGTTATGTAATTTAGTTTATTTCATTAACCATTAATTAAATAGATAGATTGCACGATCAACAGAGTATGAAATACATATAATTCACTCTTAAATAATAATTTGCAGTGATATTTGATAAACACACCAATATCAACGTGTTTTTAATATAAACACTAAGCACACTCACACACAATCAAACAAGCAAACAAACGAACGCACGAACATACACCTATTGTTTTTATTAATATTTGAATATTTATTTATTATTATTATTTCTTTGTTTTTTTATTTTTATTTGTTTGTTAGTTTGTGTCTTTTCAATTATTAAATAATAGTAGTGATAACCCACTACCACTAACCAACAGCTTCCATTTCTTCCTACTACTATCATCAATTCATTTTATGACATGCAATATTAAATGCACACATTATCAATCAATATTATTATTCGAGAAATTGAATGAATTTGATGTTTTGGAAATGGGTTGACATTTACCATTTTAATTCTTGTCATATATAAAATAATGATTGTGGTCTTGCAATTATTGTGTTGGTGTCTGTTGTGGTGTGGGTACGTACATACCTATATGCTGAAGTGTTTAAATTGCCATTCCTAATATAAACACTGAATGTGAATCAACACATCACATTAAATATATTATATAATATTATTTATGTTAATCATTTTGATTTCAATTCGAATTTATTGTGGTTTCAATTGTCTGACAACTACAGCAATTTCTATTCATTTAGATAACACTTTTATCAAACGATTGAAGCCAATAGACATCACAATATTTATTTGTATTATAATTTAAATGCTAAATTATCTTTATTTTAATAGTTTTATAAAAATAATAAAAATAATAGATTAACTTTATAAATATATATATTAAGTAAATAACCTCTCTATATCAAATAAAATAAAATATTTATTTTTATTTATATAAAAAAGTTATATAAATAAACACTTTAGTTGTATTATAGAAATATTTTAATCGATCCAAAAAAAAATAGTTGGAAATGTAAATATCAAGTCGAAAATATGATCATCATATCCTTGTTTTGTTTTCTTATGTTAGGTTGTTTTTTATTTATTATAATTTACTTTTTTAGGATGTTTTTTTTAACTACAATCATATATTCATCATTACTTTACTCAAAAAAAAAAAAAAAAAAGAATCATTATTCCAGTCTATCTTTTTTCAGAAACTAAAAAAACCTATTTTTAATACCAACAACAATATATTAGAAAAACAATTATTAAATAATAATATTCTTTTTAGATTAAATTTTTAATTTTATTATATATTTTGTGGTGTGTGAGTGTGTTGTTTAGGTGAAAAATTAATTTTTGTGTGTGTGGTATCATTTTTTTTTATATATGCTCTAAAAAAGAAAAAAATAATATATTACATGTTTCACTTTTTGAAAAACAACACAATCTCAACAAGTGTTTTTTTTTTAATGTGTGTGATTGTTTTTTTTGCATTGGGGTGTGTGGTGTGTTGTATAACTTAAAATAGAGAGTGAGAATGACCAGAGTGTGTTGGTTAAAAAGGAGATAGTATTGGTGAAAGAGAGAATGAGGGAGAGTAATAGAGAGAGAAAAAGAGAGAGTGATAATGATAATGATAATGATAGTGTACAACAACAGCAACAATTGTTGTTTGTTGTGTTTTTTTGTTTTATTGATAAAACTATTACATCAATAAAATAATAATAATAATAATAATAAAAACAATAACAATAATAATAACAAAAAACAAACATAAAATATTGAAAATAACAATAAAAACATCCATCATCATCAAATAAATATAATCGAAAAAAAAACATTAATTATATATATATACATAACAATAACAATAACAATTGTTATTTTATTTTATTTTTTTTTACAGTTTGTGTTTGTTTTTATTAAATTAAATTCAAATTAAATCAATTATAACTAATAGTATTATTATTTTACTACTACTTTTATTCCTATTTTTATTTCGATCACAACTTTTATAGAGTATAGTCATCAAACGTTTCAGGTCATCAATAAATCAAATACAAAAATCATATCACACCTGTGAGAGAGAGAGTTGTTATAGATAGTTGAGTTTTGTTAGATAGTTCGAGTCATATCCAAAATAATCAATTGACAACCATTATTTATATAAACAACATATACCCAACAGAAAAACAGTAGTGTCAACTGTAGCATCAGTAGCAACAACAATAATTGATTATTTTACAACTTAAATTGGTTTGGCTTTTGGTTTTATTTGGTTTATTTTTAATTATCTATTTTTATATTTTAATTTGTTTGGTTTTTTTTAATTTCTATTTTAGATTGTAGAATATATTTATATTTTTTATATTTTTATTTATTTAATAATTAATTAATTGGTTTTTTATTATCATTTTTATTAAATTTTTCAATTTTCAAGATTATATATAGTATATTTATTATTATATTTCCAAATATAGTTTAATTAAGGTTTCTTTTTTTTTTTGTTTATATTTTTTATATAATATTTTTATTTTATTTTTATATTTTATTTTTTTCCAGAAATGAAAATGGATGCATTTGCTTGTTTTGGAGTCCGATCCAAAAAGAAATCAATGTTGGCAGAGAAACAGCTGCAACAGGAAATGAATGAAGCAGAGAAACATCCAAACTATTTCAACTTACTGTCGACAGAATTGATTCTTTATGTTTTGAAATCACTGACAATTCCAGAGTTGTGTACGATTGCAAGATTGAACAAGAGATTTAAAGAATGTTGCTACGACGCAACACTTTGGCGCAACCTGGCGATGAACGCCAACATGCCGCGCAAAAAAATTATAGCAGCGCTCAAGTCGATGGAAGCAACCAGTCGTCTGTCGTCAGTTAGAATGATCAACCTCAACAACCCATCCATAAAGCAACAGACAATCGACTACATAGTGCAGCATACACCACAGCTCAAGGAGGTGCGTCTGCACAACTTACGCTTGACTGAGAAAACCTCGAGACTGTTGGTAGCAAAGTGTCCCAATTTGGAGCAGGTCTATATGGATGGAGGACGAACATCTGATGAATGTCTCGAACTTCTGGCGAACGGTGCCGTCAAATTGAAATCGATTAATCTTCACAAAGTTGAAAATATCACAACCACTGGAATCTGTCATATCATCAAAAATACCAATCTCTCATTTTTAAATTTCAACGGTATCTCTGGTTGGGATATCAGAACATTAGCACCATATTGTGGTAAATATCAATAGAATCATTGTTATTTTGGATAATTTCAAATTACTAATTTATATGACATTTATAATTGTTATTATTATTATTATTTTTAGCACATTTCACATCAATGGATTTAGGATCAAGTAATAATTTAAGTGATGACGATTTGAAAGCACTTACTAGACAATGTAAAAAGTTAAAGTTTATTTCACTCAAGAGCTGTAAACTCATTACAGATCATGGTGTTTTGGAGTTGATTCATGATTGTCCACAGCTGATGGATTTGAATTTAGCCAGTTGCAGCAAAGTCACCAGAACCAGTGTACAACACGTCTTGCAACAGCTACACTCGCTGACCACTCTCAATCTATCGGGTTTCAAGAATATTCATCCAATCGTTTTCCCCAAGAATCCATACCGTCTGCTGAATACCCTGACCAACATCGATCTGTCATTCACCGATGTCAACGATGATGACATTCGCCAGCTGACAGAGTATGCTGCCAACCTCAAGAATCTTCGTTTGTGTGCCTGTGTCGAGGTGACCGATGCATCGATGGTAATGATTGCCAACCACTGTAAGAAGCTGGTGTGTGTCGATATGTCGCGTGACCAACAACCAGGTAGTGCTCAGAACAAGGGACCAATGAAGATCACCATCGAAACCGTAGAAGCACTGTTCCTCAATTGCCAAGACCTCCAAAAGGTTGCACTTTCCTACTCCTCTAGAAACAATATTACCAAGCGTACAGTAATGGAGCTCCAAGAGAGAAGACTTGCTGTTGGTTGGAAGAACGTCAATTTCACATTGAACGAAGAAAATATAGTTTTAAACAATAACACAACATCGTCGTCCGCTTCTTCTTCATCTTCTATAGCCAACTCTAATAATAATAATAATAATAATAATAATAATAACAATAACAATTCCAACAACAACAATAATAATAATAACAATAATTTAAATTCAAGTAACAACAACAATAATTATAATCCAAACATTAACAATATGAATTTACCAATTTCCAATGGTGGAACTGCTCAAAGTTAAAAGTTTAATATCTACAACTATATTTTCATTTGTCTATTAATTATTATTATCGCCGTTATAACATTTATTATACAAACCTCCAGATTATGCACAACTCAATAACTTCCTGAATCGAATTTACAAACAAACAAACAACCAAAATCACACAAAGATATTGCTAAGAACATTCTTTATCTTAAATAAAATAAAGAAAAACAAAAGTCTTGTATTATTAAAAAAAAAAAAAAAAAAACCAACTAAAACAACAATAGTTACTTACTTTAAGTTTCATTTATTTGATTTCTATAGATATATATCAAATGCTATATTAAGAATAGATTATCTAATTGGATTGTGGTTTTTGTTGTTTATTAATGTAATATATTGAATGTTGTTTACTAAAAAAAAATGTTTAAATTACTGTTTAGGCTGATGTCAATTGACAGAAAGTAACAATTAAAGAGACACCCAAAGAGGCTGCAAGAATGATCATACCAGTGAACTCGGCTGGCTTAGTGTTAATTCCCTTCAAAAATGTATCCCAATACTATAGTAGGTTGTTGTTGTTGTTATTTAATGTAAATAAAACATTCATTGTAAAGTTTGTTTAATTAACCATTGGTTGTAGATCTACTTACGATATGTCTAATACCAGCAAAAGCATGGAAGGTGATTGGGAAAGCAACACAGAATCTGGCTGGATAGACCAAACTTGGGTAACTTTGCTTGAAGAGTTCAATATAATATGGAACATCGTGTGCACCAAAAACTGACAAACCAGCAAGGGTAGCCAAACCTACAATAATAGAAAGAGAAGGAGAGAGAGGGAGAGAAGATCCAATTATTATTAATGAAATTGTACTCTTGTCAATACACAAACAAATCAACAACATCAACAACCATTATAATCTATTACTAGATTACATTTATATCTCTATCTATGTTCATATAATCCTAAATCATATGATATGATATGATATGATATTATATCATCTTTATCTGTTTCCTCCTGTTGATTTGACTTGATTTGTTTGTTTTGATTTGTTTTGATTGGTTTTAATACATACCAACACCTAAAGCAATACCAGTAGCACGATGAGTGACTGAGAGTATAGCTGGCATTGGGAGTTTATAAATAGTTAAATGTGGGGAGATTGGACGCTCTGGTTGTTGGACATCCTCGAGCTTAGTCTCGACCATGGTGAATGGCTTGCTCGAGAAGAGACGACGACCACGTGAATCTAATTTGTGGAGCTCATTGTATTGTTGTTGCAAGAACAATGGTTGTGATTGTGCGTTCACACCACCGACTGGGAACAAAGTAGAGGTGACTCCGACCACATTCTTGTTCTTCAAGTTGAGCGATGCCAAACGGCTATTGAACAAAATCTTACTAGTGAACATCTTCTACTGTTTTCTGTTGTTGTTACTAATAATACTTGAAATTGTTACTAATACTACTAATATATATTTACAAAAAAAAATAAAAACTAAAACTAAAACAAATATGAAATTTATTGAATTAATGAGTGTTTTTTTGTTTTTTTTTTTTTTTCCAAAATTTTTTTTTTTCTACTGTGATCAGTTCATCTGCAACCATTTAAAAATGAACTTCTATTTTTTTTTTTTGCTTTGTTTTTTTCTTTGTAACAGTTCTGTGATTTAAATTTAAAAAGTTTTAAAGTAAAATAAAGTAGTAATAATATGGTTGATGTTCACCGGTTTTTGTAACAGTCAGAAAAGTCAAATTAAACAATAGGTAATAGCATGGGCAATATGATAAATCATATTTTCAGTGATTGTTTCTGACTTTCAAAAGTAAGAAAAAAACAGAATAACTGGTTCAGTAATTATAAGAAAAGTTCACAAACATGGATTTACAAAGTGTGAGTTTGTAAGTTTCTTTTGAATTTTATTGTTTTAAAAGAAAAAGAGAGAGAATAACAAACATTTTTGATCGTGTGAACAAAAACTGTCAAACAGTCATACAAAAATAAATTAAAGTGTTAAATCATCTTTTTTCTTCCCTAGGCAAGAGACGATCTTCTAATTTCATCTGACTGCACTCTCCAAAGCTTTATTGATGCAACGAATCAAATAAACACCCACACATACGCTCACACGCACAAACAGAAACAGAAAGAAACAAACAAAAAGAATCTAATGTAAGGTAAGGTTAAAGAAAGTTGAGAAATGACAGTTAAAATTTTTGTTTTTAGTAAACACAGGCCTTGTTCACCCACCAAATGAAATTAGTTGTGTGTCAAGGTGTGTTTTTAATTTTTTTGATCATTGTTTGTGATCGATCAAAATTTCATTTAATTTGTTGATGGAGATTGGTGGAGGTTGTTGATTTATAAGTGTTTTTTTTAATGTGTGATGGGGCTATCGCAAATTAAAAGATCACCAGTATCATTGCTTTTATTCACCATCTACAATTTCAACTGCTTTATATGGTAACAACTAAACAATCAATAAAAACAAAGCACAAAATGTGACCACCCCAACGCATAACCCACAGCACTGTACCATTGCACTTGACCTTTTGTGGTGGCAGTGGTGGTAGTGGTAGTGGTAGTGGTTGTTGTTCAACAACAAAAAAAACATTAAAAACACACACTCATATTGTATCCCACTTCAATCATTGCAAATGCAAAACAGCTATAGCTATTACAATAGTCATTACTATAGCTGCAAATATACAACATCTCAATTGGTGGGCGTAGTGAGTGGTCAAATGCTGTTTTTTCAATTTAATTAAAATTCTTCTTTTTTACTTTTTTAGTGTTTGATTTTTTTTAGAGTCTTTTATGATGATGGGACCTTTTTAGACACATTGAAAGTTATAATCTTTAACTGTGAAAAAAGTTGTCCTTTTGTTGTTGTTGTTGTTATTGTTTTTGTTTTAAAATGTAAACTTTTCAAAGATTTAGTATTTTACTACTATTTTTACAAAGTAACATACACTATTGAGATGAAGATGGTTCTTTTTTTTTCGATAGCAAATTCGTTTCTATAGGATAGGTAATTAATTAACTCCCTATTTGGTAGTAAATCAATTTTAAAAGAATTTGGAATTTACATCAAGATTTAAGTGGTTACTTTTCAAGAAAAAGAAAGAGTAAAAAAGTGATATGTTAAGCACATGTAGAAAATGAGGCAACTACTTTATCTCCAGCGACAGATCACGTCAGATCACTATAGGTTTAAGATTCAAATCGAATCACCTCGCTCAGGCTAAATTTACTAGTACCTGTAAAGCAAATTCATAAAAGGTTATTTCTAGAAAGGCTCGTTCCAAAAAAGGAAAAAAACAACCTATATAAAGGACATGAATTCATTGTTTTCTATCATCAAATCAAATATAATCTTAACCAACGATTTAAGAAATACAAATATTGTATTCTATCTGTATATACTAAATTCTATTTATTTATATAAAATACCATTGTATTTTCTTCCTACTAAAAAATGTCAAAAAGAATAATTTTATTTTATATTTTTTCATATTTATTGTCATATTCAAGATCACAGCTCTATCCTACATGTGATGTTGGTCTAAATCCAGTCTCCCCAGTTGTCTATGCCAAAGATGTTTACCTAAGTGTAAATTAACAAATATATTAAAACCTAACTGTAAAACAATTATCCAACTTTATAAATATATTTCAATATATTATTAAAAATAAGTTGGTTGGAATAATTTCTTTATACTAAAAGAAATTAATATGGAATTTTCAAATATATCTAAAAGTATATTTTCTTCCATAGTCTAAAAGATTGTATTAATAATTAATCTTTGAAAATTATTAACAATTTATTTTTTCCTCAAAAACAAAGGATTTCAATATATTCCTTTCAATTGGAGATACTGTTTTATCGGGATTCGCTGCAAACGATGCATCCAATGCTTCTGTAAACGAGTACCGTGGTCTTTCATTTGTTACTGGTAACTCTACAAATGCTTGGACCATCCGTAATATCTTTACTACTGGAACAGGTGCTGCAATTTATGGTGGATCAGCTAATTTGTTAAATGGTATTCGTGGTACCAATGTTTACTATCCAACCTATGATGGTTTAAATGGTGCTTCCAAAGGTAATGAACAAAGTCTAGACTCACAAATGAGGTATGTAAATTATAATTATAGCAAACCAATTATATATTTATTAACCTTTCTTCTTTACATAGTTTTGTAATCAATCAAGGTTCTGCATACTTTGGAGGTAGCACCTTTAACAATACCAAATGGAAGATGGTCAATGTATACATTGGACTCTTCAAAGCATGTTCAATTTGCTCTGGTATTGAAGCTGCATACCAAACAATGCCAGGATTTTGGCAAAGCTATTATTATGATCTAATTACCAGTCTCACTGCAGCATTCCCAAACAAAGCAATTATTAATATGATTGGTTTGCCACAACTTAGTCAATGTAAATAATAATACAATATTAGAAAAATAAACTCATTTTCTAATGAAACTAACAATTTATTTATAGTTTACTCTAGTACACCATCAAATTGTAAAACATATAATCAAGCAAACAATATATGCCCATGTCTCTGGTCTCAATCGAGTACCACATTGAAAAGTGTTATCGATGCAGCCAATCAAGGTTTGAAAAATGCCATACAATACTGGAGATCCGATGTCGACCAAACTACCACTACAGTAGGTGTTGTCTACCAGCCATTCATGACCAACACCACCTATACCTCAGGTACATTGTCAGCGGTCGATTGTTTCCACCCAAGTGCAACCGGTCACAAGCTAATGACAATCGGTCTCTGGAACAACATTCGTCAGAAGGCCTCAGGAGATAAAGCAACCTCGGTTACCACCTCCACCGATTTGATATGCGAAGATACATTCGACGGTGTCTACGATCCAAACGGTCTATATTAATCATAGGTCAACTTTCCATTGTACATAGTAATATTATTTATTCGACGACAATAACCAACCGATATCCTACTAATTAGTACCTCTATTAAAAAAATCGAACGATGTTCAAAATCTTGTAAATTTCAACGCGATAAAACACAAACATTTTAAATCTGTACATTGTAAATAAAAATTTTCTATTTAAATTAAAATTAAACAAATGAAAGAAGATACTTGGAAATGTCCTTCTCTAAATTTAGATATTGAAACATGTTGGCAAACACAGTTTCAAAAAATCATTGTTTTTACCAAATTTAGTAAAAATTTTAATTTTTAAATTTCTTCGACACCAAGTTGTTTCCAGATTAATTTGATGGGATCAAATTATTTATATTGAAAGTATATATATAATATTTATATCAATTAATTAATAATTTTAATATCTTTTAAAAATAATAAATTTACAAAGATAGAAAATACTATTTTATTTTTTAGAATTTTAAAAAATAACTAAATTAATTATTATCTATAAAACTAAAACTTCTTTTCTTCTTGTAAATAATTAATTATTTTTAAACAATTTATCTTTATTTAAATTTTTTAATTTAATTTTTTCTAAATAAATTTAAAGTAAGTTTGGAAGTTCAATTGTCATCTACAGATTTAAACAATTGTTTTTAGTTATTTACAATTATAATATAAGATATTTTCCCAGCTTAATAATCAAAAAAAAAGAATCTGTAAAAATCAAATCAAATCAAATCAAATCAAATCAATCATGATAGCAGCTAATAGTAATAGTGATAATATTGGTTTATTTAACAATGGTGATAACAGTGGATGTAGTTATGAAGATGTTTCTATCAAAGATCTGATTGGCTCAAGTGATTTGAGAATCAGATTGATGCTATCAGCATTGGAATCTAATGAAATCGTAGAGGATTCAGAAGATACCAGATTCGAAAAACTAAAAGATAGATTCGATCGACTACTTACAGATCCTCAGCAATCGCTATTGTTACTACAAACCTATAGTTTATTAGATATTCCAATAAGAGTATTAAAGAAATCAAATTATAACATACATACTAATAACAATAACAATAACAATCAACAACAATTTCAAAATGATGAACAAATAATATCATTAAACTTAAAGTTTATATCATTACTATTAAGACATAATAATATATATAAATATCTATTAGATAATTATCAACAACAAGAAGTAGTAGTAGTAACAGAACAGAATAACAACAATAATAATAATAGTAATAACAATAATATTGTAATGAAAATAATAAATGAAATAGTTGTACATTTCACATCGAATGATAATGCACTGATAAGAGACACCGCCATCAATTGTATCATTACAATGTTGACATTGAACAGCGAGATAGCCGATCATATCATTTACAACAACGATTACATTAGCATATTAAATACATTAATACACAATATATTCGAATCATTTAAATATCCATCAAATTTTGTATGTCACCCTGTCAATCAATGATAGTTGTCTTTTTTATTTATAATTGTTTACTAACATTATAAAAATCAATATCATAGGTATCTAGAAGTGCAGAGAAGCTTCTCTATACAATCATTCATCTATGCAAGAATCAAGAGAACACCACTATAATATCAGAGTATATCAATCAATTTCTAGTAAATGACAGTCAGTCTCAGTCAAACATAGATGTCAAGCTATCACTCTTGGATCTATTCATTCATCTTTTGAATCATCATAATGACATAGAGTTTTTAATTAAAAATAATATTGTAGGTGTTATTCATTATCATCAATGTAAATTTAAATATAATATAAACTAACTAACCGATTTTCTAATGATATTCAGATACAAAAATCATGCTTAATGCTATTAAACAATGATAGATTGGTTAGAGAAAGAGTAATAGAGTTTATATCTTTAGCAACTTCAAGTGTTATAAAACAACAACAAAAACAACAACAACAACAACAAGAACTAGAAATAGAATCATCATCATCACAGTTGTTATATAATCATTTCCTTTCATTAAAACCATTATTCGAAGGAATAGTATCTAGACTTTTACAATCAAAACAAAAAGATCTGATGATTACTTCAATCGATTTAATAGGTGTATTGGATTCAAGTGATTTATTTAACGACAACAGCAACAACAACAACAATAATAATAATAATCATTTGTTTGATCAGCTAAATTCAATCATTGCTATAATAATAGATAATCAAGATAACAATCGTCTAATCATAACAGATTCAATCATGTTCAGTCTGATTCACAGTACCAAACTTATATTGATTGGTAATACTGATAGTAACAACAATCGAATTCACATTCAAAATCATAATAAATGGGTCGATTTCATCTTCAAAGTTGCAACTCTTCAAGCATTCAAACAATCAAGCTCATTGAAGACATCAACCAAAACGCAGAGAGAAGCAATCGATTGTATTCAATATTTTGATTTACATTATATTCTTTCATTATATAACAACAACAACAATGACACCAATCAAATCGATCATGATACAGCATTAACATCATTATTGGATTCACTCAAATCACAATATAGAGTAGTAGCTAAACAGACTTTTCAAACATTACACAAACTTATCAATCAAGATCAAAAACAAATACTCTCTGATAATGTAACTATCAATTAGATCTATTAAATAACTGATCTATATACATACTAATTTGATAATTTTAAAATCAAGAACTTTTTAAATAGATTACTGATATCTTTATCAAAGGTATTGATGAGTCCGAGTGCAGATATAAGAGAGGTTGCTCTATCGTTTTTATTCTCTATATTCAAAGATGGTGAAACTCTTGGTGAGATTACATTGATCGGTCAATGGTTATTGGATCACAACGTATGCTCTATGGTTATCAACAAGCTGGTTGACTCTGACAGCTATGTTCGATCGTCCTCTCTAGATGTTATCAATGTTCTCTCTTCGTTTGAGCCTGCCTGGAACAAGCTGATTGCCAACTCCAATAGTGTCGCTGCCGGAGGTGATCGTGCACACTTTCATATCATCGACGACAGTAAACCAAAGAAACAGATCAACGACGAGCTAATGAATCACAACCAAATTAATTTAATTAAATATACAGAGATGTTGAAATTAGAACAAGAACAACAAGAACAACATCTTCAGCAACAACAACAACAATCTGATTTACTATCAATGACAGATTCAACAGAAGTACAATCACTCACTGGAGATATCGATTTCGAATGGAATGATGAAGAGTTCCGTGAGATGCTTTCGAGAACACAAGAGGAAGCTACCAACTTTTTAGCCGACGAAGAAGAGTCTTTAGATATTGCACCGCCGACACTCAACAATCTCAATCAAAACTATCCTTTCCCTTATTCGATTTTATTATTTTTTAGTGACGAAGAATCATATCCAAGAATGTATGTTTAAATCATCAATCATATGTTAACAACTATCTATATTTTTAATAACCAACTAACTAACTAATCCTTTTGTTATTACATATCCAAGATCATCAATTGAATTGGTTATCAAGTGGATTCACCAAGCACATACCAATTCATTCGTCAGTCAGCTTCTTCATAACAAAGAACTGAACCATCAATATCAATTCAACTATTATATATCAAGATTGATGAATGATACTTACTGGGAAGTAAAGTCATCCTGTATTAAATTGTTTTTAAATATACTATCAATGGAGAATGTAAGAATTTTTCATTACAATTTTAAGATTATAAATTATTAACATTTATTTTTTAAATAATCAAGGGTTTAAATGCTTTGTTAAAGATAAATGCTATTACTTTGTTGGTTGATAAGCTAAAGAATAGCTTAGAGGATAACATTATCAAGATTGCCACAATCAATTGTTTGAAACAAGTTTTAATAGTATTCAGAGAGAATAATAATAATAACAAAGAGATTAGTGATGATCTAGGAGATACTGATGGCGAACAACAACAACAACAACAAATTCATTTGCTAAAGACATTAGATTTACAAACATTCGAATCTGAATGTTCAAAAGAAACACAGTTTACAGAGGATGAAGAAGAGGATATTTCAATCTTTATTGATTTAAAGTCTGTTGGTTTAAATAACAAAGATAAAAATAAAATCGATTGCTACTAATTGAATGAACAAGCCATTCTCACTATCTTACATTGAAAACACTGGTCTATATGCTTGATACATATATAAATTACAATTGGAGTTGGCTGCATTTAAGGTCATAAAACCTGACTGGCCCCAATTCTGTGACCATGAGCTAGAGTTAAATTATTTAATTAATAAACAAACATCAAATTGTAATTCAATAATACTAATTATAATTACTTACTTTTTAATAATCCAATAATCACTAATTTCATTATATCCTATTATTACAACAGCTGTTGTTTGTTTAACAAATACAATTAATATGTTAATACAAGGATATTGATATTATTATACTGTATAGAGCTTACCATGATTTGGCTGTGAATTCTGTCGACAACTGTATATACCATTTCTATAGTTCATGAATCCCTGGTCAGCATAGAGAGATACTGCAATCGGTCCATATTTTAGTTCATCTAAGAATGCTTGTTTGTTGGGTTGAACAGTTTTGAAACCGGTCCACTTGATGGTCGGTGTGTTGAACTGACAACGACCTGTATATCTACCAGAGTATGGATCATCACTGTTCATGATAGCACCTGATTGCTGGAACTTTCTAAATACATCACCTGCATTTCCACCATTACAACCATCTCTTCCATATGTACAATCAATGAAATATTGTTCCGATAGATCTAAATCACTTGATGAACCAGTATTATTAATTAAATAGTTACTCTCCAGAGAGGCTGCGCTAGTGAATGACCAACAGCCCCCACATTGACCTGAATATATTGGATACATTAATAAATATTAATCACTTATATGAATCATATAATATAATTAGACATACCTTGATCTTTAATTGATGTAACCACACCATTAATTGTACGCCAATCCAATATACCATTGACTAGTGATAAAACACCATCAATTAGACCCGATTGTGATGGTGGTGTAGATTTACTTGGTGTTGGGTTTGGAGTGTTTGTTGGTTGTGGAGTATTTGTCGGTCGTGGAGTATTTGATGGGCGAGATGTAGGCTGTGGTGTATTTGTTGGTTGTGAAGGATTATCATAAATGGATGGATATGGATTCATTCCAACGATACCTCCACTTGGACTATATCCACAGAGTAACCATGTTATTGAATCACATGACATCTTTCCACAACCTATCTCTGTTGTAGAACCCCAAACCAACTATAAAAAATTATAAAAAAAACAAAGAACATTAGAAATGTTTATTTTTTTAATTTATTGGTAAATTTAATCTTACAGTGGGGTAGGTATAGCAACAAGAATTCTCTTTACAACTCTTTGTACTCCAATCGTACAATGGTGCATCATGATAGTATGTTTTATTTAGAGTCTTTGAAAAATTGTTAAAAAAAAACATATTAATTTTGAGATATTTTCAAAAAATAAATATAAATAATGTAATAAATACATACTCTTATTGGATCAAATTTACCACCAATTCTAAAGGAAGCATAACCATAGTTGGAAAAATTCGGTCCTGGAACAGTATTATATTGACAACTAGAGACAAAAGATTGAAGTTTTTGGGCAATGGTGTTGCTCCAAGTCAGTTGAGGTAGAGGTTGTAGTGGTTTTGGACCAAATGTAATACCGGCATCATTTCTAATAGTATTATGCACATTAACAATATTTTTAATATCATCGGCTGTACATTGTGATTGGACAAAAAAAATTAGATTTACTATTATACAAATTGTTAAAAATAATTTATGAATCATTTTTTTTTGATAATTTTATTTAGTTTGAAAGAATAAATACAAATAACAAATGATTTTAGATGATATGGTATTTATAATCTGTTATGACAATTATTTAATCAGAATATTTGGCCATTCTATCCAATTTTGAAGAAAGCCAACAATTTTAAATTGGTTTTGGAATAAAAAGTGTAAAATACATATGTATTGGAATCAAAATTAGATTTTTAGACAACCAACCTTATGGATACTTTTCCAACCTAAAGTTCTAAACAGTTATAAAATAACCTCGATTTGTAAATAATACATATTTGTTCTGTGAAATGATTGGATTACATTGTACGAAATATTATATATCTTTTACCTCTGAATTTGAGTTATCTTTTATTTTGTTGAATTGTTGATTGTTGGCTGTTCTTTTTAGAAAGATTTGTATATATTAATACCAAAGTAAGAAAAAGATATGAGAGTTAAAATATTCAGAACTAGTGGAATAGATAGAGATTTAAAATAGTAGTAGCTGCAGAAAAAGAATCAAATATATATAGAAATACAGATAATGAAGTAGTACTACATTGGGGGAGCAAAAATAAATTAAAAGATTGTCTTTTTGTTTTTGTAAAAACACAAATTTGGATGTTAGTGGGGTGATCACAAAAATAAAACACACCTTTTTTTTAATGTGTTTAAATCATTAAATTTTATGAATTTCAAATAAAATGGGAAGAATAGGAATTTTTTGTTGTTTCGAATCGCATGGAACAATCAAAACCCATGGGCTAAACAAAAATCACTCTTTGTTTGATCAGTTAATTGGGGTAGTTGATTGGTGGATTGGTAGGGTAGTCTATGTCAAAGTGTCCTGTTTTAAATTGTTTATAAATGAACGACGACAGTACTTTCAATCTTATTTTAAAATTAGCATAAAATAAAACGAGTTTGAATGAAACTCATGACCAATTTAAAAAAGTGTATGTATGTTCTATATTAAATTAGTATTGTCATAAAGTATATGTTTAATTCAAATAATAATAATACATATCTGTCAATTTTGATTATGGCCGTTATTGTAATTAATAATGTTTAAAAAAAAAGTGTAGTGATTTGTTTTGTTTGACCTTTGTCCAAAATGAATAAATTACAAATTATTTAAATTCCATTATCCTTCCTATTCTTATTATTCTATTTATCTATTCTTTGTATTTATAATTATCTCTTTTATCTATTTATTTCTTAATTATTGTAATTTTAGTAGTAACATCGTTGTAAATAACTTGTAAATAATTTGTATTTGTAAATTATTAATTATCAAATTGTAAAAATGTTTAATAAAATCAACAATATCAAACAATATTGTTTAATATATTGTTTTGTTGTTTACTTGCTCATGAGTGGAACTGAGGCTGTTCCATCTAATGCCGTACTTTTTTCAAACTTTCAAACATGGGCAACTCAGTATGGCAAACAATACGATTCTGCAGAGATGCAACAACGATTTCAAAACTGGAAGACAAATACCTTGAGTGTCGCCGAGAACAATGCCAACACTGCACAAGTGGATATCGATAATCCAACCGATGAGGAATTGGCTGCCAATCCAGAAGTTGAAACAACAGTATCATATCCAGCTGAACAACAACAAGTTTGTTAGTATCAATTAATAAGTTAATTATTTTTTGAAAAAGTATACACAAATCTAACTTTAATTAAATATTTAGTGGGTGTAAATCAATTTAGTGATATGACATATCAAGAGTTTGTTAATACATACACAGGAGGAATGGATGCAATGGAGAGTGGAACCGGTGCTACTAGTGCGACTTTATCAACTTATGAAATCGCTGGAGTTGCTGTTGGCTGTGTATTGTTCGCTGCCATTGTCACGGCTGGAACGATCTTTGGATACAAGCGATATAAGAAGTTGCACACCAACAAAGACAACCATCATAAAGACATGGAAGTAGGTAGTCCAGAATTGAATGTAGTTCCAATTTCCTCTACGAGTGAAACCATATCAACTTCACCACCACCATCAAACACCACTGAAATTCTCCACAACAACAATCAGATGTTGCTAAGCTACAGCAATGACAACAACTCAAGTTTAAGAACAAATGTGCCACACGGTGGTGTTGATATCGTTTGCATCAACTCACAAAGACATAATTCTATAACAGGCAGAGCTGTACCAATTAAACTTGATTCAAAATTGATTGTCAACACATCTGCAAATAACTAACTAATAACTAATGAATAAAAAATAAATTTTATTAAGATCTTAATAACATGTTGACATATGCTTAAATAATTTGAATTCACCCACTTTTAATAAAAATGATCCAAAAAAAACATCAAAAAAAAATTGTTTTGCAAACATTTCTTTCGAAAATTCTAAAAATGATATGATTCATCCCAATAGAAATCTTTTCTGATTGTCAGATTCATGAGAAAATAAAATAATAACCAACTTTATTATTACAGCAATATTTATTTTAAAGAGAAATAAGTTTATTTATTATAAAGATAAAGATTTTTTGCAAAGAAAGGTTGTTTTTAACTATTCAACGTCATTGGATGTATAATTGTTAGAGAATGGGAGGTTCATTAAACCGTCCAATGGTGAACGATGCCTACAACAATGGCAACGACGGTTTCTACAATGCATCACCTCAGACACAGACTCCTGTAACTCATCGTAGAAGATCTCACCACCTCACACCCTATGAAATTCGTATGATGAAAAATGTACAGAGTTTAGACTTTACCGTAAATGATAATCTATTACTAAGAGAAGATCTAGAAAATAAAACAAGAATAGTAAGTTGTTATGTTGCTAATAAGTTAAAAAACAAAATCTAAACTAACAAAAATCATATTCTATAGAAACACTTAAAGAAAACACTAGGTAAATGGATAATATGTTTACTTATAGGTGTTATTGTAGGTTGCTTTGCATATATTATAAAATCAACGGTTGATCATCTTCAAGGTTTTAAATTCTATACTGTACAAAACTGTAGGTTATAATGTTTATAAATGTGTAGAACATTGATCTATTGATTGTTTATTAACAATTGTTGATTATCTCTGATAGATATAACTGAAGGATCATCTAGTAAAGCATTTTTAACATTTCTAGGAATCAATTTGTTATATGCTACGATATCGATTTTGTTGGTGATTGTTGCCGGTCCGATGGCAAGTAGCTCTGGTATTCCAGAGGTAAAAGGTTACCTGAACGGTGTCAAAGTTCCAAATTCACTGGGATTCAAATCGTTGTTTGGAAAGATCTTCTCGTTGATCATGTCCTATTCGAGTGGTCTCTTTGTTGGTCCGGAAGGCCCGATGATTCACATCGGTTCGGCAATCGGTGCTGCCGTCAGTCAGTTCCGTTCGTCCACCTTTGAATTCTACCCAAAGCTGTTCCTGCAGTATCAGAACGATCGAGATAAGCGTGATTTCATATCGGTGGGCGCTGCCTCTGGTATTTCCGCTGCTTTCGGTGCACCGATCGGTGGTGTTCTCTTCTCGATCGAAGAGGCATCGTCGTTCTGGAGTCGTCAACTGACATGGCGTACCTTCTTCTGTTGTATGATCGCTACTTTTACGACCAACTTTTTGCTACAAGGTTTCGGAACGTCGCCAGACATGCACGACACTGGTTTGTTGACATTTGGATTCTCGCGACTCTATCTCTACCGCTATTCAGAGCTGTTGTGCTTCTGCATCCTCGGTGTTCTCGGTGGTGCATTCGGTGCACTCTTTGTATTCCTAAACATTCATCTCAACAAATGGCGTAGAGATTACCTCAAAAAGAATATATCACTCCGTTCAATTGAAGCGATCGTCGTTATGGTCATCACCTCTGTCATTTGTTTCTACTCACCATCGATATTCCCATGTCGTTATCAATCGAACATCCAAGTTGAACCATCTGTCTGTGAAGATCAAACCAATGCTCAAATGGAACAATTCTTTTGTCCTGTAAGTAAACAAAAAACAACGATAACAACCTCATTGCTATTGAAACTAATCTTTTTTAAATTGATTTTATTATTATATAGCCTGGAATGTATAGTGAGATGGCATCATTGTTATTTGTAAATCCAGATTTAGCATTGAGAAGATTGTATTCTCGTACCAATAACTCATTCACGCTTGGTGTACTTTTGGTGTTCACCTGTATTTATTTCTTCCTCTCGGTGATTACCAGTGGTCTTTGGGTTGCCGGTGGTCTTTTCGTACCGATGATGATGGTCGGTGCTGGATTCGGTAGATTCGTTGGTCAAGTGGTCGGACTATGGTTCGAAGGTATCGATGCCTCTATTTATGCGCTGGTTGGAACGGCCGCTATGATGGCTGGCTACTGCAGAATGACTATTTCACTGGTGGTTATTATGGTCGAGTTGACCGAAGGAACGCAATATCTGGTGCCTATCATTCTAGCGGTTATGATTGCCAAGTGGGTAGGAGACTTCTTCAACGAATCGGTATATGAGCATCTCATGGAGCTGAAATATATTCCGTTCCTTCAGAGTTTGCCACCGCACTCAAAGGCTGCCAAGAAGGTGCCGGAAATCATGAATAAGCAGGTCGTTGTCATTCCAGAGATTTGCACGGTTCGCGTACTCTTGGAGACATTGAAAAACAACAACCACAATGGATACCCGGTGGTGTGCACCGGTGAAAACGGTTTCAAACGCCAATACCTCGGACTTGTATTGAGAAGTACAATTCTCGTACTTCTTAAACACAAGATCTTCTATCGTGGACAAAACGGTGAAATCATTTTAGACGATAACTTTAGACATCAGAAATTCATCGAAGAGACCTCAAAGAAAGTACCAAAACTAGAAGATTTTGATTTCAACAAATATGAAGAAGAAAAACTAGTTGATTTAAGACCATGTAAGTATATTTATTAATTAATATATCGATTTCAAAAGTAATTTGTTTTTTTTAACCATTGTTTATTTAATTATTATTAGATATGAATAGCTCTAGTATTACTATTCATGATACATTCTCATTCAGTGAATGTTATAAATTATTTAGAACTATGGGATTAAGGCATTTAACTGTTAGTAAGTATTTGATTATTATTTTTATTAGTTTGATAATTAATAATCTATTATTCAATCATTTTACTAATCATCTCAATCATAAATATTTATAGTTGACATTAATAATCAAGTAGTTGGAATTGTAACAAGAAAAGATTTAATTTAAATCCAAAAGTAATGGAATACACATACATATAAATAAATGTTTTTAAATAAATGTTCTAGATAAGAACAATAAGCTTCAAAATACTTTGTTTTAATGTTTTTAAAAATGATTTTATTAATTACAGATCACAATATGTTTGATTGTTTATTTAACAACATTTTTTCTTTTGGGAGTATTTAACAGAGATTTGAATCTCTTGAGAAATGACAAGTAATTGTTCAAGTTTGATCCACATACCTGACTTTGGAATATTGACAATAACTGGCTTCAATCCAGCAGTATCATTATCGTCCGATGGCAATGGAGTCGCTCCTCCTCCGAATCCTATATTAGAATTGGATAAAATTGGATTGGACATCATATTGGACATCATTTGTTGTTGTGGCATTATTTGTTGTAGCATCATTTGTTGAGGAGCTGCTTTCGAAGATTCACAGACTGAATCATCTGGTACCTTTCCAAAGAAATGTGAAACCTCTTTGATGTTACCATCGATCTGTGAATATTTGTAGTCCTTTGGTAGGTAGAGAGACACATAGAGTTGACTGATTGGTATATCGATCGATGGGAAAGTGAGATCGAGTTTACCTTCGTTGAATAGCTCGGTGTCAGCGGCATGCTTGTATACCAATACTACTTGGAATGGCTTTTGGATGCCACGCTCAGTGCCGGATGACTTTGAAAGTGGAATCATAACACTTCCATTCTCGTCTTGTGCTGGCTTTACTGCTTTACCAGCGACAATTGTAGACCAAATCTCGAATCTATGTTGAATTGGAATTCTAATATATTGTTGTTGTGTATTTCTAATGTTGAAGATCAACTTTTTCAAGAGAGCACCCTCTGAACTCAGTGTGGCCATGAAGTGAGCACTCTCACAAATAGCAACCAACACTTGAAGGTCAGAGTGCTTGGTGATTCTGATGTCCAACTTGTACTTTGGATCCAAAAATTTGTATGACAAGAGCAATGGACCGCTTGCCATCTGGGCCAATGGGTGTGGTACTTCTGTTTTATCGATTAAAGTCAGACCCTCACGTGCCAAATGCTCGACTTCGACGTTGGCAGTAGATTTCTCAACGACGAGAAAACCTTTTTCTCTGGAAATCTCTGAACCTCTGCATCTGATACTGGAGATAGCAATGTCCGACGACGTCGATGACATCTCAAACTCGGAGATAAGATTGAAAATATAGTTGTCTTCGATTGGTGAATTTAATAGAATCTTAACGAGCTTCTCTGTGGCTGGTGGTCTGGCGGCATTGGAGATTTCGACGAGCGGTGCAATAGGGAAACACTCCCATTTCTTGATTCCCATACCCTCGACTGAGAGAACATTGAGATTGTTTGAAATGATGACCTCCATCGATGAAAGACTTCCACTGACCATCGAGTATTTAATGGAACTATTTAAAACGACAACACCTTCGCCAACCGAGCACAATGTATACTGTTGTACGGTTGCTTTGGCTTGCTCCGATTGTTTCTTTTCGACCGGTGTAGCTGCTGTGACCTGAACGATCTCCTCGATTTCAAAGTCAGTCCATTGTACTTTAATGTAGGGAGTTGGTGGAATCGAAGCGGTCGATGTGGATATTGACTCACCGTCATTCTTTACGTGCTCGGTCTGTGAAGATACAGGATCGATCTTGATTTGTACTTCACGTGGAACGGATATTGAAATTTGATTGAAAGTCGATTTTGGCGAGGAGAAACCGAAACCATTCTTCTTTGCTGTGAGATAGTTGACCAGTACCTCCAATTTCAAGTGATATTTTCCTGCTTTTTCTGGGAAGAATTGATGTGCATTGTCGATGACACCAATACACGAATTCTTATCAACTGTATTTGGCTCGGCATCGTTGATGTGTGATGAATATTTAATACTTGATGATGTCAATGCAATGGAGGATGGTAACAGTGGAATCTGTTGATTCGTTGAAAACACCAAAATATCGAAATTACATTGGACTCTAACTGAATGTGTCTCGGCGGTTCCAACATAGGAAGCACGCTCAATCGAATAGCTTTGTAAAGCTAACTTCTCATTGTCTTTAACCAACTTATTCCATTCACTTAAACCTATTTTAACTTGAATCTCTTTACCTATTAAATATAAACAATAATTAAGTTAAAAAAAAATTTTCATTTATTTTTATTTTTTGAGATTATTACTTTCTGTTGTTGTAAATTCTGATCTGGCAGTTGAACCTATAGGTCTAGCTTGTTTATCAAATATTCTTGCATCCCAATTGTTGTCATTGTAGAAACACTCTAACTGAATGTCATCATCAAACAAAGCTGCCTTCTTTCCTTTAGATTTCATCATTGATGACATGAAATTATAAAACTATTTAAAAAAAATATATATGTATGTAAATAAATAAAAATGGTAATTGAAAAAAATAATTTTTAAAGATTAATTAATGTTTTTTATTTTGATCATTGATATTTTTAATCATGATTTCATTTTGCTCATTTTTTTTCCAAAAAATTTCTCGCACATTTTAAAGGAACCTTTTTAAATTCATTGAAATTGGGTGATACATGAATGAACAAAGACTTTGTTTAAGTTTTGGAATAAATTATGAATGTAATGTGATGTAATGTAATATCTTTGTTGTTATTATTACTCTTAAGGCAAATACATAACTGTTAAATCTTTGTTGTAGAATTGGTTTGATACGGATTGTTCCGATTGCATACTATTCAAGTCGAGTGCTGTCGTCACAAGATTTCCCTCATTGTTGACTGTGAAGAAAACGATTATATTGGTATCGACTACGTATGGTGTGAATTCGCTACTTATAAAGATGCTGTCAATACTATAGGCAAGCTCCAAAGATGCCGATGATAAGTTTGCTGTTGATGATGATTTTGCAGCATGATTATTATTTAGATTGATCTTGTAAAGATTGAAACTAGTTAGCTGTGAACCATTGGTTGTATTTGTGGAAATCTCTACACCATAGAGCTGTTGTTGATCCGCAATCCAAAAGATAGAGAAGAATGGCTCACTGGTGAACTCCGATGTCAGCTCATATTGAGTGGGTGACAAAGTCTTTCCAGCGACATCATAGGTGACCAGACGTGGATTACCGCCTTGCACTCCAACCATTATGTAATATGTACCACTTTCTTGGCTGTAACATCCAACTGGTTGTCCAACAGTATTAATACCTAAAGATAATGGTTGTGTATTTCTATTGCAATGATTTGTTTGTTAGTCGACTAACAAAGACGTGATATATCCAAACTTCTTTTCCACTTACAATAAACTATTTTTAAAATCCCAACTAACAAAACTAAATTGTTTTTTGGCACCTACATATCCAACATTAAAAACTAACTGAAGAGATGGCTCATAACCGAATGCAGTGGCTTGATATGCATAAGGCGAAGGATTCTTAAAGATCGCTAAACTAGTCAACTCTAAAGTTTGGTAATCTAACTGATATATATTCCAATAGACTTCAATTGCTCCAAATATTAACACCTATTAGAAGATAATTAATTAGTAGTTGTTAACACCACTATAAACTAATAAAACTTGTATTTGTTCTTACAGTATCATTGTTTACATCTGGAAACACTGCCATTGTAGAACCATCAAAATCTTTTGCTCTGATGACAGACCCATCTCCGAGTGAAGTTACATTGAGAGCAGTTGATAAGCTCTGATCGTTTATAGACGTTCTGAATGCAAGTAAAAGTGAAGGTGGTGTCTCAGTCAAAACCACTGTTGACAATGAGCAGTAAATTACAATCAAAACTATTAAATTATTTATATTATACATTGACATATATGACACCTATTATTTACAATATTTACAACCAAATTAAAAAAAAAAAAGAGTAAAATAAAAAAAAATATCTGATATTTTTGTTTGCACAACCTTAAAAAAAATTAAGCAAAGTTTCTTTTACTTTTCTTTTTGGGGAATGTCTTTAAGATCCATGGAATCAGAGATTATTAAGATAAAAGATAAATTTTAAGAAGATTGAGTAAAGATACTGTTAAATTAATCATTAATCTTTTTAGGATTGAGAAATCAATGAAAACCCAAAAAAAAAATAACATTATCGGTCCAATTCCAAAAATAGAAAAAAAAAAAAAATAAACCATTGTAATTATAATTTAACATTAATCTTTTTTCAATTCAAAACAAAACTGGCTCTTGCCTGTTTGAATCACACTAATATAATTTTACAATATAAAATCAATTTGGATAAACATTCTTACTCATTAACTTTTTTGTTTTAAATAGAAAAATATTGTTGAGTAACAACAATAAAGGTGCATCGAACGAGCCACCCGGTTATCATGTAGATTTTCTCCATTTTGATATGATAGTCGTGAATAATAATAGAATGGATTACCAGGAGCACACTCAGTGCAGGGTGGGTAAATAATCAAGTATATTCAAGATAACTAATTCAAATTTATTTTTTTTTCTCCAAAAAAGTATAGGTTAGTTTTGCCTTTAATTTGTTTATATGGTATGTATCATTCTATAAATAAATAGATATAGGTAATACAATATAAGTACTGTATTAGTCCAGTGCACATTGTGCTGTCAACGCTTTACATATTTATATTCTTACACTATATTTCTATTTATTTGCACTGCAGTGAATTAGCACCTAATTCACTTTCATTCTTCCTTTCATCCATTCTTTCTTTCTTTCTTTCTTTCTTTCTTTCTTTCTTTCAATCTTTCAATCTTTCATCCACCCATTCTTTCTTTCTTCCTTTCATACATATATTTATTCATCCAGTAATTTATTTATTTCTCTATATATCAATTATATGTATTATATTTATTTATTTATATTTATCTTTATATTCATCTTAATATTTATATTTATTTTCAGTGTTATATTTATTTATATTTTTTATATTTATTTAAATATTATATTTTTTTTATTTTTATATTTATATATTTATATTCATATATATTATATATTTATTCATTTATTCATTTATTAACTCACTTTATTGTCAATCTACTATCATACAAAGTTGCTTTTTCGTATCGCTAACATTATACAATTGAATTTTATATGGTTATTGTTGATTTGATTGTGTTTGATTCAAATAAAAACCAAAAATTTAATATTTAGTGAAGCTTGGCAAAGTGAAAGATACCAGCTTATATCCACTATTCAAGGAATCGATAGAAATTCAAGATCACATATCGTGTGTTGAACCATTTCTATTTGATATATGTGCTTTATTTAATCAGTAGGGTCCATTGTTAAATATCTATTTCGCTAGTTGCCAATCATTGATTTTCTCATATAAATTTCCCATATTACAATAACCATTTTTTGATTGAAGATCTTTGAGAAATTGATTGAATCTTTTATAACATTGATAAATATGTCTGTCCCTGTATACTTTGATCTCTCGGGTTCGTTGTAGCTTGCTCCGAACTCCGATGCAAATTGGAAAACTCATTTTACCCATCGAAAAACAGAGGCCAAACTCTTTCAAATTTTTTTTAAAGAATAAAACAAACTTTATATTCTAAATCTACTATAAAAATACTTTCTATTTATCTAATTTTTATTAAAATCTAACAAGGTTTGATATTTTATTTTATTTTTTTAATATTAATCTCTATTGCAAAAACTTAGAAAAAAAAATTGTGAAAAACAGCCACAACCACTATCATTGAAAAAAATTTAACAAATAATAAAAATTTTATTACATACATGTTATATGTATAAAATTTGTCATACCTGCATATAATAGAATATAATATTATTATTCTTTTATTTTATTAACCATTATATTTTTTTTTTTTATATATTATTTATTTTTTTCCTTAGTTGGATTTCTTTAAAAGTTAAAAAATGAATGGTTTAAAAGAGAAAGGAAACAATCTAAATAAATCATGTGAAGAACTAAAACCAGAATATATCATAAAAAAAACCTTTAGAGCAGACTCCATACCAAGAAAGGATTCTTGGCGATTCCAGTTCGAACATATATCAGGATTGTCCATTTTTGAAGATATCGAAAAAGTTTTCTGCTGTAAGTAGCAAATATTTATTTTTTAATTAACATTTTTATTTCTCCTCTATTCTCTAATCAAAAGTTGTTGTATAAAATAATTATTTTAAAAAAAACAAACGGATTTGGTAATGTTTATGTTTGTAGTATTCTCAGCATACAGTTGTTTAAAGAGTGTCAATCATATGATAAACTTTTTCTTTTAAATGATAAAGGAAAAAAAACCAAGATCACAAACGATCCATAAAGATGTTTAAAGAAAACAAAAATAAAATAATTAAATTGTACATAGATTTAATAAAAATAAACTATATCATAGAAATAAATAATATTGAATTAGGATTTGATTGATAGTTTTTTTTTTTTTTACCAGGATAGATAACTAAGTTGTATCCAATAATTATCTATCCTTTGTCTTTTATTACTTTGTTGTTGGTTTTTTTTATTTTTTATTTTCTTTGTTTTTTTTAACTTTTTTAATTTTTCTATTTTTTTTGGTTTTGTTTTTTTTTTTTTTTTGTTTTACAAATAATTACAAAGGGTTATATTTAATATTGAGTCGGTCACGGTACCTGTTTAAGTACGTTCACCTCTGATTCTACGAGCCAATTGGATGTCCTTTGGCATGATAGTGACACGCTTGGCGTGGATAGCGCAAAGATTGGTATCTTCAAAGAGACCGACCAAGTAAGCCTCAGAAGCTTCTTGAAGAGCAGCAATAGCTGCAGATTGGAAACGAAGATCAGTCTTGAACTCTTGAGCAATCTCACGAACCAAACGTTGGAATGGCAATTTACGGATCAAAAGATCGGTAGACTTTTGGTACTTTCTAATTTCTCTGAGTGCGACAGTACCTGGATGGAATCTGTGAACCTTCTTGACACCACCTTGGGAGACTGGAGTTTGCTTGTGGGCTTGCTTTGAACCGATGTGCTTACGTGGTACCTTGGCACCAGTGGATTTACGGGCTGTTTGTTTGGTACGGGCCATTATATATCTAATTTGAAAAAATAATAATTAATAACAAGTTATAAAGTTTATAAAAACCAAAATAAATAAATAAATATGCAAATCTTTTCACTTTGCGACGAAAGTTTCTAGATTTTCAAAAGAAATTAAATGAAAATAAAATAAAATAAAAAGAATACAAGAATTTAACGTTCTTTTTTTATTCTTAGTTATTTACACACAAAAAAAAAAACTATTGTTATTATATTATTAAACAAGGTTGATGATATTTATGATAATCATTATTATTATATGTAAATTTTTTTATTTTTTTTTTTGTTGAAAACATAAATATACTATTTAATTGTAAACTAACATGATTATCTAATATGAATTGATAGTGATAATGAATAAATGAAACTATAAAAATAAATACTTACTATTTTAATAAAATTATAGATAAATAATTTGATGTGAAGAAAAAAATGTTGTGAATAAATTGCTTTTGTGTGTGGAATATTTTTTCAAATATTTAATTTTTTTTTTGTTAAATTTTTGAAAAATTAAAATAAATTAAAAAATAAAAAGAAACGGTTTCTTGGAAACATGTGTCAAAAATATATCCGTTTCAAATTTTCAAATTTAAAAAAAGTGTTTTTTAACGACTAAAAAAAAAGATAAGTAAAATAATTTAAAAAAGAATTCAAATAAAAAATCAATAAATAACAATCGATAAGTTTGAAAAAAAAAAAAACAAAAAAATAATACAACAATTAGTGTCCTAACACTATTGTTGTTGATTCTTATTATTATTATTGTTAGCATTATTTAAATAGTTGATAATCTCATTAAATGATTTCAATCTGTTGGGTGGAGGTAATTGTTTGTTAACATTGTTGGTGTTGATTGTTGTCGATATGTTTGGTGATAAATCTTGTTGTTCTGGAATCAGTGGTGAAAGTGGAGGTGTCTGTGTTATGTTGTATTGTAGATAAAGTTGTTGAAGTTGTTGTTTATAGAAGAGTTTGACCACTCTGATGTTTCTCTGAAGGAATATGTGTTTCGAGCGTATCAGTTTATCTTGTGTTTCCTCTGACAGTTCGGTCTGGTAGAAGTATCGATTCGGCATTTCAAATCGTTCGCTCAGCAGATACTTAAGATGGTCACTATGATCCATAGTCATCAAATCCATTGGTGGTACTACTTGATCGTTCATTGTTGTCGTTCCATCGCCATTCATATCCATCGATTCACTACCATTACCACCGCTGTTACCATTTACATAGCTACCATCATCCAAGTCACTGTAGAATGGTGGAGTGGTTGGCGATGCCGTTTGACTTTGTAGAGCATCTTCTTTGCCTTCCCTTTCCTTATCCTTATCCTTTTCCTTTTCCTTGTCTTTATCTTTGGATGACGCAGTTGGTGGCTTGGAGGAGCTACGACTTGAAGGCGCTTTGTTTCCGAGGTACTCGCGACAGTTGACAGATCCACAGTAGCAACTCTGCTTGGACGATCCGACACGCTCGTAGTTGTAGTCAAAGGTGAGTTCGGTTCCCGCTTCGATGTCTTTCAGTGCGAATATTCCAATGCGAGTCTCGCCGTCGACGCTCCACTTCTGTGTCTCGCAATTGGGGTCGCACGAATGGTTGATGAATCTTGCGAGGTTGCCTTTTCGCGAGGCGTCCAACACCTCTTTGCTGTCGAGTGTCAGGAAGTAAAAGTATTTCTCGCCGTCGGCCTCACGCATTCTGTCCATTGATTGCGCACGTGTAATAACCTCACCGCAGTACTCGATAACGAATTGGTGTGCGCTGATCTTCTCCTTTGCTTTCAGTCCCCAGCCCTTCTTCTTGGCGTTGAAAGGTGCGATAAGAGCGTACTCCTGTCGTTGGAATCGTTGATTCTTACAGTGTTTGCCTAGCTTACAGTTGGAGGGTTCGCACTCGATGAAAGACCGACGATTCAAACACTCCGGTCCGCAATCTCCATTATCAATGATATCACAATTACAAATAGCGATATCATCCTCTTGTAATGTTCTCTTTCTTCTCTCTGTATAGATATCTAATCATTAACATGCTATGTTAGTATAGTTGTTCTTTTTTAAAAGTAGTAATAATAATAATAATAAAGATACATTACTTGATTTTGTATATTTAAATGATTTTCCTCTTGCCTTTTGAATTAAAACAGCAATTTGGGAATAGCTTGCACCATTTTCGATGTTATCCTCTATCATTTTGATTGCCTGTGGTTCGGGTAGGTTCATAATAGAGTTGTCTTCATTCTTTGGTTTATTCTTCTTGGCCTCTTCATTCTTTGCTGCCAAATACTTCATGATTCTTTCCCTTTCCTCTTCTCTGGTTTCACCTTTTGGTGGTGTTGCCAAAACTAGTTTATCTTTATCCTTTGAGGATGATGATGATTCCTTAGTTGATTTCTTTGAATCTGTCTTTGAATGATGACTCTTACTACTACTACTACTAATACTACCACCACTTGAATGTCTACTTGATGATGATTCACTCTTTCTTGATGAAGAGCTAGATTTGTCATCACTATGCCTTTTTCTATCTTTATCCTTTTCTCTATCTCTTTCTCTATCTCTATCTCTACTTCTATCTTTATCTTTTGATTTATCTTTACTATTATTATCTAGTTCTTTGATTGGTTCTTTCTCTTTCTCTTTCGCCTTTTCCTTCTCTTTCTCTTTTTCTTTCTCCTTCTCTTTTTCCTTTTCTCTTTCTTTTACCTTCTCTTTCTCTTTCTCTTTATCTTTTTCTGTTGTCTTTTCCTTATCTCTGTTGGTTGATTTTTCTTTTTCATCGTGTTGTTTAGAGTGTGTTGATTTATCTTTAGTTGTTGATGTTGAAGCAGAAGATGATGATTCTTTGTCGGACTTTGAGATTGGTGTAGTAGGAGGTTTGTTGATAGATGCTTGTTTGGATGTAGAGTTGGCTGATTGAGTTGTTGGTGTAGATGGTTTAGAAGATGTCTTTGGTGTAGCAGAAGAAGAAGAAGGCTTAACAGTTGATGTTTTCTGAGTATCTTTATCTTTTTCTTTTTCTTTAACAATTTCCTTTTCTTTAGTTGTTGTTTTACCATTCATTTCCACCTTTGATGTTGAAGAGTTGGCGGAAGAAGAAGTGGATTTCACAGAATTGACAACTTTCTTTGATTTCTTATTTTGTTGTTCAACATCCGAGTCGTCATCGCTGCTTGAAGATGTATCGCTATCGTCGTCGCTGCTAGAGTAGTCTGAAGATGAAGTGTAGTCACCACTATCACTCCCGCTCGTATAGCTACCACTTGAATCGCTGTCACTAGTATAACTATCGCTATCACTCTCGCTTTCACTCAATACAATCGTCTTCTTCTTGACTAAACTACTACTACTGTTGTTGGTCGACTTCTTTACTACTACGGGATAAGGATCGCTGTCACTGGATGGTGAGCTCGATGGTGATCTGCTGGCTACTGATTTCGAAGGTGTGGAGCTAGTTGTAGAATTACTATCGTGTTCTGTTTTCTTCTTTTTCAAATCCTTACGAATTGACATCAATTCACTTGCTCTATCTCTCTTTATACTCTTAATATTATCGATCGATGATGATGTGTTGCCATTAACTTTAATACTACTATTTCCATTATTATTATTATTATGCTGCTTTTCTTCATACTTATCGTAAAGTAAATGTTTAGATGGTGTCTCTTTTTCTTTTTCCTTCTCCTTTGTAATCTTTTCTTTCTTTGAATTGAAACTATACAAATAGCTAGAGTTGGAATTACTGTTACTTTGTTTGTTTGGAGTTGAATCTGTTGCTGTTGGTGGATATCCACCAGCTGCTAGGTGGTGTTGGTGTTGATGTTGAAGTTGGTGATGTGAGGAGTATAGCGCAGATGTAGGTGGTGTCGGTAGTAGAGGAAGTGGTGATGTGACGTTGATTGATCTATACAGATATTCATCGGCAGCTGATGTACCGGGAGTTGTTGATGTTGCTGCTGCTGTTGTTGTTGGTGGTAGTGGTAATGGTGGTCGCGTTGGATATGCATTGCTGAAATGATGTAGATGATGGTGAGGAGGAGGAGGAAGAGGAGGCAGTTGACGATGTTGTTGTTGTTGTAGATGTTCGGACTCGCCAACAGAGGAGTGTGGTGGATACATTGCATATGGATGGGTTCTGTAGCCGCGACTATAATGCTCGTTACCACCACCGCGATGATGTGACGGTGGATAAGGATAGTCTGATGACGACGAAGACGACGATCTGTAATAGGATGAGGGTGGACCGCCACCGTCACGTCCATAGTAGCGCTGTTGCTGCTCACTCGCATGATGATGACTACTCGTTGCTCCGCCACCCTTTGCAACGCCATAGGTATCGTGTGGACCGTACTTGCCACGTCTTGACCGAGAGGTGTCGCTCGGACTCTTATCGCGATAGTCTCTATCTCTATGATGATGACCACTATGATAGGATCGACTGTATCGCTCACCGCTTCTACTTCTATCGCGATAGTCTCTATCTCTATCTCGGTATCGTTCGTGACTCCTACTTCTACTTCTATCGCGATAGTCTCTATCTCTGTCTCTTCTCTCTCTGCTTCTACTTCTATCTCTACTTCGCGAGTCTCTATCTCTATCTTTATCAGTCTCCTTGCTTGTTTTGTTATCTAGATCTTTGTGTTTGTCATCGTCGTCCTTATGTTGGTATTTATCTTTTTGAGAACTACTATTTCTCTCTCTTGATATACTTCTACTATTACTATTGCTATTACTATTACTATTTTTATCATCTTCTTTTACTATTTTATCTGTTGTGTTTGCCACGGGATCAATATCGATCATAGAGGTATCATTTTCAGCCTTACTGATTGTAACAGTTTCATCATTGTCAGCTTTACTCATAACTTTAAATATACTCTATCTAGATAAATATATATTTACTATACTAAATATATAATTATACTTTTAAACATATAAATAAATAAATATAAAAAAACAAATCAAAAGTCAAAAATATTAAATATATATAAAAATGACAGGTGAAATAAATTATTTAGATAAATGATTAAATTTAATTTTGATTTTTTGTGTTTGAAAAGAGTGAAGTTACAAATTTATGAAATGTTTTTATATTTATATTTTAAAAGATATATAATTATAAAAAATAAAAAAACGATATATAAACAGTGTGTATAATTATAAGCCTACTATTAATGTATGAAAATTACATGCATTGCGAATTATGGAAGTTGAAATCAACCGCCATTATTGTTTAAAAAAAAACGATTCCTAAAAATCATGGGCAAAATTTTTAAAAGGATTTTTTTTTTTTTTAATGAAATATTTATTAAAAAAATAAGTTTGCGAGTTTTTTTTTTTTTTTTAAGGTGACAAATTAACAAGAATTAATTGGTTGATTGAAATATACATAGAATGAAATAGGATAGGATATAGACATAGAGTAGATTGATAGATTGATATATCTATTCTATTGAGCTGGACCAACTGGTTGAACCATCTTTTTCTCTTCTTTTCTGACTTCATCAAATGATTTGTCTTTGTCAGATGCAGCAATAGCACTGGATTCAACACCACCTTGTTGTTGTTGCTGTTGTGATGGTTGTTGTTGTTGCGGAACATTTAATTGTTGTTGTTCCTCGACAACTGGTGATTGCTGTTGTTGATGAGATTGTTGTTGTTGTCCAACATCTTTTTGAGATGTGGATGTGGTTGAAGTTGAAGATTGTGATGGTTCTACATCACTTGTAAGACTTCTCTTGATCTGAGAGTAAGAGATCTTGTGGTCACGTTCCATCGACTCAATGAAACTTGAGATACGCTTCTTGTCGTTATCCAATCTGGTTTCATCGACATTCTCATCCTCCGAGATTCTATTGGCAACACCCAAGAGTCTGTCAGCTTCCACCACCAAATCCATTCCTTTGGCATCGCCGATTCTCTGATTGTTTTCATTGCATTCATCTCTAATCTTCTCCTATTGTAATTATAATTATCGATAAGCAAGTAATTATTAGTTTGATTCAAAAGTATAATAACTATTCTATTATTGCCAAACCAGAGAGCAGCTACTACTTACCAAATATTGAATTCTATTTTCCATCGATTCCAATACTTGTTTCTTGTAGTTGAAGAAAGCAACGACGTAACCACGATGGAATTTCTCGACGAGATCGTAAACACCGAGTGCGGTATCGTGTCTGGATCTGATGATGTCAGAGTCTTTACGGAGTTGTAGCTCCGGACGATCGTCTCTGTTGTGCTCCTCGAGCTTCTTGGTGTTGGTCGAGATTTGTTCCTCGAGATTCCAGATTTCCTTCTTCAACTTTTCGATTTGACCCGCGAGCTCCCTGATCTGGATGTTGTGCTTTCTGATGAGATCGGTATCGTTGTTGATAGACTCTGCCAGCGATTGACAAGTGCTCTGCTTCTCGTTGTGCATCTTGCTAATGTCCGAGAGAATGGAGGTCAGTTTCTTTGATTGCTCCTCTTTCTCTGTCTGCCAAAACTGGACGATATTCTTCATCTCCATATACAAAATATTCTTTTCCGAAAAGTTTTGTTCAAAGTTTACAAAGTCAATCTTATTTGAAGACTATAGAAATACATATATACTATGTTAATAGAATAATAATAATCAAATTGAATCAATATATATATAAATATATTTACCTTTGATTGATACAATGCATTACGAAGGGTTGATTCATGTTCTCTTGGAAGGATTCTCTTTTGGATGCTCAGGACATTGGCAACATTCTCATTGTTGAATCCAGGGTTGAGAGTGTTTGTTAAAAGCTCTTCAAAAGCACGAAGTTCTTGTAAATCCAATGGTGAATCAAAAATCTACAAATATATATAATTGTAATTTGGTGTTAGAATGTGTGTAATTAATTAACTAATAAATAATAGATACTTACAGATTGAGATGATATCTCTAAAAAGTTATTAGTGTTAACCATGTCAACCAACGATGGATCACGACTGATCAGATTGGCCCAGAATCTCCAGTGTTTGGATCTCTCAGTGGATCTGTTCTCAATGTCTCTGATGTGTCTCTTGAGAATCTTTTCCTTGTCACTGTAGGTGTCGAGCACATCACTGAGTTGCTCTACCATCGAATCAAAGTAGCTTGGAAGCTGGTATTCGTTGCCGACGATATCACTCTGACTTTGTTGGTGTTTAAACTGCGATGTGAAAGAATCGATCGAACTCTTGATATCCTTGGCCATCTTGTCAAGTTTCTCCTTTTGAGCAATGAATACCTTTTCATCTGGATTCTTTACGGTGGTTATTATTATTACACATGTAGAGAATTAGTTATACGAAACAATAATAACATCTTCATAATAATAATAACAGTATATACCTTTCTCTTGAAGAAGTTACTAAATACACCGGAAGCACCACCAATGTTGTCATGTGTTTTGTTCTTTTTCTTGATGGTGCTGATATCACTGATGCCGCTGTTGCTTGGGTAGTCTTCGTAACCGGATCCAGATTCTTCCAGACGCTCCACGGCAATATCAGATCCTTCTTGACTTTCTTGACGCTCTTGACGATGTGGATACTGCTGTTGCTGCTGTTGCTGCTGCTCCTCGGAAGGTGAGGATGATGATCTTTGCTCACCGGTTGGCGAAACATCAGAAGAGGTTTTCGATGATTCCGGGACTTTCTGATCGTCTCTACTACTGGAACCAACTTGACCTTGCGACTCTACAGGAGCAGACGACTTTTGTTGTTGTTGTTGCTGTCTTTGGTCACCGGTATCAACAGTCTTTTTCTGATCATCTTGATGAGACTTTTGAGATACTCCACCTTGAGTATTCTCTTGACTAATTTGTTGTTGAGTATCAGACATTAATTATTATTAATTATAATAATCGTATACAAATTAATTATTATTTGTTTCTTTTTAATAGAATGAGACAAAGTAAACAAGTAAATAACTTTGTAGATGATATGTAGATGAGTGTACATTCATATTATTATTATTTTCATTTTTTATTATTATTAATAATTTATTAATTATAAATCAAGTATTGTTATTCATTGTAATTATAATTAAAAAGGTTTAAAATGCAAATTACACAAGTATCTAATGGTAATAAAAAGGAAATTGATGCAAATAATATCTTTGTTTGTTGCTTGATGTTAACAATAGAAAAGTAAAAAAAAAAAAATTGTTGTCTTTAATAAAACTATTTCACAAGTGTCATTGTTACTATCTATAGTATATTTAATTTAGCATCTATTAAATATATAAAGAATTTAAAAATATATATATATATTTAAAATAATAACACTAATAACTAAATTGATGATTGGTATACTATTTTAGGCTATTAATAATAATTATCTTTATTATTTAACAATTGGCTATGTGTGTATGTGTTAAGGTAATTTGTAAAAGTTGTCTCAAAGAGCATTCCTTAACCTCTGAATCAAACATTAACTTGTTATAGTTTTATATTTTTTTAAATATATGTTGATTAATGATATCTGTTGATTTAAACAATTGTGGATACTTTTCAATCATATTACTTTGTATGCCAATGAGTTGTTGATCGGAGATTGAGAGATTATTTAATGTCCATTCCAATGCATCGTATTGAGAGTTACTGAAATAGTACTCTATACATTTGACAACATCGATTGATCTTTGGAAATAGTATTGATTTCGATGTTCCTCCAACCATTTAATGGTTTGATAGTTATAGTAGAGCGGTTTGTCTATGGTGGTGTTTTTGCATATCTCTGGTACGTTCGAATGCAACCACTCCATGATATCGAGACGCTCCTTGAAGATGGCGTGATTCATCGTTGCCGTTGTGAATAGATATCGGTTATCGTCTCTGTTTCTCGCGTGTAAGTACTTGACAAGATTTAAGTTACCAACGGTTATACTCTGATCGAGTATATCCAAATCGAATTCCTCATTGGTGTTCTTCTCGAACCACTCTACAAGCTCCATGTGTCCGTTCAGTGCGATTTTATCTAATATTCCCGAGGAGAATCCTTCGGTTCGATTTTTATGCAGCCAATCGACAATCGCTAAATTGCCTATTTTCGCAGCTTGATCGAAAGCAGCAGTTGTACAACCTTCAGTTCGATTGTAGTGCAGCCATTTCACCATTTCAAGTTGTTTTCTAAAGAGTACTCCATCTTTTATTGCCGTTCTATATTCATGACATGCATTATCCATAGCATTGGTTGTACATCCTTCACTTCTATTAAGATGGAGCCATTCCAGAATGTGAAAGTGTCCTAGCTCTGCACTTTTATCCATTGCATCGGTTGTACAACCAGTTGTTGTGTTTTCACTGAGCCATTTGACGAACTCGATATATCCATATTCTGCTGCGCGATCCATCGGTGATTCCAATGTACATTGGAATGTCGTATTGGTATGTAGCCACTTGAACAATTTTTGATTCTCAAAAATGAGAGCCATATCCAGTAGATCCTCAGAAAACTTGAATCCATATCTCAGCATCCGCTGGATAGTTTCTGTTTGACAATAACCAAAATTATCAGCTGGTAGTTCCTCTGTCATATCAATTAGATCGCTGTGTTCCTTCACCAGGTAATCTATCAACTGAAGATTATCGGTGCCAATTGCAATATACAGCATATTCGATTTCGCTAGATCCTGTGATCGATTAAGCACCAGCCATTCAATAATATCGATTCGACCTTTAATTGCTGCATTGTCAAAACAATTCTGTTGTCTCAATCTTAGCTTGGTAGAGAGAGAACGACTCTGTTCGTCGTCCAGATCTTCATTGGCTTTGAGAGTTAGGAATTTCAGTAACTCCAAATCTCCGGATAATGGTGCGGATGCCATTGCATTGGTGATGCTGAATCGCGATCTAAACGATTGGAATCTGTCCAGTAGATATCTAACGATATCAAATCTACCATACTCTGAAGCACACGACAACAAGTCATTGATAATACCTTGCTCCGATACTACTTTAAGTCTTCGATCGATCTCATAATAGTCCAAAAGATATTGAAACATCTCTAAGCTGCCACCTCTGATTGCTCCAACACAAACCGAAGAATCCATACTGAAAATCTGTGCACTCCTTGGAGGCACAGGAGTACTGGGATCATTTAGATAGGCCTTTAATAAATCGAAATAGCCATTGTATGCCAAGATTTCAGGTTGTTTTACAACTTCATCCCATTTATAAGATTTGAGATCATTCCATTTAGATATGATCTTAACTTGATTAAATATCAACTCTTTCAATACAATATTATTAAATAATGCTTGAAATAATATTTTATCCATATGAGTGACAATTATTGAATAAATAATTTGTAATTGACAATAGTAGAGTTTTTACAATAAGTCGAAATAAGATTTACTGCTATCCAAATCAAAATATCAAGATAATTTTAAGTAAAAAACTAAAAACAAGAAATAAAAAAGATAATTTGTTACGCACAAGATTGATAAACAGATAACATTAAAATGTTTAACTCATATAAAGAGTTGATTACGTTTGGGTTTCTTGGAAGTTCATTGACACAGTTGATATTCGATGGTGTGGTGTTGTATTTAGGTCATAGCACACCACGACAAGACGAAGACGATGTCGTTCTAAAATCGAGATTGATCAAGAGACGTATCGCTGCATATTCAATACCCGTTGCAAATGTATTGGGATTCTCTATTTCCTATGGCTGGACAAAGCTTCTAATGAGTATATATTCAAAGAATCCATGGTTATTCGGTATTCTTATGACATTACATGGTATACAATTTTTTAGGTAAACTTATACATATATTATATTTACATACTATTATAAATTAACACAACAATTAATACTTATTTGAAATATATATAACATAGTCCTGCATTTGGTTATTTGTTTAATATTAAAGCAATTTGTAGAGGTGGATCAAGAACTAGAAATGGTAAAGGAATAATGGATGAAATGATGGATAATACTGTGGAGGCAGTCTTTGACTACTCTAGATGGAGTGTAGTTTTCGCTTGTGGTGTTGGTTCAATTCCAATTTATGTATTAACATTTATGTACTATTATTTTTTTTAAGCAAGAAAGTTTGAATTGGTTGTTGGTTTTGGTGATAGGTTCCGATAGGTTTCTTTCCGATTACTACTAGCAGTCAAGTATAAAAAACCAAGACACCACTAGAAATCAAAACAATTTATAAAAATAAAGACAATATTTGTAAATAGTAATTTTATTATGTAAACTCTATGTCTTGTCTGTTGATAAAATTTTAAGTATTAACAATGTTTGCAAGTGATTTACGAAGTTCTGAGTTTTTTTGAATTTTTTTCGCAATCACTTGAAAAAAAAAAAAAAACAAAAAAATAATAAAAAATCATCATCAATTGATCATTATTATTCCAAATAATCATATATTACAAATAATTAATAATGTCATTCGTTAAATTCCTCCCAGAAACTGTCGTCAAGAGACTTCAAAACTCATGGTTAGAATACAGAAAGATTGGTATGACTTGCAACTTTTTATATATACATTATTATAGAATCATATCAAATTTAGCACTCTCGATCATCATTATCATCAACTACATAAACTAGCTTACAAATACAGATGCGATACAGATTCAGGTTAGATCAATCGATATATAATGGAAAACAATTTAGTAGTTGTATCAAGATAGCAAGAAAGAAAATAGATTTCACTCGGTTAAATAGATTACATAACTTTCATAGTTATTTCCATTCAATATTTTAGATAGATGATGATGAGGATGATGATTATTAATATTATGATGACAAAGATAATAATATGAAATAGTTAAATAAAGAGACAATTTAACTTACAATAGTGAAATTCATTATTATATATATATAGGATTGTACTATGCCGATCTTTACAATGAAACTCCAGTCATGAAGGAAGCCCTCAACAGATTGCCACCACAAGTCCTCGTCGAGAGAGACAGAAGAAAGGCTATTGCTTTTGATTGCAACGTTAAGAAGATTTACTTGCCAGGTAATACATATATATATATATATATTATCAAAGAAATTAATTTCTTGATCATCATATTATCATTTTACTAATCTTTTTATTTTTATATATAATCACTTCACATTTAATATATATTAAACAGAGAACTTATGGTCAGATTTAGAGAAGGATAAGATTTACACCGATCAAGTCGAAGGTGTCATGCAACAAGTCGAGAAGGAATTTGAAATCCGTCGTCAATTCAGAGAGTAAATTAGCAACACATTTCATACAAATTTAAATTATAAATATAAAGATAAACTATAGTATTACTAGACAGAACAGACAGCAGATTAAATATATTTTTTTATTTGATATCAAAACAAAACTTCAAAACAAAACAAAATTACATTATTATAAAAAAGTTATATAATATATAATATCAATATATCTTATAAACTTAATCAATATCTTATAATAATCGTTGTTTTAAATATTTATATTTGAATATAATTTAAGATTGATCTGTTGTTTTATTTATTTAAAATTTATTTTATATATATATAATGTAACGTTCGTTTGTTTAAAATATTATTATTTGATTTTCCTATGAAATGGTGAGTGGTAAATCCATGTCGTCTTCTTCTACTCTATTTGAGAATAGCTTGTAGTATCTTCCTCTCTTGTCCATGAGTTCGTTGTGATTACCTTCTTCAACGAGGTAACCCTTCTCCAATACAAAGATCTTGTCGCAGTCCTTGACGGCGGCGATCTTGTGAGCGACCATCACCACGGTGTGACCGTGTGTGAGCTTCTTGATCGAGTTGGTGATAGCCTCTTCACTCTCGGGGTCTAGCTCAGCGGTGATCTCATCGAGCAACATGATCTTACGCTTCGAGCAGATCGCTCTCGCCACGGCAATTCTCTTCTTCTGACCACCGGACAGCTGGTTACCGGCTTGACCGAGTTGTGTATCGTACTGATTGGGCAACTCCATGATAAAGTCGTGTGCGTTCGCCATCTTTGCTGCCTCTATGATCTCCTCGGTGGTCGGATTGTCCAGTGCGTAACCGATGTTCTGTGCGATCGTCTTGTCAAAGAGGTACGGGTGTTGATGCACAACGGTGACGAATGAACGTAGATTCGATGGACGAATCTTTGTGATGTCGATGCCGTCCAGGAAGATGGCACCTTCCTTCAGCTGGTAGAATTTAGCCATCAGCTCGAGACACGTTGACTTTCCGGAACCGGAGGGACCGACCAAACCGTAGCACTTTCCAGTCTCCAGCTTGAACGAGATGTTGTGGAGTACTTCGATATCCGGTCTTGTTGGATACTTGAACGATACACTCTTGAATTCGATTTCACCTTGTACATCGTCAAGATCTACAAATGTCGATGGTAGAGTTGTCATCTCACACACTGAAATACCATTCTCTGACATAAATGCATCTGCTTTCTTCTTTTCTTCTTTCTTTAATCTCTTTTGTTTCTTTGCTTCTGATTCTTCTTCATTATTATTGTTGTTGTTATTATTCTCTGAATCAACACCTGTTGGTGAATCACCTACTATATTATTGTTATTATTATTATTTGTTGTTTGACCATCTAAATCATTATTATTATTATTATTATTATTTGGTTCTGTCACACTAATTGAATTATCATTATTATTATTATTGTTGTTGTTATTATCATCATTATTATTGTTGTTATTATTATTATCATTATTGTTATCTTTGTCTTTTTCATTATCTTTAAGTGCACGTTTAAGAGCTTCTCTTTCAGCTACTTCTTCTTCTAGAGTTGTTCTCTTTCTTGGCGCAGATCTCAAGATGAGGAATACACGATGTGCAGATGCAAGAGATTGAACGTAGCTGACGTAGATACCAAAGATAGATGATGATGAGTCTACAACGTAACCGACGTACAGTGAGAAGGAAATGAGTAGACCCACTGAGAATTCACCGTTGATCGATAGGTAAGCACCGTAGTAGAGCACAGTGAATGCAAGTGACTCTACCATCAGCCATTTAATCGAAGCGGCGAAAGTGTTGGTGATAATCAAACGTCTGGCAGTGGCGAAAACACTTTGAAGATGCTCGATGTAACGTTCTATTTCACGCTCTTGCTTGCAGTAGGTAGTGACCACCTGAATGTTAACCATTGCTTCAGAGGCGCATTGCGATGCCTTACTGTTGTTGAACAGCAGCAGACGTGTCAGTTTCTTGGTGAACGACGACTGTACTTTAGTAACGATGACAAGCACTGGAACAGTGGCAAAGAATGCAAGCGACAACTTCCAAGAAATGGTAAACAAAAACACCAAACTACCAACAAACTTACAGGTGCTCGTAGCAAAAGTCATCAGGATACCGGCGACTGCAGATCTCAACATCGGTGCATCTACAATCAACACATTGATAAGAGTAGGAGTATTATTCTTATGGAAGAATCCCATATCTTGTGCCATAATTGCTTTAAATATTTTCTAATTAACAATAATATTAGTTAGTTATATGTTGTAATGAATACTCTTAATACTACTTACACCTTGAATACTCATAATCATAAGTTCACTAACGATACCAGATACCCAAGATGAAATGGTTGTAAATAAGAATTCAATGAATGCAAGTAAGAAGATAACAATGAATTGTGTTGTAAGGTCGGTGATTGATTTGGTAGTTGGAATGTCTTGAATGATGATACCGATGTAGTATGGCTGGAGAATGTTGGCTGCAGTGGCGATGAGTGAACAACCCGCTGAGAATACCAAACGGAGAATGAAAGGATGAACGAATGAATAGAGCTCGGGAATCGATACTTTGGCATCTTTTGGTTTCGGTGTGATCGATAGTCCCAGCGAGTTCTTGGCGTCGGCACCGTACTTCTTCTTATCCTTGTACTCTTTGTACTTGATGAGACCGACAATGAACAACAGCAGTGCCATCGTTGCACCAGCAACAATGATAACGATGTAGTTGTAATTCAAGAAAGCAGAACACGAACCGGTCAACGAGTTGTAGCTGAATCCAGAGTTACACGAGCTGACGATACAACTTCCCCACATCAAGTTCTTCTGACACTTCTTCTGACCGACACCGTTTGGCACCAAACAAACAATCATATCTGTAGATCCACACTCTGGACATTGTTCAGCCCATTGGAATTTACCAGGTCCTGTACCACTGATGACAATCGAGTATGGTTGTTCTTTGGAGATTAGAGTAGTACTGAGCACTGTGAATTTGTAAGTTACTCCATCGGTTGCTGGCGCTTGAATTTGTTCGACGTTGTTTCTTCTGTCGGGTGGAGATGGACCGCCCGTTGAAGATGGCTGTTGGTTTCCAAGTGTATAGGTAGAATCCAGGATCATTTCCAGATCGAGATCGTTCACCAAATCATAGACTGCACCTTGGAAAGCAGGCATGTCACTCCATACCAGTGTTGCTTTGATCGAACCAGAGTTGGGAACACCGCTGTTGTCTGAGTATCTAATGCAGTACGATGCATTGTATGTATTGTTCTGAACGAATAGCTGCTCTTTGAATACTGGATTCTCTGGATTGCTATTGTCGAATCCACCAATGAAGAATTGTGTTGGATTTGCAGCAGCTGGTGCTCCGTTCGATTGGAAGTTGAAAAAGTTACCGAGCTTGATTGCTCCCCAACCACTGACATACGAGGCACCTGGGAATGGTGGATTAACAGGGATTGGTGATATCTTGTTGTCTGGTGTGACCATGGTTCCGTTGAGCTGAGATGCCGAGTTGATAAGGATTGCTTTCAAGAGTGAGGCACTTGGGTTGATCGAGTTGGATGTATTCGGTGTACCATAGGGGAAGTATCCCTCCACCAAATATTGACGCAGCAATGTTGCTGCTCCTGCTACGTGTGGTGTTGCCATTGATGTTCCCTCGAGAGCGAGAAGTGAATCAGTCGATAGCGCTCCAGTGGCACCGCATTGGTTGGTATTGTTTTGTCCGTTCGACATTGAGGAGATGATAAATTGTCCGGGTGCAACAATATCTGGTTTGACACGAGAGTCGTGTGTTGGACCTTTCGAAGAGAATGAAGCAATGTTGTTTTGATTGTATAGCGCTGTATTGCTAGTTGTATTTCTGGTGGCTTGTGTCATTGATGGCGAACAACAGACTGCATAGAATTTGTTGGTTGCTTGCTTTGCACAGCAATCGGCAGATGTGAAATTACAGGTAGTCGGATCGATAAGACATGTTGAGCTAATGATACTCTGGATGGTGGCATCGTTTGGAATGTAATCTGGAGTCACTTTGAAACTATCGGTTGAACTCTGTTGTGCACCGACGGTGAGACAGTTCTTTGCTACAGCTTGAGTGAGCAGTGATAGATATGCAGATTGACCGTCATTACCAGCTGCTCTGACAATGAGCATATCGGGATGACTCCAAACAAACTCATCGATCTCTCTCGAAGGCAAACCATAGAGTGCATCCCAACCAGTAGATGAATGCGATCCCCATGAATCACTATGAACTCTTGCACCAGTATCATACACCTTCTGATACATCGAAATCAAATCACCTGGTTCTGGATTAGTTCCATTAATTGAGATATCGACAAATGCAATCTTGGCATTATAGGCAGTTCCACGGAATTGTGCAACCGGTTGACTAGCATCAATTGTCATACCTGCTACAGAACCGGCCTATATAAAAAAGATTTGATCAATTTTAAAAATGTTAGTCATTTAATTGATTACTTGCTTGATTGATAAGTAATGATTACTTACAACATGAGTACCATGTCCTTGAACAACATCGAATTGATCACCTTCCGATGAATTGTAGTAGTATGCAATGACTTTTCTATGATTCTTGTTGATGGTGTTGTAGGGAGTTGGTGTGTTTGGATCGTTGAAGAAACAATGTGACATGTCGAGACCGGTATCGGCGATACCAACGATTTGACCGTCACCCTTGATTGGGACACGAGTGTAGTCGTTGAGTGGAAGGTTGGCACCGGTCGAGGTCGCCAACATAATGGGTGGTGCAAATTTATTGGCGAGAACGACTTGTCCTAGTTTCTCAATGGTATGCGATTCCAGTTGTTCGGCAATCCAATTGTACACCAATCTCTCTGTCTTTAGAATGTTACATCCAGCTCTCTCGCATTGCAGCGAGACGGTGATACGCTTTGGCGAGCCAGAGACAATCGAGACACGCGCATACACGCCAACGAGCTCAGTGACTGCTCGATTCCAACGATTGAGAAGATCCGACATTTCATGCTCCAACAATCCGAATGACAGTGCAACAACCACCTTTCCATAGGGTTCTCTGTGCTCCGAGTTCAAGTGTGGCAAGTAGAGCTTGTGAATTGCATCCAATTTGCCGACCCACGATACCCATTGATTGGAATCGAGTTGGTGAGCTTGGTCATGAGACATAAACACCAGGAATGAATCTTCGGGAATGTAGGAGACGATCTGCGAACGGTAGGAAGTGGAGATGGTCGATGGTGCCACCGGTTGTGTCGCCACTAGGAACTGCTCGAGCTTTTCGCGTTGTTCATAGTTGATCTTTGTTGGCATGTGTACGATGTAACTATCGAACTGCGAGATATACTGGTGAAGCTCGTTGTCCTGAACAAACAGTGACTTTGAACGCTGCAACCTCAACGACGCGAAACTAACTGAGTGTTTGCTACTCGACATCGATGGTCTCTGAGCTGGATTGATATTGCCATTCTTTAGGAGAATCAACTTGTTTGACTTTGGTTTCGTCTGATGTTGAAAACCTTTATAGATCATATCAGACAGACCAACATTGAAATACGATAAAAGTGATCGATCACTGTACTTTCCGACTACTACATCTTCTTGATTATTGCTATTACTTTTAATTATATTATTTACACTAACTATAAAACATAAAACTACTAATATTAATGAAAGATGTATACATCTTTCAATGAGTCCTTTAAATGAAAGGATCATTTTTTTTTTTTCCAGATAGTTTTTTTTTTTTCCAAAAAAAACTTTTTTTAATTATTATTTGTAATATATATATATATTAATTATATTTGTTTTGTTTAAATATTAATAAATAATAAGAATCTGTTTAATTGATATTGATGAAAATAATAAAAATTTCTTTAAATTAGTTTTTGTTTATATGGTGAAGTTTATTTGGTATTACAAAAAAAACAACAGACAAACTGGAAAAATATACTTGATTAAATTTTCGGATATAAAAAGATAATTATCAAGTATTGTTTTCCAAATAGAAACTAAAAGTACTTCAATGATGAATTATAAATAGAAATTAGAGTCGAATATCAATAATATTTTTACAACTACTTTTAGTATTAATTAATGTGTGTTTGGTGAACAAATTAAAATTAAATATATATCCAATTGAAAAGAAAAGCAAACACCACAAAAACAATATAAACTAATTACTAAACTAAATATACTAATAAAGTGAACAAACAATTACTATTATTATAATTACTGAGTGAATAGATAATAAACAATTATATACTTATATAATTAATTGTTTGATTTGAAAACTAATTAAAATAAGTTTTTTTATTTATCTGTTTGTACTTCTGCTTGTTTGCTTTTTTGTACAATTCTATTAATTAATTTTGTTTATTTAACTAGTTTTGTTTTATTTGTGTTATATTTTATGTTTTGTTTTTGGTTTGTTTGATCAAATCTATCTCTTGCCAACAAGATTAATTTTAGGTTAAAACACATTACATCAACATTCATCAAAAATAATATTAACAACTACAGTAATAGTCTATTCTATTCTATTCTCATGAGTGAAAATAGAATGAATGATCAGAATTTGAGCTTTGTTGAAAGGAATATATAGTTAATATCACCAAAGAGAAGATGGTGGTAGTGGTGTTGGTGGTAGGTGACCCTTTGACTGATGTTTAGTTTGCTTTTTTTGAACATAGATTGATTGATTATATAATAAAAATTATTTTGTTTCTGTGTGTTGTGTCTTTATTTATCCTAATTATTAATCAAATTTGGAAATTACACAAACAGTAGGTTTTGCCCCTTACAAATTGATACTGATGATCATCAATTATATAACTAAAAGGGTAGTATCATTCCATTCATTTTAAATAAAAACTATATAATATACAATATTATTTATATAAAATAAACACGGTGGTTGTTTAGTGTGTGTGGGAAATCAGGAAAGATGAGAGTGAGATGTGGTGGGTATGATATGTTATATAACAATCACAAATTGATCAATAGAACTGGTTATATATTGGTTCTACAGTTGTTTTAAAAACAAAGAAATTTGAACCATTAATAATAATATTGACTCTTCGCCAGTGAGCTAACTAACAACAAACAAACAACACAAAAATATAATTTTTTTTAATTAAAGATATATAAATAAAATGATGTTTATTTTTTATTAAAAATTATAATAAAAAAACACTTGACCACACTTCATTTTCTTTTCAGTTGAGCAAATGAAATGATTGACAGATGAGATTGAAAAGATAGACAATTAACAACATCAACAACACTAGATTTTATCAGAAAAATAAGATAATTGTGATGTGTATCATCATAAAAAAGACTTTATATAACATATAAAATTTAACAAAATTTTATAAAAGTTGCATCATCATTAAATCATTAACACACTAATAAATTTGAATTTGAATTGATTGATATACATACCAATATTATATTTATGGTCATTATATTAATGATTGATTTATCTAAAATCCCTGTTCCAATAATGACACCAAATTAATTAAAAAATAATGATAATCACTAATGGCCAACAATCTAAAATCTCTTAAATGTTGATTGTGGTGTTGCTTCTGTACAATGTGAAAATAAAAAATAGATAGACAGATAAAGTTGTTTGATTAAGAAATGAAACAATATAAAATAATTATTTAGTTTTATAAAATAAAAATGTGACTGTATTCTACTTTGTGAATTATATTTAGATACCACTCTCTCTCTCTAATATTATTTTTATTTTGAAAATGAGCTGTTATAGATTAACAATACAGTTTCTGTTGAGATCGATCCAATCAGAACATGATATAGTCTGATTGCAAGGTGGGGGTGGCTCTATATGTCTATATTTGGCTAGGTTGATGTTACCTGTGGGATTGTGAAGAGACATGAAAATTAATGACCGATGTATCTACACCTCATTTTTGTTTAACTAATTTATTGAATCAATGATTGTCTCACCGTGCAGTAAGTAGTGATTTCATATTATTTGTTTTTTGTTTTTATTTTTAAATTTAAATTTTATAATGATAATAATTTTACCACACCACCCACAAGTTGTTTGATTAATAACTGTTGTAAAAAAACCATAAAAGCCTTAACCACAAATTTAATTCAAATTTGATTGGTGTAATTCCCCCACTAAAAATTATTTTTAAAAAAAAAAAACATCCCTAATTTTCATTACAACTCCCAATGCTATTTTGATTCGATTCATTTTTCAGTTTACAACCAAACAAATAAAGATAAATAAACAGGTGATTTTTTAAAGACACACATGTTTGCTATAAGATATTTGTTGACATAGTAAAAATAGTTCTTTTTTCACATATACTTGTCACTATAATATTATTTAAGAGGACTAAACAACACTTTTGAATCTTTTCATCAATTACCACTTGTAAAGTTTGCACATGAATAAAAGGAAGAACCATTCCTACCGTTTTGTCTTGGCTTCATATGAATTCCACATCTACACTTTGGACGATCACCACAGAAACCCAAAAGAATTAATTTGTTGATTTTTCTTTTGGTATCAAATTTGTCTTCGTTAAATTCTTCAATCTCTTTACAGATTGAACTTCTGTATTGTAAGCACAAAAAAAAACATTAGCAACAGAAAATTAATTACAAAAAATATATAATAAATTGTACGACATGATCAGAGTTTTCATTTTTTGAATATCATAGATAAATAAATCTAGATAAATTAAATTCAATAATTAAAATCTTTCAAGTTTATTAAAACATCACTTAAATTACAATATGATAATCATTATATTATGTTTTTGGATTAAATTGAATTGTTTGGCATAGTTAAACATACACGCTTTAGAGAAGCTTCTCAAAATTGTAATAGTTATTATCGGATATATTACAAAGTCTGTTGAACGAGACAACTAAATTACCTGTTGATAGTTGTAGTAATAATAAGTGATGTAATTAGTACTTACTATATTACCCATTTGATTAAGTTGTTTTAATATTGCCGATTGCTTACCTTCTTCAAACTTCCATACCCAATAACCAGTTTGTTTCTTATCACAACGGAAAATAATTTTACCATTTGCAGTGTTCTCAATGAATGCCTCCTTGACCATTTCATCAGCACACTTCTTTACGATATTTGTAGAGATTGCTTTAAGGACATCATTGAATGTTTCACCAATACGTGTCTTATCGGATTCACTCTCCAAAAATGGATAGATATCATCGAATGAAGATGATTCAACACCCCAGTCAGTACCAAGACATGTTTTAATCTTTTCGATCGATTCATTCATTCTCTCTTGATATTCTTTCATATTGAGACGACTTGCCAAACTCAAAACACCTGGTGAACTTAACTATAAAAACCGGATAATAATAATAATTAATATTTAATTGTTGTTATTATTAATCCTGTAAATTAACTATAATGATAGATTTTTTTAAAATAAAAATACTTACGACTTTAATGAAATCAAGATAACTGTTATCATTAATATTACAAATCTGTCTGAAGGAGACAACCAAATCTCCGTTGGAAAACTCCCAAATCCAGTTTGCCGATTGTTTTGGTGCAATACGGAAGACAATTCTTGCATTTGCAGTTGACTCGATGAATGCCTCCAATGTCATCTCTTCTTTACATCTCTTTTCAATATTAGAGACAATATTTGAAATGATTTCAGAGAATGTCTCACCAAGACGACTTTTATTTCCTTCATCCAATGATGGGTAGACCTATAAATAGAGAATATTTATAAATATTAATTAGTATAAGAGTTAATAATTTGAATTCCTGGTAATTTTTATTATTATTATTATACATACTTGTTCCAAAGCTGCTTGATCATAACTCCAATCCATTTTAGTTACAACCTTTAATCTTTCGAAACAAGCATCGAATTTCTCTTGATACTTCTTTAGATCGAGACGAGTGACCAATGAGTATACACCTGGTACTGGTAATACCTTGACGAAATCATGATAGTTGTTATCGGAGATATTACTAAGAGATTTGAAATTGATAATCAATGATCCGTTGGAAAACTCCCACAACCACGTCGATGATTGTTTTGGTGCTAAACGGAATATAATAGTAGCATTTGGAGTTGCCTCTACAAAAGCTTCTAAAATCAATTCATCCTTGCAACGTCTTTCAATATTGGTTGCAATATTCGAGAGGATATCAGCAAATGTTTCACCAATACGATTTCTATTTCCTTCATCAAATGAGGGATAGACCTATATTTATAAAAATAACAGAACATTAGTACAATCCCTAATTAATCTTATCGACCATCACCTCCAATAATTAATACATACTTGTTCAAGTGATGCTTCATCATAAACCCAGTTTTGTTTGGTTGCAGCATTGATTCTCTCGAATGCCTGATCGAACTTCTCCTTATACTTTTGTAAATCCAAACGAGAAACCAAGGAGAAAACACCCTCAACTTTAAGGACCTTTGTAAAATCAAAGTATGAATTATCATTGATGTTGGCAAGTTGTTTGAAACCTATTATTGTAATAATAATATATTAGTATTTAAAAGAATGATAACATTATTAATAATAAATTGATTCTTACTGATAATCATTTGATTATTCTCAAAAGACCATAACCAATAGGTAGATTGCTTTGGTGCCAATCTAAAGCCAATTATACCGGATTGGGTATTTTCAAGGAAGGCCTCAAGTGTTATATCATCTTTGCAACGCTTCTCAATGTTGGAAACAGCATACTCCAAAATCTGAGCAAAGGTATCACCGAATGATTCCTTTTGTGAGACGGTATCGAATGCTGGGTAGACCTGCTCCATTGAGGCGTCGTCGAAACAGAAATCACGCTTGGTGACAGCCGATAGCTTTTCAAAGGCAGCTTGGATCTTCTCTTGGTTCTTAATAAGATTCAAACGAGTACCCAAGGTGTAGGTACCCTCAGTCGGTGTGATTGTGTAGAGCTTGGCATATCCGGCATCATTGATATTTGCAATCGAGGCTCTGAATAGCAATTGGAGTGCACCACCACTGAATTCATATTTCCAATAGGTTGAATTCTTCTTGTCTTGATTGACGGCAACAACAACCTTGGCAGCGGAATTTGCATTGATCAATGCTTCCTTTACAATCTCATCTTTGGCGGCAGTGGTAACACACTTACTAATTTGTGGACATAAAGATTTATAAAATACATCACCCTAATTAATTGTATATTTATATTAATATTCTCTCTTTTTTGATTGTTATCATCAATGATAAATTAAATTTTTTATAATTTACAATTTGTTTTTGAGTGTTGGCATCAAGTAGATCAAAGAGGACGTCCCAGTCAAACTCTATTTTCCATTCTACACCGAGAGCAGTTTTAATCTCTTCCTCTGCTTTGGTTAAGAATTCTTCATTATCACGTAATGATTTTCTAAATAAATTAAATCATAAATATATGAGTGACGATTGATGATTATGATAAAAAACACTACAATAGTGATTTATAATTGTAATTACCTTGCTGTTAAAGGGAATGGCATTTATTTCTTATTTATGTAAGTATAAGTATAAATTATAAGTATAAAGAAGTATTATTGTGTGGATTAAAATTAATAAATTTTTGTTTGTTTTTTGTTAAATCTAACTCTTGATTGGGGAGGTGGAAAAAAATAAGATTTTTGTGAATAAAAAGATCTTTAAAAACTGTTTTTGGATCCAAAAAAAAGTGTTGGGTTGATTAAAATTTTAAAATCATCACGATGAATGATGAATCGAATTCAGACTATTTTATTTATTTTAATTTTTTGTAAATTTAGATTTTTTTTTAAAATGAAATCATGCATTTTTGTCAGTTGAGTGGATTTATGATCGTTTATCACATCTACAAAAAAGTATTTATTTATGAGTTGCAAAAAAAAATCTACTAGTTCTTTTATCTCTCTATCTTTATTGACAAATTTTTATTTCATTCACAACAACTTTGAAGATCATTGAGAATCTTTCGGTTTTTGATTGATAATCTATTGAAATAAAAAAAAAAGCTACAATAGATTCATCAATTATATTATTTGTTAAAGATTGATGATGATGATGATGGTGAACATTGTTTTGTATGAATTGGATATGAATTGGATTGTAGTTTAGTTCTAGAAACCAAGATCGTTGAAACCATCTATGATCTTTGTGATACAAGACGGACAGTAGAGTTGACCGCATATCACTTTCGGGTTGTGGTCGAGTGCACGGTCACAACTGGCACATCGTCGATTTCTCTGTTTGAGCGCCTGGTACTCCTTCTCGCAACGCACACAATGGATCTTGTCGTGCTTTCGCTTGGCGTGTGGCGCATTCTTTGGTATGTCTACAGAGCATCCACTGCATGTCAGCACCTTGTCGATGATCTCCAGATGCGGGTTGTCATTGATGCCAGCAACCGATGGTGAACCAGGTGTGCTATTACTGCCGTTACCGATGGGATTGACCATTGAAGTCGATTCCAGTTGACTAGAGCGTTTCTCCGACGTGTAGTCATCGATGATCTCGGCACTCGATATCTCATTCTGATGCATTTGGAATGCTGGTTTCAAAGATCGTTGCCTCTTGATTGAAAAATCTACAAAATCTCTTCCTCCCATCATGGAAAAACCTCTCATTCTCATTTTTGGACTACCATCTTTAGTTGCTGTTGTTGTTTTTTGTTGTTGTTGTTGCTGTTGTTGTTTGTTTGATGTTCGACTACTATTTACATTGTTTGATGATTGTTGTTGTTGTTTTTTATTCGATGGTGACTTTCCTTTTGAATCACTATTTGATTTTCCTATAAAGAAATCAAATATATTTGCATTTGATTTGGTTGATTCTTCATGCGTAGATGTCGTCTCTGAAGAACTCACACCATTTTGATCGGAATCATCATGATTATTAAAACTACTACTACTATTTATATTATTTAAACTACTATTATTATTATTGTTATTTATCATATTTATATTACTTAAACTATTATGGTTATTATTACTATTGTTATTATTATTATTATTGTTGTTGTTGTTGTTGTTGTTGTTGTTGTTGTTATTGTTATTATTATTTATATTTGATTTCAACTCTTGTATTTGAGATTCTAATTGATCTCTTTGTTCTCTTAAAATTAATTGTACTTTCTCTTGATCCTCTACGTATTTCTGTTTGTCTTCGAGTAATTGCTTCTGCGTTTTACTCTTTGTTTTGCGCTTTGCTATGATTTGGTTGAGTTGTTCGATTTGATCGGCCTGCTCCTTCAGCTGACTCTTTAGATCAGCGATGGATTTCAGTAGAGTTTGACTCTCTTTCTTTGTCTTGTTGCTCTCATTATCGAGTATCGATTGGTTGAATTCCAGCGAGGTTATCTTGTTCTGCAGAGACTTGATACTGTAGTCTAGAATGGAACTCAACTCTGTGTTGTGCTTACCGTGATTACCATTGCCATTGACCAAACTAATATTTACACTTCCAACTCCTACTCCTCCGCCAGCGGTTAACACTCCACCGCTATCGATGTTGCCACCACCGCCACCGTTACAATGTACATTGGTATCCAATTGATTCTTCTCTATGATTTCCAGGAGATAGTCTTTCTCCTTGCGAAGATTCAGCATCTCCATCTCACGAGACTCGCAAATCTGTGTTTTAAAGACGATCTGATTCTTTAGTTCATCGATGGTTTCATGCACTTTCTCAGAGTCCGCCAGTAAATCTGCGTTTCTCTGATTGGAAATCTCTTTCTCCTCGATCAACTTTGTCTTTTCGCTGGTGAGTGTCTTAATTGCCGAATCCTTGAGTTGTGAGAACTCGACGAGTGAGTCGCACCGTGTCAGAACCTGATATCCCATGTATCGACAGTGATATGCTTCGAATATTCTCATCTGTTTGATATCGTTCAGCGGATACAACGGTTTATCGTCCTGCAAAAAGAGTGGGTTGGTAAAGGCGACGCGATTCGACTCGACGTACGACCAGAACGATGGTGTCGTTCCCGACGCGCGGTTCGATCGCTCCTTCTCAGAGTCGCAGAGGAACGTTCCAAACTGGTTGGAGTGCAGTGCGTCTAGCATCTCCACCAGCAGCCGCTCATTGAATTCAAAGTGTCGCGGGAATTGATTGGTGATCTGCCAGACACAGTCGACAAACTGTATGAAAATAGGCGAACGGTCGTCGGCGATCTTGCCATGAGTTCGACGCCAAAACATGTGTCCAAAAGATAGCCACTCCTTCTCAATCAACACAGCGAATCCCTCGATCGTGCGGTAGTAGCTATCGAGCATCAGCATCGAAAGCGAACTAAGCTGGCTGGTACGATCCCACCCATCCGAACAATGAATGAGAACCGAGCGATTGTCCTCGATCAACTCAACAATACGCACGGACGACTCTATCAGCAGCAATATATTCTCGAACCACTTGGAATTCTCGAGATTCGTAAAGAAGTGCAGCTGGTCCGTTACCGACTCTGCTATGGCGTCGCGCAGCTTCTTGTAGCTGGAACGCATTTCGTGTATGTTTCCGATGCCAGCGAATTCGAGCACCGTGTTTTTGTACCGGTGAATATTCTCATAGCCTGCGCCCATTGCACGATTGGCCAGAGCATTCACGTGTGGACGCGCGTCCACCACCGTCAGATTCTGATTGCCGCTGGCAGCGATTATCAAGCTGATCAACTTTTCATCCTCCGGACAATTGTTACTGGACACACCAACCTTTGGTTGCGAACTACGCACAATCACCGAGTTTCTCTGTCGGTGTCGCCAACACAACACCGGTAATCTTCTTCCGGTGCGATAGTTTGCCACCTTTGACAGTATCTCCTGACTTCCAAATGGTACAGCCAATATCTTTGGATAGGTATCACACAGTGCATAGTCAGAGTTTACATAGGTTATTACCCATTGACTGATTTTCGATGTCGTTGATATTCCTTGTCTTTTATATTCCTTGAGAATAATAAGCAAAACGAATTTGTTAAAAACGAGTTTGAACATGATTGATAACAACTGTTGACTTTAGATCTACTTACTTGTACAGCATCGTATATTCTCCAACCTTTTGTATCGGGATATCTGTCTTGATTGAAAAATGCAAATGCTTTCTCTATTGTATAGGGATAGAGGTTGTGGAATCGCTTTTCCACTTCATCGAGAAAGTCAGTGTCAGTCTTGCCAAAGTAGAACTTGAGAATACGAATATCTTTACAGTGAATCTCTACGATCTGATCTCTTTTGTTGGTGGATCGCTCAAACTTTGCGATCATTCCCAGTGGTATCTCAACAGACTCTTTCTTCTTATTGGAATGCATCGGATTGAATGCAAACCTGTAGTTTGTCAAGTAAAAATATCCTGTAAGTGGTCCTTCATCTGTATGTTTACTACTATATGATTTCCACTCTATCTTTTCACCAGAGAACTATAAAACAAACAAATATATAATATAAAACAAATTAGACAATATTAATCTACTTTAATCATCATCATTTTCATTTCATAATCAAGTATAACATAACATAACATAACATAAACATACCTTCCAAAAAAAGTTATCAACTAGATTCGACATGTTTAAACCTTCCTTCTTTCTTTGTTTCTCTTGAATGAATGATCGATTGACTAACTACTACGACTACAACAACAACTACTACTACTAACTACTTCCTAAAACAAAAAAAAAAGTCTATCTTTTAATATGTAACCATATATAATATTTATATATAATTTAATATATAAAAGTAAACTTTTTTTAATTTTACTTTATTAGAGTGTTTGTGTGTGAGTTGTAAAAGTAAGAAGTTCAACCTATTCTTTTCTAATTGGTACTACTAACTACTGCTACTATTTTTTTAATATTATAAAAACAAAATCAATAATGAACAAAAAAAAACAACAAAACACACAATGAATGACAAACTTGTTAACAATAAATAACCTAACTAATATGGTGTTAAAAAAATAAATAATAGAAAGTCACAAAGTTATAGAATAATTAATAAAAACAATATAAATTATAATATTATATTTATATTTTTATTTTGATTTTTTTTTAAATTATTTTTTTCCAAAACCTATGGTTTCGTTGTTTGTTTATTGGTTTTTGGGCATACCCAGTATTGGAGTTGCATTCATATCAAAAAAAAAAAAAAAAAATCATAACACACAAATTGATATTTGTAAAAGTTTATTTAATAAAAGTTTAATGAAAAGTAGGCTAACAAGTTCAAAAAAAACTAAAGATCTTTAATAATCAAGATCTTAATTTAGTTAAGGTGAAATAAAAAAGAAAAGAAGGATCTAAATTATTGCTATAATACAAATTTGAGATAATAGTTTATTTTAATTACTTAAAACTACTGTTATTAATGTGAGTTGTTGTTGTTGTTGTTGTTTTCCTTCTTTGTCGAATTGATCAACTTTTTTTTTTAAATATGATTGCTGTTGTAGTTGTTTCTTAAATTAATTAATCTATACATAATTTGAAACTGATTTCATAATTCCAAGAGTTAAATAGAAAAGTATCGATGCTAAAACGATATCTATATTGTTGTTGTTATTTGAAAGTATATATAAAGTAAGTAAGTAATCTATTCTATTTATTTATTTTAGATATAAAATCATAAACTAGTTATAATTTCTCTTATATAATTGAAAGATAATTTACAACAACAAAGTTTTTCTTTGGTTTGAAACATAGATAGACCAGAGATCTGCTCAAATTGGAAAAATATATTATCCTTTCTTGGGATAGTGTTCTTTCTAAAGTCTCTTTTAATGATATCTTCTTGTCTAAGTGTAGTATCTTTCATTTTCTATTTAATTTGTATATTTATATATAAATATATTTAATGTAATACTATCAATTTTGAAAAACAAACAAACAATACAATCAACATTTTCTCTGGTCATTAATAACCCTTTTTTAAAAAAATAAATCAAAAAAAAAAACTTTTAAAAAAAACGACAATCATAATCTCAAAAAATGACCTTACAATGTGTGTGACCTGTCAGAAATCAGTTCAATTAATATATCAACAATAAAAGATTTCTATTTATCTTTATGAATTCAATAAATAAATAAATAAAGATAAAGTTTGTTTATATATAGATTTTATTTATTATTAAAAAATGAAAATAATAATTAAAATGTTTTGTTTTTTCTTATTTTTCATAGAGATGAGTCATAAAAATGAGTCACGCACTCTGCTATCACTTTTTTTTGTTTTAAACTTACACTACTTGTGTGTGTGTGTGTGTGTGTTTAGAGGTTAATGAATACAATAAATGACTCATAGATAGATTAGATAGAATTATTGTTACTTGATAGGTAATCCCAATAACTAGCTAATTACAGTAAGTAGTAGATTTGTCTTTTTTGTATTTTCATTATTGTTGTTGCTAAAAAAGAAAGAAGTGATATTTGTTTGTTTCGTTGCTTTTACCAGCATTGCATTATTTACTTCTTGTTGAATCATAACTTTAAAGATTCGTTTTAGAATACCTGAATATATATGAAGATGAAAAAAATAAAAACAAAAACAACACAAAACTATAAATAATCATTTTTGTTGTTGAGTTTTTAATTACATAAATTACATCAAAGAAGAAGATCAACAACAACAACAACAAATTGTATATAAATTAAATTAACATTAAAATTTACTATCACATTTATATTTTAACAACAGAAGTTTTAAAATATATATTCATATTAATAATTCATAAAATAATAATGTTTTTATTTGATTGGTTCGAAGCATTTCTAAATTGGTTGGGATTCCTCAAGAAAGAAGGTTCTCTGATTATCATTGGACTTGGAAATGCAGGAAAGACAACACTACTTCAAGTTCTATCGAAAGATGTATTGAAAGCACATATGCCAACACAAAGACCTCATATGGATCATTTTGTAAGTGATTGCGTTTCCTCAGGAATCACAATAATAATGTAAACATTTATTAATATATTGTTACAAAATAACTGATAGGTTGCATCGAATGTTACATTTAAGGCATGGGATCTGGGTGGACAACAAGGCTTGAGAGCACTCTGGAGAAACTATACTGCTGGTAGCAGTGATTCCTCGAAACTCATTGTTATATTCATGGTTGACACAACCGATCCCCAACAACTGGGTGAAGCCAAAGCTGAGTTACACGATGCATTAGAGTATACAAACGGTGCACCAATGCTGATAGTTGGTAGTAAAATTGATAGACCAGTATGTATAATTATTTCTATTATTTCTATTTTTACTGCTATTTTCCGAAGCTTATTATTAACTCAATGAATCAATATTAAGGGATTGAATAGAGAACAATTGATTCAGGCATTGGATTTAAATAGCCATATGTTGGGATTGAACGAGAATTCACCACGTATAATGGATGTTTTGATGGTATCGTCAGTGTCAAGAAAAGGTGTACCTGAACTTATGAATTGGTTATCAAAATGTCATTCAATATCCAACAAATAATAATTCCGATCCTGGAATTTTTCAGAGAAAAAAGGTCTATTCCAAAATTAATGTATGAATGAATGTTTTTTATAATCAATAAAGATTGTATTATAAATTTAATATTAAAGTTTATCTCTTTGAGTTATTTAAAGTCAAATCTGAACTAAACTAGCTCCTTTTAAAATGTTTAAAAACTTATCACTTTTCAAAACACATGGTTGATGGTTTGGTTTTTTTTTTTTTTTTCAGTTTGTTTTTTTTTTTTTTTTTTGCAACTTTTTTTTTTAACAACAAATTAGTTTGTATTAATAGTTAATATAATATATAGTTAGTTTATATTTATAAATAGTTTTTATATATAAAAATGGATCAATCATTAGATTCAATCATTTCTACACAAAGAAAACAAAAGAGATCACTACCAAAAGCAGCAAGTATTGCTGGAGGCGGTGGTGGTGAATCTCAAACCTCTACAAATCAATCACCATTAGAGTCGAGTTTGGGTGATATCATCAAATCAAAGAAAAAGGATTCATTTTATGTAAAAAAGAGAGATAACAATTATAAGAAACATAATCAACATCAACAACACAATAATAATCATCATCATCATCATCATGTATGTAATAAAATCATCGTTGAAAGATTATACCAACATTTTTATTTAATGAGACAAATCTTATAATATATATTTAGAACAAACATAATAACAATAGTAATGGAGGAAATGGAGAAATAGTAATAACAATCAAGAATGATCAACAATTTAGACCATTACATCAATATCAACAACAGCAGCATCAAAATAATAACTATAACAATAATAGAAACAACAATGACTATAGAAATCAAGCATTACTCAATAGAAAGAGAAACTTGGCAAAGAAGATCGATCACTCTTTGTTTGACTCTAGAGGTATCAGAGACTATAGTCAGGTCGAGAAGAGAGAACGCGATGAAAACAATGTTACTTTGCGTGTCGCCAACATTGCGCCGTCCGTCACACAGAGTGATCTGACCAAGGTGTTCAGTGTCATCGGTAAACTAAAGGATGTAGACTTACTCACACATCTCTCACCGGTAGAAGCAATCGTCACCTACCACCGTAGAATCGACGCTCTCACAGCGATCGACAGATTCAACGGTGTTCCAATCGATGGCTCCGAACTAAAGATCTCATTGGACTTGAACAACACACTATCACCAAGCAACAGCAACAACACAACCACAACAACAACAACCACCTCCACAACCTTTACAATCATCTCACCAACTTTATCGGAATCGTCAGAGCATTTAGATGAAATGGTAAATTAAAGTTTGTTTTCCAATACAAAAAAAAAAAAAGTATTCAAAAAAAAATAAATATAAAATAAAAATTAACTATATATATATATAGTAATTAATATATTTGTCACACATTAAAATATATATAAACAAAAAAAGTAATAATAATAAATAATAAAAAATCAATAAATGTAAAATGTAATAACTGGTACCAAAGATTGTTATTGAACATTTTTTTGGTAAAGATCTTGAACAAATATTCATATTATTTTTTTTTTCATTTTTTTTCAAATTTTTCAAAAATTCTCCTCAAATCGTTTCTTTTGGTACTGTTATTTTTTGTTTTTTAATATATATATAAATTGTATTTCTAAAATTAAAAATAAATTAAATTAAATAAAATGACAGATAATATAAAATTAAGTTTATCTGATGTCATTAAAAAGAGAAAAGATAGAACAAAGAGTAAAAAGTTGACTTTATCTTCAAAGGTATGAATGAATGAATGAGAAACACAGTTACATTAAAGATAGAACTATGACTGACATGACTATCAATCACACATGTGATATTAATATTATTGATAGCCAATTGCAAAACCAGTTAAACCGGTTAGATCTTCAAAGAGACCAGTTACAACAACAACAACTACAACATCTGCACCAAAGTTAAAGACAGGCAAAGCAGATGATTTACCAAATCTAAGAATCACCATTGAAAATAAAGATGCAAAGAAAACAGCAGCAGCAGCAAAGCCAAAGCTTACAGAGCTGAGAATCACAACAGAGAACAATCTATTCAAGGGTGGTGAGACAGACACCTTGGTAAAGTCAAGAAAATCACCAAAGAGATCACCTCTTGTACAGGCACCACTACGCAGATCATCTCCTATTCTTGGTGGTGGAGCCAGACCTCATAGGGAAGACAGAGGAGGAGATCTAGAGAGAGGAGGAAGAAGATCTGGCGGTGGTGGTGGCGGTAGAGGTGGTGTTGTTGGTGGATTGGTCATCAGTAGACCAATTAGAGGTGCAAGAGGTGGTGTCATAAGAAGAAAAGACGATATCAGAGATAGATTTGAAGATGATATCTATGACGACGATAATAACAATAATAACAATAACAACCACCACCATACTAGCGGTGGAGCAACTCATCATTATCATATATACAACGATGGCGGACCCCACAGATTCGAATCATCAGCACCATTCTCACTCAAGAGTAGAAATCCAAATCACGAAGAAAATAGATTGCGAACCAGCATCTTTGACAATCGAAATCCTGCACCACGTCAATACTTTAGTGGTTATCGTCTAAAGATTCATAACTTTGGTTATGATGTAACTGAAGAGAATTTAAAGGTAAATTATAAGTTTAAACAGATTGGTATTTATATAATATTAACTCTTTTCCATCTATAATTATAAAACTTAGTCTATTTTCAATAAGGCAGGTGATGTAAAAGAAGTTAGAATACAATACGACAGAAGTAGCAGATCAATGGGAACAGCATACGTAATTTATTATCAAGAAAGTGATGCAATCGATGCAATTAAACATTTCAATGGAGCCATGATCGATAAGAATAGAATTAAAGTAGAACGTGATTTTGCCTGAAAGCAATTAACAACAACAACAAAAACTTCAATACCTAATTGATTGATTACTCCAATACAATAACAACAACAAAGTATTATTATAAATTAATAAATAACAAATAAATCAATTAAAATCAAATTCATATATCTAAAAACATAGGTAGTTTAAACAAACAAGAGTAATCATAATAAAAAGCAAAACAAGTTAACTAAAACACAAGTTTCATTTTAAATTTAAAGTTGATTTATTACAGAAAAATAAAGTATTATTAAAAATATACAAAAGAAAGAATTATTCTTAATTATGAAACAACAAACTATCGCTTATCCATTGCCGATGAACCTCTGACTCTGGCATTTGATCTATCTCTGATTTGGTCGACACAAGCAGAATCACTGCTTATCCATTGATTCAAATCTAAATAATTCTTCCATGAATCTAGGATTGATAATAATAGTTAAGCCAAGTTAATATTGATCGTTTTGAATATATATGTTACCAACTAACTTACTTTGTATATGTGGTAATAGAGCAATGGACATCTCTTGGATAGCCGACTCAAGTCTACCGTGATAGCTGCTCTCGTTGTTCAGACTTCTAATGTAGGCAAGGAGTGAGTCGAGATCACCGGTCTTGATACGTCGCTCCTCGGGAGACTTGTATATGCGATCCAGTGGCAAAGCGATCGCCATACACTGTGTGTAGGTCGGTGGATCTAAGAATGTAAGACTCTTTCCGAGCAGTCTTCCGAGTTCAAAGTACTGTTCGCGAAGGTTGGTATCTTCGTAGTTGGAGATGTCATCGATCTGAGTCAACAAAAATCTAATTTTGTCCCAGACCAGTGTTCCAACGTATTCCTGATTGGGTCGTCTATCCTCACGCTTAAATTGATTGACGATGATTCTGGTGAGCTCGGAAATCGATGGGAACGACATCTGCTGGTCGGACCGCTGCTTGAATATCTTTGTTACCATCTGATCGACAATCTCTGGCCCGTACAGCTTATACATAACGCATATCTCTAGAATCTGAATCTGTGGTGACACCAAAGATATGTTCTTGGCGGGCATCATAAACAGCGTTAAATCACTCGTCGAATAAAAGAATTGAATGATCTTTATATTTCCAAGTAGCGTATCTTGAGTGTTTTCCTTCTTTGATTCGAAACCTGGTGAATCTAAAAATATTGTTTTCTTTTGATATATACTATAATTTGTATCATAATAATTTATTATTATTAATATCAATTTTAACTGATAACTAACTAATTAATTATTATTAAACTAAACTTACATTTCATCGGGAGTACCAGTAAGATACTCTTCATTAATAAGAATACTTCTAACCAAACCATACTTGGAGATGATATCATCGTAGCGACCGAGTTGAGCATCATATCGTGAGAGTGTATACGATGTATCCATGTAGAGGAATACATGACCGTATCTTGGATCACTCATTGGTTCCGTTGTTATCTTTTCATTTAATTGTTCTCTTGTAAATTTCTTTGTTTTCTCCTATTATTATTATTATCATCATTATATAAATTAATATCAAGTTGTAATATTTTCTTTCTTTCTTTGTCTTTCTTTATCAAATTTAAATAAACTTACTCTATCAGACATTTTATCACTTAATAATGCAAATTGTTCTTTTGGAATAGTTTCAACTAATGTGAAATGAGTATCGAGTTGACCGATTGCAGATCGCTTCACTTGCATATTAAAGAAATTGTTGATGAAAGAACTCTTACCAGCCGATGTAGTACCCAAAACAACAACTAAAAACTTTGGGAATGGTAACTTCTTTGGAAGTAAATCCCATTTCTTCATTAATCTTCTAATTAACCAATAATCTCTTTCAATAACTAAATGATAATAATAATAATAATAACGATCAAAGTTAGTATTCTTGTTTGTTAACAATTGAAGTTATTAATAATTAAATAGTTACTTGAATTATATATAAATGTTTGATCAACTAATGGTTGATCGTTAATACCAATGATTCCGGCGTTGGCGAGGTGCGGTGAGATTGTATTTCCAATAAAGTCGGTTATTGTACTCTGTTGTAGCGTTATGGAGCGACTGCTCATGAATTCCTTGGTGGCCGGATGATTTCTAAAGTAGACGGAACTCGATATCTCCTTCATGAAGGAATCGAGTTGGAAGCAACGCTTTACCACTGCAGTCTGATCGGTCTTGTTCCAAAACTGGATCATCGATTTGTGTGGAAGTGTCGGTACTTTGGCGTGGTGCTGGTTCGATGGCAACGATAGCTGTTGATGCAGCCACTCGAATTCCTTGTAACGACGACGTGTCTTGATATCTACGAGTCCTTTCTCGTCCTTGTACTTTCCGACGATCTCGTAGGTCACATAGGTATTGCCGTCTTCGTGCGCATGACGTGGGTCTTTCACCTCGATATCAAAGTATCCCGCCTGGTCGGTGCCATTCGATTCCTCAACCCACGACATATCACCATTGCCACCGACATTATATCCCTCGGAAATAGTAACAAAATCGTCTTCCATCGATGCTTTGTGTCTGCGACCACCACCACTTCCATTCGCTCCTCCTGTCTGTCTCTGAACATTTCCATTGTTACCTCTACCAACTCCACCTCCACCACTTCCACCATTTTCATTAAGTGCTGGATATAATGCTTCATTTGGAGGTGATATTGGTTTTTTAATATTATTATTACTATTGTTATTGTTATTATTTCTAATTTGTTGTTGCTGCTGTAACTGCTGCTGCTGTTGTAACTGTTGCTGCTGCTGTTGCTGCTGTTGTTGTTGTTGTTGTTGTAATCTTTGAGCTTGTTGTTGTTGTTCTTGTTGTTGTAACTTTAGAGCTTGTTGCTGTTCAGATTGAGCTTGTTGTCTCTGCTTTTGTTGAAGCTTATGTTTTTGATAGAGTTGTGGATTCTGTTCATAAAGTTTCTTTTTAGACTGCTGATAGTATGCGTTGGTCTCTTTGATTTCCTCTGCCGATGGGAAGAAGAATAAAAAGTCACTTCCAGCACATGATACCTTCCAATTTGTTCTAGGACTTTCAGACATTGCAGTATCTATTTTATCAATCATGATGATTATTATATATGTATGTTGTTAGTTTCAAATTTCAAATATCTATATATATATATCATTGAAAGGTTTTGAATAAAGAAAAACTTACGATAGATTTGTAAAACATCTAAATAAACATCGGGAAGAGTTTCATCGGAACACTCCCAAACCACTCTTTGGTTGGTGATATGAACATTTCCCATTGTCATTTTATACATAATATTCTCTTTGGTGAACACGATCGATTCGTTGCTCAACAACCATGAGTGTCTCATTAATAGATTACTGTTGTTGGTGCTAGATGACATTGCTTTTTTCTTTTTATTCTTATTCATTTCGAATTCATCATCATCATCCTCAGGATCACTACTTTCATCCTTATGTTGTTGTTGTTTTTGTTGATGAAGCTGTTGTTGTTGTTGTTGTTGTTGTTTTTGTTGATACTGTTGTTGATGATGTTGCTGCTGCTGTTGCTGCTGCTGTTGTTGTTTCTTCTTTTTATTTATATCAACTTCTTCATTTTCCTCATCTTCAGGATCACTACTCTCGAAATGTTGTTGCTGTTGATGTTGTTGCTGTTGCTGTTGCTGTTGATATAATTTATGTTGTGTTTGTTGTTTTTGTTTATTGGTAATATTAACAACTCTATCGAAATCTGATTCACCGATGTCATCGGTACTAGCCATCATCATACCAGTATTGAATATACTCTGTTGATTACCAACATTATTGTATTTCTGTACTGATGATGGTATATTTCCACCATTATTCAATTTATTGACAATCGTAGGTGATGTTTTACCATTACTATTATTACTATTGCTATTGTTATTGTTATTTACATTATTAAGTTGTGCTGTTATTTGTGTTTGTTGTGTTTGTTGTATTGGTGGCTGCTGTTGCTGTTGCTGTTGCTGTTGCTGAGGCGAAGTAACAGGAGTTGTCCATAAACCTTCTTCCTCTACACCGTCATCATCATCATCATTATAACCTAACTGTGGATTTAACATTGATTGATTGATTGATATATTTCTATATATATTCTATTTATATGTATATAAATTTATATTTAAATTTAATCTAATTTTTATTTTATTTTATTTTTTTTATACTGTACAGTCAATATTATTATTATAATTAAATAAATTGAAATAAATAAACAGAATAAAAATTGACAAAATGAAAGAAAAAAAAACACACTTTTCAATAAAAATAAAAATAAACAAAGAAAAATTGTTATTTTGTTGTTTCTGTATCACGAATAAATAAAGATCTCAAAAATTCAAGTTTGTGAAATTTTAATTAAATTATTAATTTATTTGTTTTGTTTTTTAGATAATCGAAATTTTTAATTTTTTTTTTTAATTTTATTTTGTTTTTTTATTTTTATTTTTTTGATATCATCTTGTTCTTGTAGAACCATCAAATCTGAATATATATGAATATTGGCAAAAAAGTTAACTTTGGTGGTAAATTATTTTATAATGTTATTTATTTATTTATTTTGATCAATATTATAATCTTATTTTTTAAAAATATAAAAAAAATTTTGTTATCATTGCTGCTGTTGATTGATTTAGTGAAACCAAACTTAAAAATATCTAGCCTAGAAAATATCTTCTAGTTTTGTTAAACTTAAAAATAAAAAAATAAAATCTTTTCTGGAGGTAGTTTTCATGGCAAAACTATTATTTTTTTGTTTTTTTTGTAAATTTTAAATCAAAATAAGTTCAAAGTCTTTTTCCACCATTTTTGATTGATAACTAACTACCTCTGCTGATAGATAGTTACCTTCTTTTATCTATCTATCTATTAGATTATTATATATTTATATCTTTTTCTCAATAAAAGTTTTCAAGATCTGAAAAAAAGTAGTAGCAAACTTTACACAACCTTAAAGGTATATATTAGTTTAAGTTTTTTTGTTAAAAACAAGTGTGATCGGAACGAATGACAATAGCACAGTAAAGTTAATATTTAATATCGCACTCCACCCCAACATGATAATATACAATAGTATATTAGTAGTAATCAAATTACAATTAATTGATCTATCACACACACTTTTAATGTTATCACAATCAAAAAAAAAAAAAAATCAAAAATCAAAAAAATTCAAACCACCTTGAAAAAAAAAACAAGCACTTTAATTTTGGTTTGATATCTCTCCACTTTGAAAAAATTTAACATTATTAGCATTAATTTAAACATTCGACGCGTCGCTATTCTCAATCGTGACTGTGCTGTTATTAATAGTAGTAATAGTAAAACAATAAAATATATAATAATTACAAAATACATATTTATATAAATAAAAATAATTAAAATTAGTAACAAGAACACCAACTTCATACATAACCATCATCATCATCATCATCATCATCAACATCAATCAATCAAATAATAATAATAATATTAAGATCGACAAAAAAAGACAAAAGAGAGAGAGAAATATTTATAATAGAATAGCGGCAAAGGTAAAAAGACCAGCAAACAAAACCAATCCATCCAATCAAACAATCTCGTTTATTTTTTTTTTTTACTTTTTGTCCTTTTTTCCTTTTTGCTTTTTTTTTTTTTGGGTGTGTTTCAATAAATATCATATCTTTCATCTCACAATTACATTTCAAAATCAAATAATTAGCGATTAGCAATTTCATTAACAACATAGCTAGCTATCTAAACAAATACTACCTATCAAGGATTTAGTATAATCACAAATCTAATCAGTCATTTTGTAGTTTTAGCGAAAAATAACTTTGTACTTTTGTAAAAGTAGTTTATTCATGTTTTTTTTTAATTTCTATTTATAAACAATCGATCGATCGTTCAAAAGTATACTTATACTATTATCATTTTTAGATAATTAAATTTAGATCAACAAATAAAACAGATAAACAGCATTGATCAAAACAAACATATAGATATATCTATTCGAATTAGAGAGAAACTAGTTTGGTTTCAAAAAACAAAACAAAACAAAATCAGAAAAAACAAGAACAATATAATAATATAGATATATTCTGATAAAGAACAAGAACAGGGTGGAAATTAAAAGAAAAACATGTCAAACTTTCTAGGTAAATCAACTACACCAGCATCGTCGAAATCATCATCTTCGTTGCTCTCAAAGGTACCGGCAGCACCATCACCGATCGTCAAGTTACCACCTCCACCATCGTCACCGACCTTCAATCTCTCGACATCAAACACCTCCAATTCCTCGGCAGCAGCAGCAGCATCATCACATTCGCCATCGTCATCATCATCACCCGGTAGTCATCAAGGAAATGTATCACCATCACCATCATTCACAAACAACAACAACAACAATATAAATAATAACAACAATGTTTCATCATCATCTTCAACGTCATCAAATAATTTACAAAACAATAATAATAATTCACCTGTTTTAAATGGTAGTGGCGGAAATCATCCGAATACAACAACATCAACATCAACAACTGGCAGTGGTAACAATCGTCCAAATCTAACAAATTCAAATAGCAATAGCTTTAGTAGTAATATTGGAAATAGCAAAGTCGACGAAATGAAACGTAGTCAACTTACATCGTCGGCTGGATTCAAACCAACCTATAGATCGAGTACGACATTGGCACAGCTGACATCACAATCGATACCATCCAACTCTGACAACTCACCACCATCCTCTTTGTTTTCATCGTCATCGTCACCAACCAACGATTCTCTTATCTATCACGACAACGATCAACACTACGATGCCAACACTAAATTTGGAAGTAAGTAATCATATCTTAAACAATCATTATACAAATATATTTAACATACATATATTTAATCATAATTTTAAAGATTATATTGTAGATTTAAAGGTTACTTCATCAAATGAACAAGCTAGATCTGGACATTCATGTTCGTATTACGACGATACCATGTTCATCTATGGTGGTTTAACAAGTGATTCCACACCAACCAATGATTTTTATTCTTTTAATTTTTGTAAGTAAACAAAACAAAACAAAACAAAACACAACCATCAACACATTTGAAATGTAATTAACATGTGTTTACAAATTGTTTAGCAACTAAATCATGGTCTAGTTTAAATAGTGGACCAACACCAAGATCATATCATACTTCTGTAATATACAATAATTCAATGTATGTTTTTGGTGGTGACGGTGGTAACTCTGGTCTAAAGAATGATTTTACATGTTTATAATTTTGGTAAGTAGATATATATATATATATTAATAGTAGTAAACATAAAAACAATATCTAATGTTCACACAATGTGTATTGTTATCTATAGATACTCAATTGTGGAGTGAGTTATTCACGGAGGGTCAAAGACCGAGTGCTCGTTTCGGACACTCTGCTGTTGTCGATGGCAACCAGATGTTGGTGTTCGGTGGTGTCGCTGGCTCACAGCTCTCAAACGATGTGTATTCGTTGAATCTCGAGACAAAGAGCTGGACGCTGGTGGTTCCTGCTTCGGCCGGACCGGTGCCGTCCGCTCGCTCTTTCCACACTGCCACTCTGCACAAGGGTGTAATGTATGTGATTGGCGGTCAAGACTCCACTACCAATGCACTGGACGACATTCACTTCTTCACAATAGCGACCAACACTTGGCGACCATTGGTGATTGCCGCCGATCCAAACAGCGGCAACAGCATCTCCTCGACATTTACATCGCGTTCTCACCACGCTGCTGCACTCCTACAGGATTCGATCATTGTCACCGGTGGTAACACTGCGCGTGCCATCCAACCGACACTCGACATCTTTGAACTCGATCTCTTCCAGAAGCGTTGGTTCCGTATTCAAACAAACAATCACGGACAACATCGTTCCAGTCACAGTTTGATAATCAAATCGAATTCACTCTACATCTGGGGTGGTTGTTCAGATTCCACCTTGGATTATCTATCTTTTGGTAAAGATGATTTCGAAGATATTAATCAAGAGGATGGTAAGAATGATGATGAAAATAACAAACAATCTGTTGATTATCAGAAGCAATAATACTAATAACAATGTTACAAATATGATGATATATAGATGTTGAATTAAATAGAATACAAAATATACCAAAAGCATTGTGGGAATCTACGTTGATGAAGAAACATCCAGAGATTTTAGAGTATAGGGAGAGAACACAGTTGTTGACTGGTGTAAAGTCATATGGTAGAACGTTGGCACAGCCATCGTTCACTGAGAACAAGAATGCTATATCCCATCAGTTTGTGTTGCAGCTGATTATGGAGTATCTCGAACGACACACTGCCTATCACAAATCGATCAAGGCAATCGAGGAGGAAGCAAGAGTTCTACACGCTCCAACCGACACTTCCGAGGCGCGTCTTGTCACTTTGTTGCGTCTGGTCAAACCACGTTTAAAGGCCAAGAACGTGCTGGATCCAGAGTTGTCGATCTACAAGACAACCGAGCAGTTTGACGAGGAGGTCCAGGTTGTCGACAATCTCTACCGTCGTATCGAGACGGAGGAGGACGTCAACATCTGGGACGACGTCGACCCGAGAAACATCAGAAAGAACGAAGCGGGTAGTTCGTTCTCGATCAAAGCCGGTACTCTCAACAAGCTGGTACAGCATCTCTCGCTCGGTGAGAACAACGCATTCGTAAAGTCGTTCCTCTATACACATCAATCGTTCACCACCAGTGAGAATCTCCTGAAAAAGCTGATCCAGCGATACAACGGTCCGGTGCAGACCAACGTCGACCAACCGCGTGTCAAGCAGGACGTCATCGAGCAGAACCGAAAGAAAGTTGCCGACGTCATCAAGTACTGGATCGACAAGTGTCCATGGGATTTCAAGTCGGGTCCATCCGCTGACAAATTGGTTGCTTCACTCAACAACTTTATCGACGGTCCGCTGACTCGCGATGGCAACAGAGCGGTCGCCAACCTTAGAAGAGCACTCGTCCAGGTGAGAACCAACGAGACCGGTCAACAAGTCTACAGTACCAGTTCGAATCCACCCGAACCAAAGGTTCCAAAGAACATCTTTTCACCACAACTCACACTGGCACACATCGACGATTTGGAGATTGCCAGACAATTGACTCTGATCGAATATAAATTATTCCGTAACATACCTGTAAGTTGTTTCAAACTATTTGAAAGAAAAAAGAAAGAATGATAAAGAGATTGATATCTTACTAATCCAATAACCAACAACAACAACAACAACAATATATATGTATAGCCACCAGAATTCTTGGTAAAAGTAACACCGTATGGTGATTTCCAATATTCGGCAGCTACTTCACCCAACTTGATTGCCTATCTCAATAGAAGTTCCGATGTTAGCAAGTGGGTTGCTCATACGATTCTCTCGTTGGATCAGAAGAAGGCGCGTGTAAAGATGATCGAAAAGTACTTTAAGATTATGGAGTCGTTGCGATCGCTCAACAACTTCCAAACATTGTATTCTATCTATCAGGGACTTCAACATCCCTATGTACAGACGGTGCCAGATCTCTTCACCCTACGATCGAAAGAGTTGCTCATGGAGTACGATTCGCTATTCTCCAAGAACGACTCTTTCAAGACCTACAGAGATACCCTCCAGAAATCAGTGTCACCCTGCATCCCACTCATCTACGTCGTTCAAGAGGATATCAGTTTCATCGAAACACAACAACCACCACTCATGGGATTACTCATTAACTTTGTTAAAAGGTAAGAGCAATAACACTATTAACATTTAAATTGATAATTAATTTTTACTTACTCTTTCTAATTATTAATAATAATAATAGACAAAATCTTTTCAATATCGTTTCAAAGGTTGAAGCATACCAACAGACTTACTATAATTTACAACCAGTACATCAAATTTCAACATTTGTCAACAAGTTACCAAAGGTATCAGAGACAGAACTTTTAGAGCTATCAAAGAAAAAGACAAACGACATTTAATTTATTCAGTAATGCTTCTTGCTGTCTAATAATAATAAATACATAAACTTTACATGATGATCATTTGTCTTTTTCTTTATGAGAGATTGTTTGTATTTTTAATCATAGTAATTTTCAGTCAGCAATATGAAACTATTTTTTGAATGACAGAGAAATTATAAAAAAAAATGTGAAAAAAAATTTAAAGTCAATGATTTAATTAAAAATATATAAATAAATGATTTTAAGTATTTAATTTATCATTAAACATAATTAAATAAATAAAAATATATTTTGTAATGTTTTGACTATAGATATTTTTTTTTTAAAAAAAAAAAATTTCAAAATTGGAAATTTGTCTTGAATGCTGTTGGCAGTAGAAGTAAAGAACAACAAGAACTTACAAATAGTCAGATTGAACAACAAGTGAATGTTGCACTCAGAGAATTCGGACATGTCGACCATTTGGAGATCTGCGACACATTGGCTTCTCTATCACATGATTGTGATTATTATGATATTAGAAAAAATCCAAACTATAAAAAGACAAAACATTTTTTTGGGCAGTTGATTACTTGGCGTTTGCAAATCAACTAAAGAAAGCAAGACAATCAATAAAGCAGACAATCGAAATCAATCTCACTCATGAAATGCAACAATATTGGATATTAATCAATCTAAATAGTCGCGATAAGCACCAACATTCAAATGACAAAGTTGAAGATGGAGATACAAGCAAAGAAATTGGTGTTGATCATATGGCAGCAGTCAAAGAAATAAAAGGTTTAAGCGACGATATTAAAATGGACAGCAATGAAAACAAAGAAACAACAGATGACTCTGAAGATAATTCCGATTCCGATTACTCGAGAAATAACGATGAAGATTATCAACTTTATTTTGAAGATGAAGAATTTGAAGACTCTGAAAATGAATATGAAGATGAAGATGAAGATGTAGAAGGTGAAGATAATTTGTTAGTTGCTAAACAATGAAAAAAATAAAAATAAAAAAAAAACTCTTATAAATTAAACTCATCAATTACTTTAGTTTAAAAAATATTCGTTTTTTTTTTTCTTTATGCCCAAAATTCAATGAAAAATAAATTAAAAAAAAGTGTGTAAAAAATGTAACCTGCTATTGTAAGATGATATGATAACAAATAGCGTGAAATTTTTAAAAACAAATAATGTTTATTTTGTTTAGTTTTTTTATTTTTTTAAATAACATAGTAATATTGTAATAAAAAGTTGTACTATTTATATATAAAGTGTTGTGATATAAAATATAATGAGGAGAATAATAAATATAATATCATTATTGGTGGTTAATTTATATTTAATAAATGTAATTCATTGCCAAGATAATATAAATATTAATAGCAATAGAATAAGTGCAAATGAAAATGGTATTTATTTAAAAAAAAAAACAGCTAACAACTAATTAAAAAACTATTTATAATTAAATTATTAATATTTTAAATAAAAAAAAATAACCGTTAGATACATTATATACATATTATTTTAGAGAGGATATAGATTGTACGGTACGACCAGGATGCGATTTCAATCAACCTCTTAATTGGTTGAATGTCTCAAAGACTGTGGTTGATGAAGACGACGACAACGATGACTATATTATCAAGAAAAACACTGCTAAAACCAGCTATATCTATGTATCGAACAGTTTGCTCTCCATTGGAAAGCTAAATATCAGTGGCAACGTCGAGTTGCTTGTGGACGGTCTTATCTTTTCTGCTACTAACATCTCGCTCACCAACAAGTCACTGTTGTTCTTCAATGGCAGTGTTTTCACCTACCAGAGCATCAATGTTACCGATAACTCTGTGTTCAGAGCGTTTTCGTCGGTGGTTGCATCGATCATCGGTCAGACACTGGTGGACGACACCTCAGAGTTGCAAACGGAGCAATCGTCTCTCAACTTGATGGCCGCACAATTCGATAGTTTGCTGCGACTGGACATCAACTCCTCTCTTACCTCAGGTGTGCTTGTACTTAATGCGGGTATCGATACACATTCCAATACAACTCTGATCGCACCGGTTCTTGTCATTGGCGGTGACGAGGACAACTACATATCGTACCTGATTTCATATTCTGTGAATTTGTTGAAATCTACCAATCTAACGGTCGATAGACTCTATGGATACAACGTCTCCATTGTACAAGCACAAAAGTCAGTGTTAACCATCAATGATGTCAGCATGTTCCAGTCGCATTCCATTGAGAGTATCGAAGCGGACAAAGACAGTAAAACGACAATTGCATGTTCGACCATCCGACAAATGACTATCTACGGTATTGCATCCAGTGGTAAACTTACACTGAATGCTCCGATGTCTGAGAGACTTATTATCTACAATGTCACTGCACTCAACGAGTTGGTACTGGTTGGTAACACCTCGGTGTTGATCAATGGTGATCTGACACTGACAGACGACTCTGAGATCAAACTGGATGCACCAACCATTTTCAATGCAACCACAAGAGTAAAGAGTGACCCACCCATCTTTGTGAATGGTACACTCAAGTTGGAAGGTGGTGAATTGGAGATAGAACTACTTGATGATAGTCAACAATCAAACGCCGTAAACTATACACAACGCTACGTTATCATAGAGAGCAATGGCGGTATCATTGGTACATTCAAGGATTTCAAAGTGGACAACCAGCAAGACGATCATCAGAAATCGAATATCAATGTAACAGTATCGCCCAACAACAATCAAAACTCAGCTGTACTGCTCTACTTTACAGAGAAACCCAGTGAGAAGGAGGAACACATGGAAGGTTGGAAGATCGCATTGATTACAATCACAGTGGTCGGTGTAGTAGTTGGATTCGCAGTGGTTCCATACGTCTACAGAAAGTACAAAGGTTACAACACCACCGGCAGAGGAAGCAGCAGCAGCTCTGGTGGCAACAAGAATCCATTCTTCCGTTTGAATTCCGACAAACTGAAACTCAACACAAGCAACGAGAGTACAACAGATGATATCCTATTAAATATTAACGAAAACGATGAAGAAGAATCCTCTGCACTTTAACTATTATTATTGTCATTATTATTATTTGAACGAACCAATATATTTAATATCCCTCCTTGCAAATCTAAAATTTTGTAATACTTAATAAACAATTGATTGAAATATTATATAAATTTTTATCAATATTATATTAAATGGAGAGAATTATTTAAATTTATTTTTTTTCTGTGTTTTGTCAATCTATATTTTATTATCCACTTCTGTGGTTCTATTTCAGCCTCGGTTGGGAAATGACGGTTCAATTTCACTATATCAACTCTAAAGTATTTTCGAACTCCTTTTTCAACTTGCAAGCCTATCTCACCCAAAAGAAATGTGTCATCGATTTCTACAGCTATTTGGAGTCTTTATTTAATTTTCTCCTATTTGATCTTTAAGACTTTTAATTTCTGTTTTTATCTTAGAATTTACTTCTTCCAAAACCTGTTTCTCTTTAAATCCTGGATAATAAAAATTATCAGAGTTGACTGTGGGAATCCCAAACTTGACTTGGACAGAATAATTTTTAAACCAACTTACGATGATAGACAACAGGTAGTAAAATTCATTCCAACCTTTTTTTTAGTCAGATAAAAACAATCTGTATTTGCTACTTTGGAATTTCAGATTTATCTTTTATCATGTTAAGTAATGGAATCTCAATAGATGATACATTACTGATAAATCTTCTATAATAACCCACTAAACCTATGAATGATCTCATTTCATTCAGATTGAATTAAATTTTGTTTTCTCAATAATCGATCTAATTCTTTTAACTGATCATGATTTTTCACACACATTTATTTTATTTATTTTACTTTTCAAAAAATTAATATTTTTATCTTGAACTTTACGTTCATTCTTTAATTCATTTAATTTTATTTTAATTAGATTTTTATTTAAGCTATTTTTATTTAAATTAACTAATTTGTGAATTTCATCATTAATATTCACAGATATTATAAGTCTGGTAGGTTTTTGATGGACTCTAAGTTTCTTACGTTGCGCAAAGCATTGGCATACATTGCAGCGGCCGTCTGGGAGTTCACGATGTTTCTGGTCTTATTCACCACAAATTGAAGGAAACTATGTCATCACGGTTAGGTAGAAACTTTAGTTTGGCGAGAATACCGACATAGTGTTCTGGCGGAAACTCACGACTGAATAGTTTCACCATCATAGATTTGTACTCATTCCAAGATGCATTTGCGGCAACATGAAAGTTTCTTGTTAAGGCTCTGGATTTCTCGTTAAGAGTGTTAAAAAGTACTTTAGCCCTGGCGTTAGGCAAAGGTATGGTACTTTCAATGAGTAGTAGATGTGATTCGATATCCGCAGTACTGGATTCAAAATCGAACTTAGGGAGACTATCAATCGAAGCCTTACCGACTTTAGTTGACATAATTTGGTTAAAAGCAGTGTTTGTATCCATCATCACCAGTTTGTTACAGGTAATACCACGGAAAGGTGTTCCGGGAACGTAATGAGGCTCTCCACCATGATTGTTATTATTGTTATTGTTGATGTCCATTTATTTAATTAACTAACTATCGTTATCGAATTAATTATTATGGATATCAACAATAACAATAATAACAATCATAAACATTGCTATAATGTTTATCAATTAATATCCTCAAATTATGGAAAAGACTATTTTAACTTTTTTAGTTCTTTTATCTAAATATCTCCTTAAATAAAAATCAAGATTTATTTTATTATATTATTAAATCAATCAAATAAAAATTAAAATTAAATCTATCATGTTTCTTCACTTACAACATTTTTGATAGAGAAGCAACAAAATTTTTTTTTTACCAATTCTTTTAAAATAGTTTTACTAGTTTAGTTTTATTATTAATTTAATAGTTTCTTTAAATTGTGTTAGTTATTTAGAATATGAGTAGTACTACTACAAATACTAACAGTGGTAGTAGTAATAATAATAATAATACTCAGAGTAAATCGACGACTTCAACAACTCCACATCAATCATCTTCTTCAAACCTATCAAAACAAAGTAGTAATAAGTCATATAAATCTTCATCATTTAAGCAAAAGACAACCTCATCAACGACTACTACTACTTCTACATCTTCACAACAACAACAACAACAATCTCCACAAAAATATGTAAAGAAATCAGATCATCAACATCAAAGACAACAACATCAACAAACAAAACAACAGTCAAATATAAATAATAGTCAAGATAATAATAATTTTGATTTACAACAACAACAACAAAGAATACATGATTTAAATTTAGTTGATGATATAGATGTAGATATACCGACTGCATTTGCAACGATTGCATCTACAGCACCAACTTTATTAATGCCAGCAAAGTCAGGAAGACCCTGTGTTGTTGGTGTTATCGGTGACTCTAGTAAAGGTAAACATCTCTTTCTCAACAAACTGGTCAATGACTCTGTATTCCACATCATAAACTTGCAGCCAAACAACAATAGTGCCAACATCACACCCGAAGACACTGTCAAACTCGAGATCTACAACGATGCATCCAAAGACAACGTATACATCAACTTAAACTCTGTTAGAGATACCAAACTTCTAATAAATGCATGGGAGTTAATTGATATAGATAATTCAAATGTATGTTAAAATATTAATTGATGTATATATATATAAATCAGTACAGGAATTACTAATATTCATATTAATAACAATTCAAATGTATGTTATTTAGGAAGTAGAGAAATGGTTGGATGATGCAGACTATGTATATTTAAAGTATCTTTTATTTATGTTTCATATTTGTAATGTTATATTTGTATGTAGTAATAGTAAATAGTTTATTATGTAAATACAATAGTTGACTAATATAATATATATATGTTTGATTCGATTTGTATTGATATCAATTTAAAGTTGGTATTTGAAAATCTAACAATGAAATTAGAGTATTTCAACTTGTTCAAGATATTGAAGCATGTCAAACAGATGGCATCACCAGCAATCAATAACCTGTTGGCAAAGCAGAATATCCCGACGGATTTACACCCATTCCTCACACCTGGTAGGTGTATCCCCATTCTCCAAGTATTCTTGGTGAAGGATCTCACCGATAACTACTCGAGAGAGTTTCATTTGAAACTGGAAGATGGACTTAAGAAACAAATCCTAACGATTCTTAAGAACAATGGTTTATTTACACCATTCAGTTGTTTTGCAAATGCAAAAAAGGATTCAAGGTATCTATCTATCTAACTATATATATGTAATCACCCACTATTTACTAGATATTAACAAACAAACTATAAATTAACATATATTTAAAGTGTACTTTTCTTAATTGAAATGAATAGACCGTTAGTTAGATTAATAAGATTATATCAAATGTATAATATATCAGCTCCTACCTTACCAAATAACTTGATTAGCAACAACAACAATAATAATAGTAATAATACATTGAATCTATCATCTAATAACATTAATAATGAATATATACCACAGCAACAACCATTACAACAACAACAACAACAACAAGCTAAACCACAATCAATTCAAAAACATTTTAGATTCTTCTCACAACTCATGAATGTATATGAATCTGGATATCATAATATTCCTACTGCTTGTATTAACAGCTATAAACAATCTCTAGTTAATCTACAATGTGAGGTAAGATTTATATTATAAACCAGCAAATCAACTTTATAATTATATTAATCACACAATCCATCAAGCTTCCAGAGTATAGTCTATGGGAGAGAGTTATTGTTTCACTTCAATCTTTCTTTGAACAAAAAGATAATGTACTTGTTAACTTGAAGAATTCTCTTGGTGTAGATACTCAATTCTCAACAAAGTAAGTAATAGTAATAACCTTTTTAATAAATGTATTGTAATAACTTATTTATTCATGTGTACATTACTCATTCAATTTAGGAATTGTCAAAACTATTATAAGAGTGCGTTAGATCAATATTTAGATGGACTGCCTGCTATCTATGGAACCAAAGCTCATCAATCAAAGCTACAAAAAGCAATAAAGACACTGAGCTTCTATGCTGCCGGCCCGTCACTCGACCAATTCGTTGCAAACCTAACAGCGGAATGCGAATCACATTGGAAGAAAGGCAGGAAACTCTGCGAAGCGGAATCTATCACCGGTCGGCTGTGCACTCACAAAACGCACCCTCTGCCACCGAAAGATGGCTCGTCACCGGCCGATCCCGACGCGAAACCACACCACTCTGGATTCCGTACGCTCGGTTCCTGCAATTGCGGCAAGTCGATCAAGTTGAGAGAAGATATTTTCGATCTCGACTATGGCAACTGCGAGTTCTTCCAACAGGATTGCTGCTCTGCCTACCAGAAGATCGAGTTGCCAACGACCAACATGCATCTAATACCTGCTTCGTCGGTGACACCCAAGCGACTGCAGTCGACCAACATACCATGGCTCTCACTGCTTCGTCATGGAAAGTCGTCGATCTACAACGCACAAGACGGTGTACCTGGCGACGGATACTTTGTAAACAATGAATCGATACTACAAGACTGGGATTTCAAGAGAGTAATGAATATTTGGAATCTAAATAATACCAACAACAACAATAATAATAATAACAATAACAACAATAATACAAATTCTACAACAACAACAAACACTACAAATTCAACATCAAACTCTAATGTTAACAAAGATACTACTTCTATAAAATGTAAATATAACATCATGATGATAAATCTATCAAAATATACTTACTAATTAACTTTATATTTTTATAAAAACTAATAATAATAATAATAATTATAGATGAAGTTGGTAAACTATCGTTTGAATATCAATGTCCACTCGGTCATAGATTCTATGAGAAAAGAAGATCAAGAAAGTTCTTCATCTCTGTCAATAGCAAGAATGAATACAAGATCTTCTATCAACGCCAACTGCTAGAGAGTTGCAATTCTAATGAGTGCGACTATTTCGCTCAATTAATGAGAGTAGTCATGATACCAACCATTGATTTATCATTCCAACCAATTATAGAAGTAAGTACAAGTTTAACTTTCTTTAATCAGATTTAATTTTAATTATATAACTAAAAAACTAACAAACTAATTGGGATAATTTAGATTTCACAATCAACTGAAAAGTTTGCAAATAAATGGGAATTTAGTTTAGAATCTACCACACCATTATCAAAAGATCAATTCTATACATTAAGATTACCGTAAGTTATATTACTACTTTCAAATATTTCAAATGTATATCTAATTAATTATTTATTTTAAATCTAAAAAAACCTGTTAGATATGCATATGTTTTCGACTCAACCAATTTGCTTCGTACTTATAATGCTGGATTACTCAATTTATATTTTACCATTAAGTCTCCTCAGTCATAGTGTAGCTACTTGTCTACCTCATACGAGGTGATGCTGACAATAAATAATAATAATCTCTTAATTATTTGCAAATATTCATTGTGTGTGAGATTTTTTTATATGAAAAAATCTTGTTTTTTTTTTTTTTTTTTTTTTTGTTGATTCTAATTTATTTTAGTTTGTTTGTTTTGTTGTTATTATAATTATTTATATATTTATTTCGTTATATAGATTGATTAGCTTTGATTGAAAATGAATGATATAACTACACCTATATTTCATAATGAAAATGATAATACATTAGCTAGACCACAGAATACACAGAATGAACCTATTGTTCCAACAACAACATCATCATCAACAACTACTTCAACATCAACATCAACAACATCAGCAACTGGTAACAGCAACAACACTAATAATAGAAATAGTTTAAATAGTAGTACTGGTAGTAATAATAGTAGTAGCGGCAATACAACCAATGAAACAACAATTGAAAGTACTAAACTTAGATTATTATTTGAATAGTAAACTATCTATCACTTAGACATTTGTTAAACATTGAAAGAATACTAACAAAAAACAATCATTACACTATATAGTGAGAAGCTAAAAGAAATAAATTTACGTGGATTATATGTTATTCCTTCTTTGAATTCAATATTTGGTAATTACCTTATACATTTATATATTTTTGTTAAGAAATTGTAAACATGAATATGATAGCTTACAAACATACTTTTAATATTTAAACAATAACTATATAATGTATAGAATGGCACAATGTATTATTTATTAGAAATAGAGTATATAGATCTTCAGTTATTAGATTCTTAATTATTATACCTGATGAGTAAGAAGATTGATGATGATTTGAACTAAGATATCACATTTACCATTTATAATATATTTACTCATCTCACTCATCACTACTATAGCTATCCAAACTCATGTCCATCAGTTAAATTTCAAACACCAGTGTTTCATCCATTGGTTGGTATGGATGGTGAATTTGAATTGCAACATCATTTCCCAGATTGGAAAGCAGAGAAATACATGATTCCTCACATTCTGTGTTATATAAAGAATATCTTCCACAACCCTGAAAAGTTTGATTATCCTCCACTCAATCCTGAAGCTGCTAAATTGTATGTTGAAATAGAAGTGTTCATAAATAGTTTAATTCATTTATATTATACTAAACAACATAACAACAATAATAACTATTATCATTCAACTATAGATTAAAAGAAGACTATGAAGAATTTTTAAGAAAGGTATCACATTTCGTAAAGCTATCAATACAGAATGTCTATGAGAATCCACAATTTTCATCGATTGTCTTCGCACAAGAGTGGAAAGATAAAACACAATTTGAAAACACAAAGAACAATGTACTCAAGAGAGATACCACCGTATTAGGAAAAGTTAAAAATCTATTCTCAAGATAATAATAAACAATAATAATAATAATAATAATAGACTGTCAACCACAATCAATCAATCAATCAACCTAATAGATAGATAGATATAGGCAATCATTCAAAAATCATTTTATTAGAATTCAAAATATAATTGCATTTATTTCTATTTAAATTAACATGTGTCAATTAATTTGATGTTAATTGATGTTTGGTGGTCTGAAGTCATCTTTATTATTTTTTGAAGATCTATCTCAAATTGAACGAAATATTGTATAAAATGATATCGAAACAATCTCTCTATACCATTTATTAGTTGTAAACAATTAATTAGTTGATCAAAAAGTGAAAAAACAAAGCATTGCACAATGCTATCAAAATCACTGATAATTTTGGTGAATGACAATGTTTATGTTTTGTTTTTGTTGTTTTTTGATCACTCTGAATGAGTGAATGAGGTGTTTCGGGGTGGTTGTTCAAAGTTTAATGATAAAATCTAGAAAATTAAACAAAAAAAAAAAAGTTAAAAAAATTAAAAAAAATAAAAATTAAAAATCATGAAATCGATAACTTTACAGGTTAACATGTGAGCAAACCAATACTAAATTTTCCTAATAATAAAATAATAATCATAGAAATAATATTATAATATAAAATTATATAAATATAAACTATTTATATGTTGTAACACAGCTTATATTAAAATAGAAAAACAGGAGAATTAAAGTTTATTTTTATTTATTTTATTTGTTTATTTTATTTTTTAATTTAAACAATTGTTTTTGTTTCAACACTACTAGTATAGTATATTGCATTATATTATATTTAGTTAGTACATTAAAACAAAAAATAATATCAAAATAAAAAAGAATAATCCTAGGAATAAAATAAAAAGTTAAAAATATTATTTATAACAACCACCATATTAAGTGTTAACCCAAACTCAGATTAATAAACAACAAAACAAAAAAATAAAATAAAAATAAAAAACAAAATAATAATAATAGTAGTAGTAGTAGTAACATAACAATCAATAATTAACAACAACAGATATTTGAAATAATATAAAAAAAAAAAAAGTAAATAATTTTATATTTATATTGTATTTTATTTGCCTGCCGTTGGTTTGGACCAAAGCTTGACTAAACCAAAAAAATAATAACAACAACAACAACAGCAACCAACAATAACAATAATAATAGTATCAGTCATTCATTCACTCAAATTAAATATAATTCTTGAATTACAACACAGCTTTACTTATCTTTTTTTTTATTCTATTTTATTCTAAATTTTATTCTATTTATAATTATAACCAAACCAAACTCTTCTACTCTATGTATATTATATATTTTTATAAAGATAGATATATAGATAGATAGCAAAGATATATAGAGTGATATTATTATTATTATTAAATTTAATTAGATCATTCTTTTCTATTTCTTCAATATCTTTTATTTGATACTTTTTTTTTTCTATTTTTTTCTATATTCTTTTATTTTTTTTTAAATTCTTTTATTCCTTTTTGTTTGTTATTACTTCTTAAAATATCAATTCATATCAGTATTGAGAGAGCAATAATAATAGTAATAGTAAGGAGTATATTCACACACATTCAATCAGACAATAGTTAGTTATAACTTCGAAGTTCTAAATAGTTGGTTAGTTAGTCAATCAGTTAGTAATAGTAGTAGTAGTAGTACAATAGTTGTTGTAAAGTAAAAGAAAACTATTTAAATAATTAGCTATTATCTTGAAAAGTAATGATTTAGTATTCAGAATCACACAACACATTATCATTTCACAACATCATCATCATCAAAGTCATCACATTCTTTATTTATTCATTTTTTTTTTGTTAAAAGTAGTATCGATTTGTATATTTATTATCATATATATATATATATAAAGTAAATTTTAAATATATAGTTTTAAAACAATTGAAATAAATTCAATTATAACAATACAATTTAAACAAAAAAAGTAATAAAAGTGTCATAGTATAATAGTAATAGTAGTAGTAAATCATCAAAAGTTCTTATATATATATTAGATAGATTAGACAAATGGAGTATCTAGATTTCTCTCCATCTGATTCTTTTCAGGCAGCAGTCGATGATTCATGGGTTTTAAGTGCAACTTTTTTAGTTTTCTGTAATTATTCCTTTTTTTTTCTTTAGGTTAATCAAAAACAACTAATAATTGATTAATTATTATAATATATAGTCACTCAAGCAGGATATTGTATGCTTGAAGCAGGTGTAGTTAGGGCAAAGAATGCCAAAAGTATAATTATAAAAGTAATTTAAACAAAATATATTCTTCTGTTGTTGAAAAAACAAATCAACAAATCTTTGATATTCATAATTTATTTATTATTATTATAGAGCATTATAGATACAGCATTTGGATCACTGATATTTTGGGCGGTTGGGTTCGCATTTGCATTTGGACATAATAATAATCCGTTTTTGGGTACATCACATTTCTTTTTGATTAGATATGATAATTTAGCATTTTTTGCCTTTCAATGGGCATTTTCAACGACCAGCATCACTATTGTTAGTGGTTCGCTGGCAGAACGAGTACATATAAATAGTTGTTTGATATATACGGTGGTGATGTCCGCCATCATCTATCCGATCACCGCACATTGGGTGTGGTCGAAAGACGGATGGCTGCGACTCATCGGAACCAATGGAATCGTTGATTTCGCTGGTGGTGTAGTTGTACATATGGTGGGTGGTGCCGTCGGCTTGATGGGAACATACATTGTCGGTCCGAGAATCGGTCGGTTCGACTCGGAGAGTGGCAAGCCGAAGCCACTGCCCGGCCACAGCATCACCCTGTCGACACTGGGCGCCTTTATCATTTGGTATGGATTCTACGGTTACAATACAGGATCGACACTGGGAATCTCGATGGGTCGTATGGCTATTGCCTCGCGATCCGCCGTCACCATGACCATCTCGGCAACGGCATCGTGTGCCACCACGCTCATGGTCATCAAGCTGTTTAGCGGCAAGTACGACGTCAACAAGTCTGTGAATGGCTTGCTGGGCGGACTGGTGTCGGCGTCGGCCAGTTGCTCGATGGTCGACCCATGGGCGGGTTTTGTCATTGGTTGCGTCAGCTCGTTCGTTTATCTCGGCACATCGAAGCTGCTGCTGAAGCTGCGCATCGATGACCCTCTCGATTCCGCACCGATTCATTTCTCATGTGGAATGTGGGGAGCCATCAGTGTTGGACTGTTTGCCACACAGAACGATCTGGAGAAGCTACTGGTCAGACCGACCAACAGCTACGGACTGTTCTACGGTGGTGGCGTAGAGCAACTCGGTGTTCAACTTCTCGGTGTCGTTTGTGTTGCACTTTGGTGTTTTTTGATATCGGGCATACTATTTGTGCTCATGAAACGTTTCAATCTTCTTCGTATAGACCCAACTCGAGAACTAATGGGTATAGACATGGATCAGCATGGTGGTCCTGCATACCCAAATTTTCAAAATATTTAAATTTAATAAATATAGTAATAGTAATAGAAATAGTAAAATGAAATAGTAAACAGATTCATTATGATTTCATCTTGTTAAAAAAAAATAGATTATAAATGTAAATTTTTAAATGATCATCATTATAATGTTTAAACAAAGAATAGTTGTAAATTAATTAAAGATTGTGATTAATTAATCTAGAGAAATATTTATCGTTTAATTAATGATGATCATGATTGCATGTTGAAGTAGATGTTGTAGGAGTAGTAACTTCAGATTCATCATCTTGTAATTCATATTGTAGTTCTTCAAGTTTCTCGTTGATTTCGTTTATACATTGTGCAAGTTGTTGATTGCAAACCGTCAGTTGTTGATTACATTGATCGATATGCTCTTGATAACAACCAGTGGTTGGCATACTATATTCGTTTCCTTCTTCATCTTTCTTTGTCGATGTATTTGAATGTATCTCTGTTTTCAATATCTGTTGTTGTGATGTCTAAACAATAGTAATAATAATAATAGATTAACACATTAATATTAACTCGATTATCTCTCTTATTACTCTGTGATGATCACCACCCGATCGATCAAAAGAAAATAAACATAACATACCAATAGGAATTTAGCTTTCTCCAACTCTCTTAGCTGATTGATGATTGCACTCCAATTTGGTTTAATATCTTTCAACGAGTTCTCAATATGAATGATCTCTTTTGAGATCTTTGAAATCATTGTCGATACACTTGTACATAGCTTTTGATATTCTTCTTCATTATTATCAACTAAAAATTGTTTAAATCCACTATTACATTGTAATAAATATATTTTAACATTAATAAAGATTACTACTGTAATATAAGTATGTACATACTTATTGAATCTCGTGTATATTGCAGCTCTTTGTGATTGTGTATTAAAGAATAACGATAGAATATCGGATGGTGAAGTATTCTTTAGTAAATCTATAAATTCTTGTTCAGTGTCTGCATTTATCTTGATATTATTATAATCCATCTTGCTTGCTATCTTGTCTTGATGAATGAATGATGATTGTTTTGTAATTTTTTTTGTTTTTCACTTTACACACTTTAATTTAATTAATATTTCGTAACCCCACTAATTCCCCCTTCCAAAAATCATCATCATATCATTGCCGATTGGTTAAAAATCATTAACAGATATTAAATTTTATTTAATTATTTTGTGTAAAAAAAAATGTTGTTTTTTTTGGGGCTCTGGTGATTTTCATTGCCAATATAATCACACTTCTTCATTTAGATTGTAATTACAATAGATAGGATAGTGTATATAATATAGATAAATCATATATATTCTAGAAATATGGATAAATTTAAAGAATTTTTAATTTCCTTCAAAAAGATCATACCAGATATTGGATTGTTGTTGGTCGGTGCATTCGCTCACTTACTATTCATCTTGTTCTCTCCAATCTTCCATATCATCGGTCAACTAAAATTAAAACAATTCCCAGAACCAAAGACAATCATCATGTAAATTAGCTTTTTAACAATTTAACCATCAACATTAAAAACATTTATATTTACATATATTTTTATCATTTAGTACTGGTGCATCAAGTGGAATCGGTAGGGAATTAGCGTTGTTGTACGCAGCCAAAGGTAAGTTCCTTGCTTTGACCGGAAGAAATCAAGAGAGATTGAATGAAGTTGCCAAACAGTGTCGTGCCAAGGGTGCCACCGTTGAGACTACAACCATTGGTGTCACCAACCGATCAGAGCTGGAGCAATGGATCGATATGATCGACAAGAAATCAAATGTAGATGTCGTCATTGCCAATGCCGCCGTTTCAGAGCCATCGGCACCAAACGATCTCTCCTATGAGGAAAAAGTGCGTTACTTGACCGACACCAATGTCTATGGTGTACTGAACACCATACTCCCATTGCTCCAGAGATTCCGTGATCGTCATCACGGTCAGATCGTCGTTGTCGGTTCACTCTCTACCTACGTCACACACATCTTCCCAGCGTACGTCGGATCGAAGAGCTGGTGTCACGGTTGGACCAACACACTCCGTCAGGAACTTGCTCCATACGGTATCGGTGTTACCTACATCGCACCGGGCATGGTCGACACTCACATGAGCGACGTTCTCGGTGACATGAAGAAGCCAATGATGAAATCACCGCGTGACTCTGCCATCATCTTCAAGGATGCAATCAGCGAGAACGCACCATGGGTCACCGATAACACACCTACTCACTACCTCGTCTATCTTCTCAACACCGTTCCACTCAGATTGAAAGATGGATATCAAGTCTTGACAAACTACGGTTATCCAGATGGTAATGTAGATTCAATGAAATTCTGCAACTCTTCAAAAAAGAATAAATAATCAATTAAAACAAATAAGTAAATATGTTTTATTTTATTTTTTTGGATTATTATCAGATAAATGTTATGTAATTGTTGTTTTAAACAAAAATAGATTTGACTTTCCTTTCTTAGATTTCTAATTCACTGGGTAGTTGAACAAAAACTCTCACATTACATACATAATAATAATTTTTTGAAAAATTTTCAAAAAAAAAAAATAAAAACAAAAAAACCCCAAATTAATGGCACTATCCTCATACAACGTTGCTTCATATTTATTTTTTATTAACTGCTAATTATTAATTATTTATTTTATTATTTAAATCATTGTTTTATTTTATTTTATTTTGTTTTATTAAAAAGTAGTGTGCAAATTGTAGAATCTTTTCATATATATCTATAACATATATATAATCAATCACAATCAAGAAAACTATTTTTATTTATTTATTTATCAATATATATACTATTAAGCTTAATTAAAAAGTTTTAAATAGAAAATGCAAGATCCATACTATTTTGGACAAAGGTAGGTTAGATTATTATATATTGCAATGATGATTAATAGCTATTTTGATTATATAAATAAGATATAAGGTATTAATGATTATTTTCAATCGTTTATGTGTAAAATAGTAATATTCAACAATCTATTAAAGGATTACAAGCATTACATCAGAGATGGCAAGCACTTTTAGACACAAATACATTCAAGAATGAAGAGTTTAGATGGAGTCAGAATGAGTTAAAGAGAATATTGAACGATGTGGAAGCAGATATCAACGATCTGATGGACTCGATTCTGGTGGTCGAGAAATTCCCAGATCGTTTCAATATCGATATGATGGAGATTGAAAAGAGAAAACGTTTTATTAGAGAATCGAGAGCTGCCGTAGATGATGTCAAACGTGACATGAGCTCACAACAAGTCACCGCCAAAATCGAGCGTGACAAACAGAATGAACTACTCAACACCGAAAGAAGACAAAACATGCAGAGAGAATCGAAATACTCTGGAATAAATAGAGCATACGAGGAGGATACCAATGAATTCTTAAGAGAGAATATGCAAATTCAACAAGTAAGTCATTTAGTTAAATCAATCATAAAATATCTAATATCTTTATTTGTTTTTAAATAATAGGAATATTTCAATAATCAAGATCAAGAATTAGAAGAGTTGGCACAAGGTGTTGCAATCATCGGTGAAATGGGTCATGCCATGAAAAATGAAGCAGAGATTCAAGGTAATATTTTAGATAGACTGGGTGATCGTGCAGCCAAGTCACAAGGTGCACTCGGTGGAGTCATGAGAAGATTAGATAAATTGATGGAGGCGACAAGTAGTAAAGTACAATGGTTAATGATTGGTATTCTAGCTGCTATTTTTGTTATTTTAGTTGTTATTTCTTTAACTATATTAAAGAAAAAATAATCAAATATATAATAAATTTTAATAATAATATAATCAAAAGAAAAAAAAACTTTGTAATAGATATCACAAGGCAGCAATTTTGATATGATAGAGAATAATAGTAGTTACTCTATCAATTAAACCTTCTCTTTAAAAAGAAAACAAAAAAAAAAAAGACAAAAACTATTTCACTATATTAAAAAAAATCAATGTTTAATTAAATCAAAGTAAACTAACCGGCTGATTGTGAGTTCAATTAAACCAAATTAGGAAGAGCATCTCGTTTGCCTTTTATTCCCGATGAAAATAATTATGCGCATGAATCAAAATATCTTTACATAAAAGTTTGGTGAGAAATTTAAAAAAAAAAGATGAAAAAAAAATTAAAAATTAAAAATAAATTTCAATCGATTTTTGTGCAAAAATATGCATATAGACAATTGTTTATTTACCCATTAACAATAGTTTTTTTATTTTATTACTTCTTTACATTTTCATATTATATTACTCTATAATTTTCGAATATAACAACAACACAGCAGCGCAACAACAACAAAAATGAGTGAATTAAATCAGAATCAACAAGATCAACATGTTGTAGAGGAAATAAAGAATGAGGAGATGATCTCCACTGAAGATACCAGACTTTGTAAGCATAGAGGATCATGCATTCAAAGTTGTCTTAAAGTATGGGCACGTGGTTTGTTGATTGGTTACGGTATGAGAGCATCACTCGCATTACTATCTGGACTCGTCATGAGAAGATTATATAAAAAGTAAGTTTATAAACCCTTTGGTTATTACAATTCTTTAACCCGATTCACATTCTAATATTAATTATTTGATTGTAGTCCAAGAAAATTGATTAATCAATCATTGTTACATAAAGATCCAATTGGATTTGGATTGTTCTTGGCATTCTATACAGGTGGATTCAAAGCAATCAATTGTTTGTTGCGTGCAATCAGAGGAAAAGAAGATGGTTGGAACAGTCTTATCGCTGGTTTCTTTAGTGGTGCAGCAATGATGTTTTCAAAGAGTACAGAGATGGCATTATATCTATTCGCAAGAGCATTGGAATCAGTATTTAACGCTGCACACAAGAGAGGGTAAGTGAGAGAAATCATTGATCTTTTTTTTTTTAGTTTATTTGATTATAAATAACTAACATCTATCAACGTTTCAACAACATTTAGATTGATTAAATCATGGAAGCATGGTGATTCAGCATTATTCTGTTTCTGTACTACAGTTATGTTTTATGCATTTGTTTGGGAACCAAAGACTGTTCGTCCATCATATTTGAAGTTTTTGAGTAAAGTTGCCGGTGAGAAGAGAAATTTGGCACAGGTAACAGAAAAGATCAGAGAAATCTATTACCTTAGCAATCACTTACCAAACCCAACTCAATAATAATTTAATACCAATATTAATAGTAATAATAAATATACCAAAAAGGAAATAAAAACAAAAAAAAAAAGATATAATGTAAAGATAATATAAATAATAACGGTTGATTTAATCTTTGGTTCAATTCATTTTGTTTATTTACATTTGATTTATTTGTTCATTGCTTGGTGTTTGGTTGTTTGTTTGATGATTGCTTATTAATTCTTTTTGTTCTTATTTTTGATATCAAAATTCTTTTCATTAATGATATCTGCTTCTTTGATGTCTTTGGTGTCGTAGTAACTAGAGTCATTAGCTACTGGCATATTCTTGGATGCAGTTCGGTTGACATACGATTCGACTAGTTGAGTGGGTGCTTCATAGACAACAAAAGATTTTCCATAGGCGGTGTAAAGATTGATGGCAGAGATCACTAAATCCTTTTTAAATGGTTTGTTCTTCTTCTTGCTTTCAATCAAGTTGAATGGTGATTTAAATGCCAACACCTCGACAGTTGCGGGATGACCGTTCGCTACATTATCAGGTACGTTGAACACACATTTAAATAATGTTTCTTTGGTGCCATCAGAGTGCACCACTTTCTTCTTATCGAAATCACACTCTTGGATACTGGGAAGTTGGAACGGTGCTCTAGTTACCTGCTGTATCTTGTCACGATGTTTCTGTACGTCTATCATCAACTGATTATAAAGCTTACGATAGTTATATAGTTTCCATATTAATCTTCCAATTAATATTGCACCTAATTATTTGATTGTTATTTTTATTAACCAATTTGTATATATATTACATTCGGGTAGTGTAGATCTTACCGATTGGTCCTACAGTTGACATGATAAAATCAACGGTAAAAGAAAGACTATAGAGTGCCAGTGAAGCAAAACCAATTCCAGTGGTAACCAAAGATCTCATCACGTTCGAGATGAGCGATTTAGATTGCATTCTTATAAATCTTACATTACCAATATGTGTATTGGGAGATAATAATAGTTGGTTGGAATTCTCTCCATGATTAAATCTATTTAGACTCCAAGCAATAGGAGTAGAATAGAATGATTTCAATTTACTAGTCCTATCGTTTCTATTAATATGTAAATGCTGTTGAATAATTTCATTGCTGACTGCAGATATCAATGGTTTATTAATGAATGATTTATTCTTTAATAAATTATAGTGATTGTTTTTAATTATATTATTTAATATTAGCCTATTATTATTCATGATTAATTAATTAATTTATCAAAACCAAATTATTTTTTTTTCATTCAGATTAAATATAAAAAGGTGTTTGGTTGATCTTCACAAAAGGTGGGAACAGCCACGCAATCTGAGATTCAACAGTTGTTTAAATTTGAAATTATATATAATTAATTGTACACTTTTTTTTATTTAAGCTCACTCTGATATCTAAAATTAAATTAAATTCTAGACAAGATCAGATCTTTTACAATTTCTTGGTTCACGTAACAAAGACAAACTATATAATTCCTCTTCCTCCAAAACCTGTAGAATAGTAAGACAATCGCGTAATTTTGTATTTTCCTCGAATGTATATGCATTCTTTTGGAAATTTCTTATCACCTTTAACACTCCATATACCTTTTGACTTTGCTTAAGATTGATACCATCAGTTGGTTGACCAATGGAACTTTCTTGGAAAAATGTTATATCTTTTAAAAATACACCCCTTTAAATTGATTAAGAAGAGAAACATTGTTAATTAAAATTGTTGGTCATTCACTCATTGTCAATACGCTCTACATACAAATAGGGAATACAAGGATGTTTGGGATCAGTTGATGCCAACTCTGATCTATATGTATCATGATTTCCTTCAACTGTCATCATTGCTTGTAATTCAGAAGATAGCTAAATCATTTTAAATGATGATATAAATATATTTGAAATATTTAAATTATATGTTAACAGTGTTCATACCTTTTGTACTTTTGGTTTCATTTCAGCAAAAGTATGCTTCAATCTGAATACAGGTGCTTCGTTCAATCCAGACAAGATTGCCATTAATGTATGATAGTTTGAATATGATCTTAAACACTTTAATAAAGAGATTTTAAATTAGTAAAGGTTATATTGCAAAGTTTCAAATATATATATAGTTACTTACTTTTGCAACTTTTAATAATTTACTCATATATTTAGCACGAGTTCTAATCTTTTCTTCTTTAACAATGACTGTGCATACCCATTTAGTTACTTGATTGAATCTGTCGATGGCAGCACGAATGTTCATTGCTAGATGTTTGGTCTTCTCTTTGACCCATGCTTGATTTAGAAACTCTGATGTCTGAATCTTTGAGTAGATCTCAAACTCGATCAATGTCAACTGCTTTGCAATCTCATCGGCTGGCATTGTCAGTATCTCACTTGGTTGAACTGGTTTCCACGACATCATTCTCAATCCAGTCATCTTTGTCATTCTCCTATAATCACTCGATGACTTTGAAGATGAAGAAGAAGAAGATGATGATGATTTCTTTGATTGTATATCTACTTTTAATACCTAATAATATCATCAGAAATAAAATTAATAATCAATCAATGATATAATTATCTAACCATGGTTAATATACATACTTTCTTTATGAAAGATCTTCTTAGATAGTTTGTTAAAGATGTATTATCTACTATTATATAACGTAGGAATATCTTTAATACATCGATGACAGCTTGGTTAAAGTCATGAAATTGTTCGTCGATCAACTTTTTCAATACTTTGAATACATTGTGTTGAATTGGATACTCAATACGTTTCTTCCACTCTGCTATAGAGATCGATGCAGCTTCTATGGGTTTCGGAACGTGGTATCGCTCCAATAGTTTATATATCAACTTACTCGTTGAGGTGAACGTTCTGTAGGTTGTAAGACAGGCATTCACCTCTGATATATCTGTGATTGTTGTGATCGAAGTCAGTTTCTCAACGAGTTGATTCAGTGTTACCAACTTGATTCTTGGTGTGCCTGGCGAGTCGGGTGCCGCCTTGTTCGGTGACGCCAACTTTAGAATATCATCTTTATTGAGAATCTCATCGATCGATTCAACGCTTTCACTGGTTTGTAGCAGCACTACCGGTACCTGTTGTGGTACCACAGGTTCGGCGCCATCCACCGAGTGCTTACCGCCAGTGGTGCCATCCGCCAACAGCTTCGCAGCAGCTTCCTTACCGGCAAGGGAAGTGTCCTCAATAGCAATGGCAATGACGGTGTCATTGTTTTCATCTGTACTAATCGATATCTTTGGTGGTATGACATTCGATGAGGAACTAGAGGATTGAGTGTACGGACTGATTGAGATCGAAGGTGAAGTAGCCGCGGATCCACTGATACTGACCGACGGTGATACATTCAGTGGAGACAACGATAGATTCGGTGTACTAATATTCAGTGATGCATTTATATCGATATAATAATTAACTGGATTGATTTCCTCCCAAATACTAATACTTGAATCTTCATCTAAAAAATTAAATAATTAGATGGATGAAATAATCAATATTTTAAAAATAAATAAACATACCATCACATAATCTACTCTTATATTGATTATAAAGATGCTCCCATAGATTTCCATTGTTCATCGATCGATTCCATTTCTTACAAACATATAATACTGAACAACATGTATTCAAATCGAGTAATCTAAATATTCTTGTCAACAATCCTTCTGATAACTTTGAGATATCTAAACACTTTGTTAAAGTAATCTATAATTGATTGATTGATTGATTGATACATATTTGTTAGAGAATTGAGTTCAATTTGATATTCGATTCACATTGACATTACCTTCTTTTGTATACTTTGATTTAAACCTCTTGCCATCTCTGAAGTGGGTACCAAGAAACCTTTGATGAACGACTTTATGATCAAAAGCGATGTATAATCAAACTCTATTTGCTTGTGATCAACTACTTTTCTCAGGAGTTTACCGACTCTCAGTTGAATAGGAACTTCCACCATCTTGCGCCATTCAACGTCAGTGTAGTGACTCTGATAGGTTCTAGGCACCATGTATCGCTGGAGTAGTTTGCGTATCAACAGATCCAATGGGAATGTATGGCAACTATCGATAAACTCTGTCACCTCGTTGGTAGGTGGAACACTGGTCAACGGTGTCAATCTTCTCAGTGCACTGTTGATCATCATCACATGACTTCCAATGGCGCCATTCAAAGACGACAGTGCACTCATCGACTGACTATTCACCATTCCACCACCCTGTCCACCTCCATTATTGTTAGCTCCACCACTTCCTCCTCCTCCGCCAAGTGTAAGTGAACTACCAGAAGAAATAGTACCAACAACCATACCACTCTTTCCACTCGGCAGATAGGTAGTTCTCTTACCGACAACAGTAGTATTGATGTCAAGCACAGATTTTCTCTGATCTTTTGACAACAGTGTTGAACTTCTAATCTTTGTATTCTCCTTGGTTACTTTTGTGCCAGAACTGATTCCCATAATCGGTGTCAATGACATTACATTCGACTGACTAATCATCTCTTCATCCCAAACATTTACATCGAATACATCTAGAAATGAATTGTATTGAATTGTATTAGTAATGTATGAATCGATAAGATAGGATATTGATTAAAAAATAAAACAACACGACATACCTTGATATTTTTTCAAATAGTATAAAGTTAAATCTTTCCAAAGTATTTGATTCTGATTGATAAAGGTATTCATTTGTTTACAGATTCTATATAGTATACAATAATCCTCAGCATGGAGGTAAGAGAGTATTTGTAACAATAGCTTCTCATTCAGATCCAATAGTAGTTGTGTGCTAATGTCTTTGGTTGGAATCAATTTGTCTTCTACATCGTCAATGATCGGTTCAGAGTCGCTCTCACTCTCGCTGTCTGAAGTACTATCGCCATATGAGAAGTTCTCCTCTGAACTACTACTCTCATCGTCATCGTAGAACAACATTGGTTTCGTAGGAGGTGGTGGTGCCAACGTCAAATTCAACTGTGGAATAACTAATTTCGGGGAATTACTACTTCCTCCTCCACTAACTATAGGTGTATTTGTAGTAGTTGTTGTTGTTGTTGTTGCTGTTGTCGCAGCTACTTCATTTGTTGTTGGAATGACTACATCATTATTTGAGTCTGTCGTTGTTGCTGATGTCAGTATGGAAACGGTCTCAGAAGTGCTCACTTCTTCGGGAATTGCAGAAGTACTCAAACTTAATGGATTACTCATCTTTCGGTGCATAATGACTGTTGTATTAGAAACGACAGAAGTGACATCGCTAGGTCCACGTTTATGTGATGCAAAATTCCAAATCTGACTACCACCACCACCACCACCACCACCGCTGTTACTGCTGCTGTTGCTTTGAGATCTTGGTGAGGGTAGCAGTGATTGTGTCAATGGTGAATCTCTGGGTGGCGATGGAAAGTTTAAGAGTGAGTCGAGTAGCTCTTTTTCGAGTTTACTCTGGTGTGTGGATTGCAGTGTTGATGTCGATGTTGTTGGTGGTGGTGGCGATAATGTAGCAGTTATTTTATTGATCATATTGTTGTCTATGAAACTATTGGATGGTGATACAGGTTGTGATATAGAGCTGGGCTTTGGTTGGAGCAGTTGTGTGGTGGTAGACGAGTAGGTCTTTGACATAAATGGATCGTCTTTATCAAACAACACTTTGTTGGTGCCCATTGTAATGGTTGAAGATCTCTTTGTGGACGGTGAATTCGGAACACCACCACTATTTCCACCACTATTCAAAAACAACGAAGGACTACCACTATTACTATTTTCCCCAGAACCAAATATAGTAGGTGAAGTATTACTACTGTTACTACAACTGTTATTATTACTATTATTATTATTGTTATTACTATTGTTACTAATTAAAGTAGTATCATTTGCGTGTGTGTTAAGTGTGGTTGGTGTGGTTGTAGTGGTGGTAGTGTTGTTAGAGTCAGATTGTATATTATTCATAGCTATCTATAGGTATATAATCTATATACTATAGAAATGGAACTGACTATTCTATTCCAATAAATATATTTTTATATTTACAATAATCTATATAGATATGTTGTATTTTGATACTTGATACAATTGTTGATGTTGTTACTGATGTTGTTATTGATGTTGTTGATGTTATTGTTATTGTTATTGTTAATCAATGTATAAATTTATTTATATCTATTATGAATAGTTGTGGTAGTTAGTTAAAAACACACAATAAAAAAATGATTGATTTTTTTTTTAAAACAAAAATTTATAAATTTTTTAAAAAAGTGGGGTGGACCCACCATTTTACTAAAAAAAAATAAAATTTTAACAAACACATTTTTTTTTTTCTGATATTTGCAACTTGTAAAACAAAAAAACACACAATTATACATATATCGGACAATTTTATTTATTTAATTCAAATTTCCAAAATTTATTTCTTTTCTTTTTTTTTTTTTTGAAAAACAATAAAATAATATCTTACTTTTTTTTTTTTTTTTTTTTTTTTTTTTTTGAGATCAGTTTGTATGCAACACAAAATTAATTTAGCAAATTCTGTTGAAAAATTGCCACTTAAATCAGAAATGGAACATTGTCTGACCTAATCAAATCTTAATCTTTTCTTTACAGAAACATTCACATTTCAAAATGGAAATAATCATAACAATAGAAAGAATTGGCAATTCAGGAAATTATTTAATTAATTATATATATTTTATTCGGTTTGTTTTATATTAAAATTTATTAGCACCCACTGGAAGAGGATGAAGAGCTGCTCGATGAGGATGATGAGCTGCTTGAGCTTGATGAGCTTGAGCTGCTTGATGAAGATGAGCTGCTCGAAGATGATGAGCTGCTTGATGATGATGAACTGCTTGATGAGCTGGAGCTTGAGCTGCTTGATGAGCTGGAGCTTGAACTGCTTGATGATGATGAGGATGATGATGAGCTGGAGCTGGAGCTGGAGCTTGATGAGGATGATGAGGATGATGAGGATGATGAGCTTGAGCTTGAGGATGAAGATGATGAGGATGAAGATGAAGAGCTTGAGCTGCTTGACGAGCTTGAGCTACTAGATGAACTTGAACTTGATGAAGAACTTGATGAAGAACTAGAACTGGAACTCGAGCTGGAAGAGCTTGAGCTTGAGCTTGAGCTTGAGCTACTGGATGAGCTTGAGCTACTGGATGAGCTTGAGCTACTGGATGAGCTTGAGCTACTGGATGAGCTTGAGCTTGATGAGGAACTCGAGCTGGACGAACTTGAGCTACTGGATGAGCTTGAGCTACTTGATGAAGAACTAGAGCTGGAGGAGCTTGAGCTTGATGATGAACTTGAGCTACTGGAGGAGCTTGAGCTTGATGATGAGCTTGAACTACTGGAGGAGCTTGAACTGGATGATGAGCTTGAGCTTGATGATGAGGATGATGATGAGGATGATGAGCTAGAGCTGCTTGATGAGGATGAGGATGATGATGATGATGAGGATGATGAGGAGGAGGATGATGATGATGATGAGCTAGAGCTGCTTGAATGTGAAAGTATATTGGAATATGATTGTGATAAAAGTGAAGCAATATTTATTTTATCTGATGAAAATTGTCTAAATAAATAATAAAATATGTTAATATAATTTTAATTTTTATATTATTTTCCCAGCATACCTATTTTTCAGATGATAAATATCTATTTTTGGTTCCTCATTTGTAATGGTTACACCTTTTCTATATGGACTGACGATATTCGGAAGTATCACCAAAAAAGCTACTAATACAATTAAAAACCACTTTGAATCCATTTTTTTCTGTTCTGTTCTATATAGTATTATTTTGTATTATTATTAATAATAGTTAGTTTTTTATTTATTTCTCTTATTTTTTTACTAATAGAAAATTCATAATAAATATCAATAATATTAAACAAAAAACAAATGAAATATTAATTATAGTTTGTTGTTATTAATATTAATATTATTAAGACTTTTTATATATCTAAAATATTAATTTGGTTATTTTATTTTTTTAAAAAAATAAAAATAATGAAACACACATATTATAAAAATATCAAATAACACTACAAACTGATGGACAATAAATATTATTTTAAAAAAATATATAAGTTATTTGATTAACCCACTCACTTTTGTTTTTTTTTTTTTTTTTTGTTTTGTTTATAAAATGGTACTGTTGTTTGTTTAAATAAAATCAATTATTATTGGTAGATTGAAATTGAATTAATTGATATGTTTGTTGTTTGTGTTTTTTGATTTAAATTAAAATTATATTGTTTCTAAAGAAATGTATAATTATTCTGGTAATACTACAATTTGGATAATTAATTATATTTATTGTCCAATGGATTCACAAAATATAAAAATATGGTGCTTTCGTGTGGTGTTGTTATTGTTGTTGGGTGGTGAGTGATTGAAACTGAATGATGGATTTTTTTTGGTATTACTACTATTAAAATAAATATGATAGATTTAATGAAAGAAACCTAAAATAAAATAAAATAAAAAAAAATTGATGAATAGATTTAAAAAAAAAAATCAAATCAAAGCAAAACAAAAAGTATAAGTTGACTTTAGTTTGTCACTCAGAGGTGGTGACTGGCAACATGGCATTATCATATTTGGAATCGATGAAATGAACAAAAATAAAATAAAATAAAAAAATAATTATTAGGTAACCCCCATTTTTGCCTTCATATTCTCTGGTACTCCACATCTTTTGTTATTTTCACTTTTTTTTAATTCTATTCTATTTTTTTGATTCCATTGACACTTTAAATAAACTATTCAAATATTTCTATTTGTCAATATATAATAGTGGTAGTTCAAAAGGGATGGTATTGATTTATTGTTGACCACACACAAACACACACGCCCAACCACCACTTTATGAATGAGTTTAAGGTATTTATAAAACATATGACAAAATAAAAATTGTGAAAAAAAAAAAACAAAACATTGATTTGTTGTTATTTATGAAAATGAAAATCGCCAGATTTATATGGCTCAATATATAGGTGGATATAGCAAATATTGCTGGATTTTTCAGTATAACAAACTGAAGGTTTTTTTTTTAATGTGTTTCTTCGCAATTCGAATCGATTGCACAAAATAAACAAAAAAAATCTAAAAAAAAAAAACAACCACACACAAATCTTCACCGAAATGATCGAAAAAGACCGTGCCTATGTGTTTGTGGTGGGGGTGATCTGAAAAAAAAATTTAAAACTTTTGCCTTGATTAATCTGTAAACAATTTTTTGCTATAAGATTTTTGCAGAAAAACCTAGGCTTTTTTTAGTGGGGGTTATACAAGACACATTAAAGCAATATATTCACCATGTTTTTGTTTTGATGGGGGTTTCTTTTTTGGGTTTTGAGTCCCCCAATTTTTGGTGATTTTGCATAGTTTTTTTAATTTTTAATTTTAAAATAATAAAAAATGAGTAAAATCAACAATACTTTGGCTAAATTTATTTTAAATGTGTTTGGTTTGTGAATGAAAAATCAATGTTGACAACTGGGTGTGCTCAGCTATTCCCAATTCTTCAAAAAGTCGGTTGTCGATATTAAGTTGATAAAATACTAGAACAAACAATAAAAATCATCAGATTTGACACAAAACTATAAAGGTTACAATAAAAATCGGAGATTCTTTATAAAGTTCTAAAGTATGATTTTGAAGTGATTTTTAGTGCAAAAACAAAAAACATAAACAATTTTGATTAAATGTGTGTGGACACTGGTGTATTTTAAGTGAATTCAAGTGAATTTATATGTAATGCGAGTGGAATTGGTGCAAAAGTATGTTTCCCAACGGGGTATTAAAAAAGAGTATCGAAAAAGTATCTTTTCACAATTGTATTGCTGCTTGTGATTTGAATCGATTTGATTGATTCGATTATTATTATATTAATTGAATTTTTATAAGGTAGTTAATCAATCTTACCTCTTTTTGATAAATTTGCTATTTTTGTTGTTCTTTTTTGCACAATTCTATTCTTCTCTATCTTACTCTTCTTCGGATATCCAACTATTTATCTTCGTTTTCTTTTTAATCTTATCTTAATTTCTTAACACCAAATAATTAATTATAATTTCATTTAACTAATCACCTTCACTACTCTGACCTCTACACTTTTCTCTGGACTTTAAGATATTTTTTATTTTTAAAAATTATAATATTTAAAAGAATAATAATTTTATTTATACACTATTAAATATATTATAATTATTATAAAATGTAAATGATTATATTAAAGGTTAAAAAAATAAAAAATAATAACAAATGATTGTATTTTGGAATAAACGAATGAAATATATGATAAATTAATTATAAGATTGGAATGATAATGGAATTTTAAACGATAAAATAAAATGATTAAAAATACATATAAAATGGTTGATTTGATTAATTTATTTGGTATGATTGATTTTTGATGATAAAAAAATTGTCTATTTCTAAACAAAACAGGTAATTATAAAAAATATTGATAATAAAGATAGTATTGTTTCAAAAATAATAGTTTCTCTTTTTTGTTATTTTTTTATATTATTTTTTTATCAATTTTATATATATGTATATATGATTTGATTCGTTATTCTTGAGAATTGAAGTGTTTTTTCAAATTTATATATATAGCATTATTATTATTTTTAATATTTTTCAACAAAATAACCAATATTACTGATTATCAAAAAACAATAAAATAAAATAAAATAAAATAGAATAAATAATATTAAATTAAAAAAAAACAAAAAAACAAACATAAAATCAGAAACTGATAAATTTTTATATAAAAATATATATGATATTAAATAGAGCAAAGAGGATGATTTTTGATATCTAATATTATATTGATTACCCACCAACCATATGAAGAAATATGAGTGTGTGTTTGTTTTTTGATTTTGGTGTATTAATTAATTTTATTTTTACTCCTATACAAAGTCGAACAGTCACAAACACACACACTCACCACCACACTCACTCAATAATTACCTACGCACTGACTGGCGTGTTAAAACTATTATTTTATTGATTTTTTTTTTTTTAAATAAAAAGGGTAACATTAAGATTAGACCATCAAAAAAAAGTAATGATAACCACAGTAAACCAACCTTTTTGAATTCAATATTTTTTTTTCAATTATCTTTATTGAGTAACCTCCTACACATTATATAGAATACTACCTACAGTTTATTTATATCTATATACATAAAATATACAAACATTTGCACTAACACATACAACACACAGATCTGTGTGTTAAATGTAAATTATTATTGGAAGTGGTAGTTTGAGGTAATGTTGATCGATGTGTGCTGCAGGTTGAGTTACCAGTTTTGTTAGCTACATCATTATACTACCAAATATAAAATAAATAATGAAATAAAGTATATCTTTGGCAACATTATTCTTGAAACGAATGAATACAATTTATAAATTCAAGATGTCATTGATAGACCAGAAATGACAAGATATGGATATTGATTTATCTTTTAATACGATAAAAGTAGAGAGTTTTCAATATTAATAATGGCGCCTTTAAATTAATATTGAAAATAAATCGAGATTTTTTTAATCACAAAATTTTAAATATTTATCTTTTTAAAACAACAAATTAATTATTCCAAATTTATTAATGTGTTATGTTTTTGATTATTAAAAACTATTGTTTATTAATTTAAAGATAAAACAACACTCTTTGTTCGAAATTAAAAAACTTTAAAAAAATTAATTTATATTTAGTTTGAGTTTGTTCCATTAACTATCTATTTATTGATCGTAAAAAAAAAGGATCAAAAAACAAAAACATAACTTATTAATAAATTTGGAATTAATTAAATTGATTTTCCCTAAAGAATTTTCAATTAACAATAATATTGACGTACATTTATTTTTGTATTGTTAATATAATCAAAACTTATATTTGTTGATGAACAGTAACAATTAATAAATTTTAGGTACATGTTGAAATAAAATATTGATTTTTTAAAGATCATGATCTCTAGATTTACAAATTGTTAAAACCTATCTAGTTTTTAAAAATTGTAATTGTATATAAAAAAAAAAAAGGATATTATTTAATTAAATAATAGATTCTTTTTATTTATCAAATCGAAAAAGTAAAAAATTTACAGTCAAATAAAAACAAAAAAAAAAGGCAATGAAAAAAAAAAAGTAAATTTCAATGAATTCTTATGATTGGATAAGTAGGTCAGATTTTATTGCAATGGCAGAATATTTTATAAATAGATTTATATTTTATTTTTTGTAAATAGAGATATTTTATATACATATGCTACTACTATTGAGCGTTTCGTTGATATTATAAATAGATTAACCAACTATTTTAAAATAAGAAAACCTATCAGTGTTAAAAAAAAAAAAAAAATAAAATAAAAAAAAAAAAAAATGATTCAAAAAAAAAAAAAAAAATCAAAAAAAAAAAAATGAAATAAAAAAAAAACCATTATTAATAATAAAATAGTTTAAAAGTAAAGTAAAAGTGATAAATTTTAAAATTACAAACAGCTCAGCTTGTCGAAAGAGTAACATACTTTAATATCAGATCAAAGTAGTATAGCTAGTAGTAGTAAAGTAATAGTAATCACGTAATCAATAATAATCAAAATTGATTGAAAAAAATAAAATAAATTAGTGTTATTATTATCAGTTAAGTAAGTAAAGTAACCTTTTTTTTTTTTTTTTAAAAAAAAGCAACAAAAGTGCAATTGCTATGAATGATAATCATCATAACATTATATACTAATTCTATCTTATTAAGATTACATATATATTTATTTTAATTGGTGTTTATAAAAGATATATATAATTGTAAAACTATCAATTAATCATTTTTAAAAAACAAAAAAAAAGTAGATTTAAACAAAAAACAACAAATTTATCTATCTTTTATATTTTTTTTTTGTTTTTTTTGTTTAAAAAACATCAAGTTGATTTGTTAGGATTTATATATTAAAGTATGTATTATTATTATTTGATTATAATTTATGATTTATTGCAAATGATATTAATAATGGTTAAATACTTTTAGTTTATCAAAAGATTGTAGAGATATATATATAGGATAAAAGTGGAAAAGAACTAGTAGAACTAGTGAAAAACAAATATATATAAAAGATAAGATGGATGAAGATGAAAGAATGAAAGAACGTATTAGGTTACGTGAGGAACGAAGAGCAAGAGAAGCTGAGGAGGAACGTCGACAAGAGGAAGAAAGAAAGAAAAAAGAAGAGGAGAGAAATGCACGTAAAGAACAACGTGCTCGCGAGAGAAAGGAACGTGAAGACAAGCAAAAGAAAGAGTTGGACGATTATATAAAGAAAGCAGAGGATGAACGTCGTCTGCGTCGAGAGGAACGTGAGCGCAAGCGCCAGGAAGAAGAACAGCGTATACAAGAAGAAGAGGACAAACGTCGCCGTGAGCGCGAAGAACGCGAGCGCAAGCGTCGCGAAGAAGACGAAGAGAAACGCCGCAAGCAAAAGGAGATCGAAGAGGCAAAGCGTCGCATTCAGAAGGAGTTGGAAGAGGATTCCTCGAGTGGATCCGACGTCGACTCGCACATCGACAATGTGCTCTCGATCAAGATGAAGCGAATCAATGCGAAGCAGAATGTCGAAGCGATATTGCAGTCGGCCAACGCCGCCAACAACCAGGTGTCGACCATCGTCAACCCGGCGACCAACAACACCGGCGATCTCCTCATCAACCTGTTGTTTACAGATGAGCTCAAAGACGACATTATGGATCTGATACAGTCGGGATTCAAACCGCTGGTCGACTTTCTCGCGCTGCCCGACACCATCCACTCGATGGTTCAGGTCGTGGTCGACGTGCAGATTGGCGCGACCGTATACAATGCGCGACCCGAGCTGATAGCCGGCACTGCATCGCTCGAGGTAAAGAACTATTTGGCGCGAATCAGCGCGTCATTCGAGATATTGAAGGGTGCAGTCTCGTCGATTCCGCGTACACTGTCCGACCCCTCCAACTACAACATCCTCGATACTCTGTTTGGCGTTATCGAGTACCAGCCACCTCTGCCCATTTCCAATCTTCACGCATTCATTGAACTCCTCACAACGCTACTCGCAAAGAAGCCAGAGGTTCTACTCTACATCTGTGAGAAGCGTGATACCATTCTTCAATCATTCATGCTCCACATCTGCTCGTCAGAGATCATCGACTTGCTCCTCAAGATGGTGGAGGTCGAGATGCACATGTCCGTCGGCGCAACCAGTTCGTCACCAAGCTTCTTTAATATATTTTCATCGCCAGGTTCTTCGTCGTCGTCCTCATCGTCCTCAGCGGCAGCGGCGGCAGCAGCCACCAAAGAGAAACCAACATGGACCAACGACTTGACACCCTATCTCATTCTAAAGTTGAATGAAATTCTGAATCCCGAGCAGTTGACCGATAACTTGGAGAGCGAGATTGAGAATATCACAAAGCTAATCACTGAAATCATCAAGAAATACTCGAAATCAAAGGTTGCCCATCATTTCTGTGGACAGTCATTCTCGAATGCACTTCTCCGCAATTCATTCAGAGTGGTACTGGAGAACGATATGACCTCGTTTGTGCCATCGGTTTCAATCCTCACTTTGGTATCCACAATGATTGAGTTTAGTAATATTACAGTGACCCCACAATCACAGGAATTGGCACCCATCGTATCGCTACTTTTCAAGCCACTGGTTGCTTTGAGCGATGGTCGTGAGATGACACCGATCGAAGCGATCAATGAGATTCTCGATATGCCCGACTACCAAGCGCCATTTGGAATCGTCAGACTCAAGTGCATCACCCTCATCAACTCGATCGTCAAGGTAAACGTTCCCAAGGTTGACAAAGCCATCTGGGAGTGTGGTATCCTCAAGAAGTGCGTCGATATGTTCTTTGAATACGAGTCAAATAATATCATTCATTGTTTGGTCGAAGCCATTCTCACTCCACTCATCCAGCGTAGTCTTGGCTCTGAAGACGAGGAGTTTATGTATCATTTACTAAAGGATTGTGGTTTCATCTATCGTGTCGTATCGATCTTGGCCGACAACAACAATATCAATAATAACAGCAATGCTAAGCAACAGCCTGCAACTCCACTCCAACCACAATCACCACTCCAACAACTCCTCCAATCGAATATGCAAGCACCAAAGATTGTTATCCAAGACTCGTCGGAAGTTGACCAAGCAACAGCAGTCGTTCAAACTTCTTCTCGTTCCGTTAGATTCTCTGACAACGATACATCAGAGTCGTCAATCAAATCCAACGGTACACCCGCGGAAGACAGCTCAGCCAACTCTTTGTCATCGTCGTCGTCATTGTCTGGATCACAAAAGAAACCAAAGTTAAGAAGAAAGGTATCGTTTGCAGAGGATCCAGTCGAAGAAGAGAAACCAAAAGCAACAGCATTGGAGTCGTTGTTTATGAGAAATCCAGATCCACCTGCAGCACCAACAGAAACAACAACTACAACCACTACAGCAGTGGTATTGGAGAGACAACAGGATTCTCATTCAGATACCAATTCGACATCCAGTCACGATAGTCTTTCAGATTCAACAGGTTCCGATATTGCTTCCGATGTCTCATCGGTTGGATCCGACACAAACGGTAGTGGAACCACTACTGGCGATAAAGAGAAGGAAAAGAAAAAGAAGAAACACAGAGAACATAAAGATAAGGAAAGAGAGCAAAGAAAGAAAGATAGAGAACACAAGAAGTCCTCAAAAGAAAAGTCATCATCATCTTCATCATCGTCAACATCTTCATCTGATTCAACATCTTTGACACCAGAACAAGAGAAAGAAGCAAGAGCTCTCAGAAAGAAAGAAAAAGAAGAAAGAAGAAAGAGAAGAGAAGATCGTCGTTTAAGAAAAGAAGCAAAGGAGAATGGTGAATCCAACGGTGCCAACACCACTGAATCAGATGATAAGAAGAAGAAGAAAAAGAGTAGCAGCAGTAGCAAGCGTGAAAGAGAAAAGCATTCATCATCGTCCTCGACTTCCACTAATACAACCTCTGCCACTCAGGACGGTTCAACAACTGAGAGCAAATTGAATGTTGATCAACAGTCAGTTGTTCTCTCGGTTGCAGTTAGTGGCAACGATCCTACCAATTCAACATCGAGTGGCAACTCTGCCAATCTTCCACAATGGGCAACTTCACTCGACTCGTTTATCACTGAGGGTAGCGGAGAGATCAGCGGTCTCGATGTATCTCAATTGTCACTGAATGATTTTGTCAACACTGAAGATGGTGATTCCATTCTCAATTCACTCTCAAGCTTCTCTGTGCCATCAGAGGTCGACAATGGAGCAACAACAACCACAACAACAACAAATGATGTTGACAACAAAATATGTAACAATAATAATAATAATAATAATAATATAGATAGCAGTAATAGTAATATAAATAATGTAGATAATAGCTTTGTACAAACACCAGCACCAACAGCTCAACCACAGGAAGCAGCCGTCGCAGCACCAACACCATCATCATCACAACCACCAAAGAAATATCATAATGTCGGACACATTCTCTCTTTATGTATAGAAATCACACACATTGTGAACAAGAGTAAGAACCACTTTTTGCGTGATGTCGTTGATGAGTGCTGCGGTGACATCGAATGGGATGATGTCGTAGTGCCAAAGATCAGAAAGGAAATCTCCTACAGAAACACCAAGCCAATCGGAACAGTATCAATGCGTAAAGGAAAGGGTAAGCCTACATTCCAACTGGTAGAGATCCAACCGGTTACATCGACGGGTGTGCCCATCGCTCCAACAGAGACCACCTCAAAATTCTTTTTCTAGAAAAATATCATTTCTTTTATCTATAAAAAAAATATAAATACAACCTATATATATATATAAAATAGAAACATTCAACTTCTAAAAGAAAGATATGAAAAGAATCATGAAAAAAAATGATCAAAGTAAAAAAATCAACAACAAAGAAAAGAAAAGAAACAAAAGAATAGAAAAAAAAAAAAAAAAAAGAATAGAAACAAATATTTATAAATAAAATTATAACAACTATAACATTACAATGATATAAATAGTTTATTATTTTAATCGATATTGAAAAAGCATGGATCTTTATTGTTTTTCGGTGATGTCTTTACAATATATTTTGTAAATTGATCGAATGCCTTGGGTTCAACGAAACCACCTTGGTTGATTTGAGTGAACAATAGATAGCGTTGACCTTCGATTCGTCTGAGTACACTTGTAGTTTTGTCAGCGATTGAACTTATATCCGTTTGGATAATAGTGCTAACGGTTACAGGTATTGATTCCAACAGCTTACTATTGGCTTTTTCAAATGGCATTCTTAACGTTTTAATGGATTTGCTTAGCCAGTTGAAACAACTATTGGCTGAGTTTTCCTTTAAACTATTCAACTCTGTGACAATAGAGTTGAGAGAGATATATGTTACACTGTCTGGTATTTGTTGTTTATCGATTTGGTAGGAATGATAAGCTTTCATTCTCTTTAGAGTGCCTGGCGTTGTTAATGTTAGATTCAACGTTTGATTGAAACCATAATACAGTCCAAGTTTTACAAGACTAGCGGGTAATGTTAAATTTAATATTTTGGGTGAATCGCTTCTACGTGGAGTACCAATTAACAGTGTCTTGATTGTATTAGGAATATAGGTGTTGTTAAGCTGTAGATCTGATGAATCGTCTTCATTTTGCAAGTGTGCACCACCATCACCAGTAGCATCATAGAAAATAAGATCGCCTCGATATGACTCTGAGCCAAAGTATTTCAGTGAAGCTGGGAGTACTCCTTTCTTTATCGGTTGGTCATATCTTGAATATTCAATCTCCAATCGTTCTAAACCTTCATTGATCATACCTTTTTCGAATCTTGGTGCACTATCGTAAAACCTTAATTTCTTTAGAGTTGGAGGTAAGAATCCTGGCGTAAATTGCTCTTTATAATTATAGAGGACCAATGATTCCAATTGTTGTGGTAGCACTGCTTTCGGTCCGAAACAATACAAAGTACCTGTATCAAACACCAATTCTAAAGATCTAATATTTTTTGGAATTGAATAGTCAATTGGACAGATCAGTTGTATCGTTAAAGCTTTGATCTTGTGGAGCAAAGGAACACCATCTAGCGAGGTGTAATCACGTGTACAAAAGACCTCTTCAATGTCATCGATAGTATTGCTATCTGGCAAAGACTGAAATTTTTCTATTCATAATATAGTTAGTTTGACCAATGTTAATAATAATAACAATGTTACTTTATTTGTATATTTACCATTTTTTACATATCTACAGAATATCATTGGAAATCTTTTAAAGTTATTTTCGTCTACTTCGATTATTTTGTTAATTTTGATGTGACGATCATCTAGATGATCATATGATTCGATTTGTTTTGTGAATGACTTTAATTTTAGTTTGGTTATCATGTATCTTGATAATCTGTTGTCAATGTTCAAAGGAATAAAAAGATAGCTATCTCTAATCTCAAAAAGCCTTTTACAGGTCAATGTAAAGATAATCTTATCAATATTATAAGCTAAACATTCTATTATTTTTCTTAATAATATAAATGGTAATTGAACTAATTTATTTTCATTATTACTATTGTTATTACTATTACTATTACTTTTCATTATATCTTTTATTAAACAATAAAAAAAAAAAGAATAAAATTTTTTTATAAAAATTCTAGATTGGTAAAGCAAAAAAAACCTGATGAACCATCTTAATGATCAAGTAAGGTCATCATGATGATGGTAACAAAATATCTTTATTAAAAATTTTCTTTATTATTATAGTTGTTATTTCTTTTTGTTATTATCAGTAGGTTGTGTTTGTTGTTGATCGATCAATAACATTTGATTTTCTTTCTTCATCATTTTAATGAGTTGTTCGCGTGGTGGTGCTGCTTTGTCCTTTTGGATTATCAATGAATCGCTATTGAAAATCTCGTTCTTGGTGTAGACCAACCATGTGAAAAATGACATGAATCCAAGTACATGTCCACCAATCCAATAGGGTGCATACTTTTCAATCTTTGGAAGAATATAGTACCATGGATATAACGAGTAGATTCCCGCCAAGTAGAAGTAGAACTTCTCCTTTGTAGTATCCAATTGTTTTCTATAGTTATTATATAAAGTAGTCATTGCACCAACGAAAAAGATTGGTACTGCCGCTGTTACAATAGATGTTCTAAATCCATTCTTTAACATTGCTCTAAGTGGTAGTTCCTACAATGAATGAAGATCGATCTTTAAAATTAATATATATATTCAAACAACAAGATCTTGTAATTGTTAGTACTTACATTTCTCCAGCTTTCAATCATACCCCATACGAAACCACCTGCACTTGTATGGAAGTACAGTAACCAACCAGATTCCACTAGTTGTCTCTTTGTGCTTTGGAGTGTGCTAGATTGAATCTCTTTCTCCTCCAATGCATAACTCTTGATCGATGTAAGCTCTTCGTCAGTCACAATGAGTTGATCGATGTGTTTTGAGCATGTATCTGAAATGAGCAACAGTGCAGTTCTATATGCTTGAGATTTGATCAACTTTACAGAATTCAATTGCTCTAATGCTGTGATTGCACCTGCATTTGCAAGTGATACTCTTGCATCTTCATGAGTTGCAATTCTGGTAATGGCAATACCCAATGACTTTCTAACATACACAGGTAAGAATGATGTCATCGATAGATTTACAATTCTTGGTATTAAACTAAAATCATTTACTATTGTTCATTAAAAAAAAGAAGTTAATTAATTAGTTATTTTGTTAACCTATAGGATCTACTGAAATACCTACTGTATAGTGATGAATTTTCAATGATCTTAACAGCATAGATATTCAAATCCATGTTTGAATAGTTCTCAATGATATCGAGTAACTGATTGATATTCTTCTTTGAAGAGAGTATCTTTTTGATTGTATCGTTGTTCGATGAACACTCTGAGAGTAACTTTAGTTTTGATTCGACAATCGAGAATTCGGAGGAATTAGATATCTCGTCCAATACCCTATCTGCATATTTTATCATATACTCTGTATCATCTGCACCTGCCAAGTAAGCTATTCGATATAATAATAATAAATGTTGATTGATTATGATAGTTGATGAATAAGTAAGTATTAATATTAATTAGATTGTGCAGAAAAGAACAATTGTATCATTATTAAATAGTAGTTTAACTTACCAGCAATACCAATTGAAAATATACCGAATACACCAAAAGAAATTGCATTTCTCATGATAATCGATTTCCATGTGTTTCTTTGTCTTTCTTGTTGACGATCTTGTTGTTGCTGTTCGAAATCCGATTTCTCTTTAAGTATATGTTGACTCAATTGATAAACTTTACTCTTGTGATCATGATCATCGTCGTTGTTTTTCTCAGAACTATAGAATCTAACACCATTTAAATATCTATTATTACTAGTTTTGTTGATGACACTCAAACTATATATATTGTATAAACTTTTGTTGATATGTTGACGATTTCTAAATAAATTGGTTGTCGTCAAACATATATGTTTGTTGTTTTTAAACATTTTAACGAATAGCAATGAAAAAGATTGCAATTTTTTGTTTAGTAGTGATCAAATCTGCGAACCTTAATTATCACTGAAAATTAAAAATGATACGGTAGAAAATGACCATTTTTTTAGATAGTTTAAATAATTTGTAAAGATAATAAGTATGATTAATATTTTCTTTTTATTTTTAAACTTTTGTAATTGGTATGATAGTATAATGTTGTTTGTCAAAAATAATTATGTGGAATAAATATTTTTTGGTGGGTGGACCAAAGTTAATCTTTTAAAACCATTTCTATTCTTTCTATATTCAATAATAACTATTAAAGTAGTAATCTGAAATTTCTATTTCTACCAAACTTTGTTTTTCATTTTAGAACAATTAATATCTTTACATAAATAACTTGAATATGGAAGATCTAGTATAGGCTATAAATAATCAAATACCAATTTTGTTTTTGCACTATGTTCTTACTTTAAATCCAAATAGTGATAAATCGAATTTTAAAATTTTTGATAAGCTTGTTTAACTAACTGTATAATTATTAAACTAAACAGTAATATTTGAAGAATTTGAATCCCGGAGAATCAGCTCTATTACTAATTCAGGATGTTTGATGAATGTGGTGAATCTAGAACTAAGCGAACGTTGAATCATTTAAGTTTGGTTATTCTATGTTATATCTCTAAATCATATTTAAAACACCTTTAAGTGATAGATCTGATTAGACTATTAGAAATTTAATTATTATTTCACGCTTCGTGGCTAATTTTTTTTTTAAACTACTATCAAACAAGAGAATGAAAAAATAAAATTGTTTGTATACAAAATTTGATCATAATAACAATGGAAATAAATAAAAACATTCCACAATCATTTGCAAAGTAAATAATCGAATAAAAATAAAATTGTGAAAATTTGTTAAAATATTAAGAATAAAAATAAATTAAATTAAAATTTGATTTGGAATATAATAGTATTTGGATAAATCAAAATCCCAGAATATCCAATTGAATCGTGTTAAGGTTCAAACCACACACCTCAACTGAATTCGGGTTTATCGTCTGAAAATTCATAACTAAAATAAATAATATCTTGTTGGTTTACACCGAACGATAGTCACATGTTCCGATGTGACCTGAAAATCTCCGAACTAACCTATCGTGCAAATGAAAAGTTGCAAGACAAAGTTTAATCTTTAACTTGCATTACCTTACTATATAATGGAACACTCCAAATCTCAACCCACAATACCCATTTTAAAGTGCTAACTTCCCACCCAAAAACATAACAAAAATATTAATAATTAAGAAACAAAAAAAACATGTTCTAAAATAACTACATCTTTGATCTCAATTGAATTGATTGTATCCAACACACTTGGTACCTATTAAATTTAAAATATTTTTTGGTTTTTATAATAGTTATTGAGAAAATTCTCCCCCTCTTCGGAAAAAAAACAAAACATATTATTGGTGATTGAATCTTTTCATTCCAAAGCCCTTTATTGCAATTGTGTTTTTTTTTATTATGTCTCTCTTATGCCGCAAAAAGATTTTTATGTTAAAAAAAACAAAAAGTGGATGTTTGTTGATGTGGTTGCCCATTTATTTTGTAAAATCAAAAAAAAAAATCATTCCAATGGTTCCCAAAAAACAATAACAACAAGTCAAAACAATTTTATAAATAATATTCTTTTTTTTTCTTTTTTTCATCGACTGCCACTGAAACACCACGAAACTTTACAACGAAAATGGAGCCGTGCAAATAAAAATATTGGTACCCCCACTGCGTTAGATAACATTGAATCACAAGCCAAACCACATAATGTCAATGTTTGTATGCTTTTAAAAAAATAGACCTCACCCAATTATTATATTGAGGCGCGTCATCGGACTGAAACTTTAACACCTGCCCACTACCTTTTGTCGGTGACTGACTCTAAAAGATATTAATAATCAATCGATTGATTGATCACTCAATAGTAACCCAATAACTCATTTTGTTCAAAGTAACTCAGAGAATCAACAGAGCAAAGATGAGTCTACCCCTCTAAACACAACTAAATTTGACTAAGATGTTTTGTTAAGGCTACTTCTGCACCCACCTACACACACACACATCAATAACCCAAATATTTATTTTTAATTATCGTGTGTAGTTCCGCTCTTGAGTTTCTCTGTCACCACCACCCAAGTTGTAGAGATATAAAATGGCAGTCAGTTCTCTCATTTCAAATCATCAAACTAAACAACGATCAACTTTTTATAACTTTTAAATATTTATTTTTTCTTTTATATATATCTTTATATCTTTTCTCTTTTTTTCCATTTAAATCTACATTAATATAATATACTCTCAAAAAGATGGTACATGACTTTACTTATGTCTTTGCCATTGGTACAATCCTGGCTATGCTTGATGCTTTCAACAACGGTTCTAGTAAGTAGAATGTTATTTAAAATAATTAATACCATCTAAAAACATTTTATTAACAAATAAAAATTATTATTTAATTAATAATAATAGATGATGTTGCCAACGCTTGGGCAACTAGTGTTTCTTCACGTTCAATTTCCTATCGTCAAGCAATGGTTTTGGGTACCATTTTCGAAATGTTGGGAGCTATTCTTGTAGGTGCTCGTACTGCTGAAACAATCAAGAGTGGTATCATTCCAGGAGAAGCCTTCCAAGGTAATGCTGGTGTTCAAATGCTTGCTTTCACTTGTGCTCTTGCTGCCACCTCTGCTTGGGTTCTCTGGTGTACTCGTCACTCTGCTCACGTCTCCTCCACCTACTCACTCATCTCTTCGATTGCTGGTGTCGGTATTGCCACCGTCGGTTGGAAAAAGGTACAATGGGGATGGAATAAAGGAAAGGGTCTTGGTGCTATCTTTGCCGGTCTCGGTATGGCTCCACTTGCTTCGGCTGGTTTCGCCGCCATCATCTTTATGTTGATCAAGTGTGTCGTTTTGATTCGTAAGGATCCACTTCCATGGGCTGTCTACACCTCACCATTCTTCTTCCTCATCACCGGTACCATTTGTTCACTCTCGATCGTCTACAAGGGTTCACCAGCACTCGGTCTCAACAAGAAGCCACCCGCTTACATCACTGCGGTCACTCTCGGTTGTGGAGCTGGTCTTTTCGTACTCTCTGCTTTGTTCTTTGTCCCATACCTCCACTGCAAGATGATCAAGAGAGATCACACCATCAGATGGTATCACGTATTCTTGGGTCCATTCCTCCTCCAACGTCCAACCCCAGCCATCACTGGTGCCGTCAAAGTTCCAAACTATGCTGTCGTTCAAGAAGATGAAGAGGCTGAGGATGATGGTGTCGATTCAAAGGATCTTGAGTTGGCCGAGAGCAGCAACGAAGTCAAGATTGACAAGAGCAACGCTCCAATCACCAAGACCACTAAAGAACTCATCCAAGAAGGAAAGGACAGATTGCACACTAAGCTCCGTGGACAAAAAGGACCACTCGGTTGGGCCATGCGTACTCTCCACGAAAATCCAATGGGTGAAGGTCAAATCTACGAGAAGCACAACTTGAAGGCCATCTGCAAGCGTGTCCCAGCCATGATTGTCTGTGGTGCTCTCTACGGTCTCCACTACGATATCCATGCCGCCCAAACTTCAATCGCCGGTACTCCAGAGGGTGAACGTATGAAACGTGTATACGACGCCGCCACCAAGTATCCAAATGAAGTCGAACACACCTACTCATTCGTTCAAATTATCACTGCCTGTACCGCTTCTTTTGCTCACGGTGCCAACGATATCGGAAACTCTGTCGGTCCATGGGCTGTCATATACTACTGTTGGTCAACTGGAAAGGTTGCTGGATCCAGCTCGCAAGTTCCAATCTGGCAATTGGCTGTTCTCGCAGGATGTATCTCAATTGGTCTCATCACTTACGGTTACAACATTATGAAGGTCATGGGTAACAAACTCACCTATCACTCGCCATCCAGGGGTTGCTCCATGGAAATGGGTGCTGCTATCACAATTCTCATCTTCTCTCAATTCGCTCTTCCAGTCTCTACTTCTATGGCCATTACTGGTGCCACAGTTGGAGTCGGTCTTTGTAACGGTACATTCAAGGCTGTCAACTTCCAACGTGTTGGTCTCTTGCTCTTGGCTTGGATCTTTACCATCCCAATTGCCGGTGCCATCGCTGCCATCCTCACTTCACTTTTCCTCAATGCACCACACTATGCTTAAGTGTTTTATTTATTTAATCAATATATATATAATATAATTTTTTTTTTTACAATAATAATATTCAAACCAAAAAACTCTTCACTCGAAGGCCCTAAATCGCGCCTCATTAAAAATTAAAACTTAAACCTAATAAATACCTGTATTATTTAATACCCCCTTCAAATTCTTAAACAATTACCTGTCTTTTATTGAAATATTTAATTTTTTATTAATTCGGATAAATCTGGTGAAAATTAAGCGATGATATAAAGATTTAAATATAAATAGTCTAATCATTAATAGAACATTATTTAATCTTTATTTATTTCGTATTTGAAAACAAGTAAAGCAATAATATTTTTTCCTTGAAGTTGATAGTTTGGAGATTTTGATAAATAATTGATAATATTTGTTGCATATTCTGGATAATAGTCTTGAATAAATTGAAGCTCCTCCAGAGAATCTGTTAATTTCAAAGCTTCCAAAAACTGTCCATCTCCATTAATTAAGAGACCTTCTAGTTTTGGTAATATTCCTTGTTTCTTAAAATCTTTATACACGCCAATTATGATTGATTCAAGTGATTCTGGTAATGGTATTCTATTATTTTGCAAAACTATTTGCCGTTTACCAGAGTCAAAATTCTGATTAGTTGACCGAGAATACTGTAATATCGTTATTTGTAAAAGGGATGATGGAAGCACGCCAATGCCAATCGGTTGTGAATAGTCATCTAAATTTAATGACTTAATTAAATGTGGCAGTACATCTTGTTTAAAAACATGGTTATAATTTGGAGGCAGGGAAAGTGACTCTAATGAAGGCGGTAAAACTCCAATATTAAATGGCTGATTAAAGTTCCTATCGAAAGATAATGTTTTAAGTGTGTTTGGTAAAACGTCTGTACCAATCTTTTGATTAAAAGAACCAAATCTTAAACGTTCAAGAGATTGTGGTAGCACACCAACAGCCAATTGTTGATCGAAACCATTTGAGAAGGTACCCAGAGTTAATGATTTGATTGTGCTTGGAAATACCTCGGCTTGAATGCTTTGAGTATAAAAACTTAACTCCAGCTCTTCAAGATGCTGTGGTAGTTCATTACCCTCAAGTTCATGGTTGTAGCCACCCATTGTCAATGATTTTAGTGATGAAGGCAACACTCCTTTTGTAAAAACTTGATTGAATCCATACCCAAACCTCAATGTTACAATAGAATCTGGTAACGCTCCAGGCTCCAATTTTTGATTGAAATCTTCGCCGAATGATAGAGATACAAGAGACTTGGGAAGTACACCGATAGGTATTGGTCGATTGTATGAACATCCGAATGTTAATGATATAAGGTTGGGTGGGAGTGAATTTCCATGTAATTGCTGATTAAATTGGTCACCAAATATGATTGTTGTAATATTTTGAGTATTCATTAAAATGGAATTATAATCGAATTTAATATTTAAATCAAATTTAATTATATTATTGAAGGTGATACTTTTAATATATTGGCTTAGCAAACCTTTTAGAGATTCTCGATTCTTTGGATTCGGATCTAATAGTAGACTAATAAAATTGGCCAAATCTTCTGAATATCTCTCTTTTGAAATGAAAACTATACGTTTTGAAATGGAGGGAACTTTTGATTCCAGGATTTGAGTATAATACTCAGTAACCCTATGATTCTTGTTCTCATCTGGATGACTGATCAACAATATATATAAATATTGAGTTAGGGAAAAAAAAAAAGCTAGTTAATGAATAAATACCTTGTTAATAATTTAAGAATTGTCGCACCAATTGAATAGAGGTCAGATCCCTGATTATATTGTTTCATTGTTGTTTCCTTTTTGTATTTACTTTGTTAGATATCTAACGAATTCAGTTGAATAAATTTTACTTACTGGTGCTAAAAATCCAGGAGTTCCATAAATAACTGATTTCAATGTTGAATTAGGAGTAAAGACACTTAATAAATCATTATCTTGCTGTTTCGGAATCACACAGTTATCTTCAATGATTTGAGCAATTTCATTCGCAATGGTTTGCCCTTTTGGAGGAAATAGACAACCTCCAAAATCACCAAGTATCAATGACCAATTTCGAAGATCTCCTTCAATGAATATGTTTAATGGTTTAATGTCGTTGTGAACTATCCTATGCTTTTCAAGATCCAAAAGAATATTGAAAAGTTGTACTAAAAAATCCCAAATCTCTGGTTCTTCAAATATTCTGTTATAAATAGGTTAGTTGTGGGTGAAATAGATCAAAATACCAGTTACGTACAGGTTAGAGTCAGTCAAATGCTTATGTTTTTGATAAAGATCACCACCTTTACAGTATTCAGTGATAATATGAAAGATTTGATTGTTTTGATCATGATAATAATCAACAAGTTGAACAAATCTTCGATTACCTTTGAGTAGTTTCATTGCTCTGATTTCCTCAGATGTTCTATTATATATTACTTGACTATTTTTATAACTAATTCTTTTGTATACATACTTATATTTTCATAAAGTTGAATTAGTAACCAGTGAAAATATCATAATTAAAAAAAGACATACCAAAAGCTGTTTGTTTTCTGTATCTTTACTTTCAACTAAATAAACATCATTGTTACTGGGAAATTGTGATAATGTACGATAACTTTTATTATTAATGATATGAATTTGTTGTGAATTGTTATATGGTTTTGATACGCTGTTCATCTCACCATCTATATTGATGATATGATTTTGCTGTGAATCGTTGTGTGTATTTGATACATTATTTATATCACCATCAATTCCGTTAATATTGATTGTATATGAATGTGATTTGCTGCATAACTTTGTGAAGATCGATTTATTTGGTCTTATTATTATTAAGCGATATTGAATGTCGACTATATCAGGTATAATAAAGTCTTTAACTCCAAAAGCAAAATTCCCAATTATTTTCGTGTTATTGTGTATTTCTCTACCTATATCCCTCAAATGATTTTGTATTAGAATTGTTGCACCACAATTATAATCACTTATAAATTTAAAGATATTTCTTCCATTTATTAATGTATTACAATCTATTATCTCTACACTCTTATCCATTTTTTTAACAGAATTAAATAAGTAGATAGTATTCACACAGCATTTTTGGTTTTCATGGAGAAAACCTCCACCTTCAAAAAATTAGTGCGAGAAAAAAAAAAAAAAAAAAGTTCAATTTTTTTCTACTCCCCAAGAACAAAAGATAGATTGTATTAAAAGTTAATTATCGTTTACGTTTATTGGTAGAATTTTTTGAAAATGAACTTGTTAAATTATTACTATCAGATGTATAAATTTCTAAAACTTGGTCAGATGAGCATTGATTTTCATGTGGTATAGTATCAGTACAATCATCATTGTAAGTAACATTTGGCAAGTTTGTTTCTTTTATAGTAGCGTTGGCTTGGTCATACCGAAGTTTACTGTCTGTGGTTGAATACAACACCGTATTCTTAAACATCTGTTTGAACAGGGCAATGAACATGCAGAATGCAAGGATACTGTATCTTTGAATAACATTCGAAAACAGGAGGTTGCACTTGGCCATATAGCTTACCATTGACTTCTCCACCAAGATCCTTCAATGCTTTCGGTGAAAAGACTGGCATCATATGTTCATCGTGACCAACTATCTTACTACCTGGAGGTTCAAGTTTGAACTTGACATCGTCAACCTCTACATTTGAACTGTAGTCTCTTAAGAGACTCCAAATGTCGATTGCCCCTTGTTCATTTGTCACAAACAATTCGATGTCGTCCAAATTACACCACATGCATTTAAAAAACAGCTTTGGATGAACACTTCTTCTAGACCTTGCAACTCAGTGAAACACTTGTAATCATTGACAAAGACTATGCCAACTTTGTAGTATGTCCACCCACAGCAATCTTCTTTTCTTTTACCCATTTATTTATTACATCAACTAATGGTTTTAATTGTTTCATAAACAAATCATAGCTTTCCTTGCCATGGTATAGAAGAAAAGGTTGTTGGCTTGCTCATATTAGAGTTGGCCTCGATTGCCTCTCGAAGTTTCTCAAACATAGTTTCCTGCTTTTAATGTTGGAGTTGCAAAGCGCGTCATTTTAATAAAGAATAGTTATTGTGGAAGAAAAGAAGGCGGGGTTTCTGCATGTAGACCAAAATGCAGTGCATAGCAAATCATGGGGAGGAATCCAAAATCAAAAACCTTTTTTTACAAATCAGTACTTTTTTTTTTTCTGAAGTTCTTTTTTTTTTTCCAAGACTTGGGATGGTATATATAATAAGAGATGAATTAGAAGATAGACAAACTCAAATGTAAATATATTGAATGTTTATTATATTATATTAGACCTTTAACTCTTTAAGTTTATTATTATTATGATTCTTATTAATAAAGAGCATGATTCTAGAATCACAAAGATAAGAAGTGTGTTCCAATTCTGCGAACATTCACTGTATGTGCTTGATATTGGAGTTGACGGTTCAACTCCAAGACTAGAACTATGAGAACGTCTTTAAAAATAATATATCATATTGAATTAATCAAAGTTAAAATCATAGATATAAATAAATCATTCAATCTTGACCGAGTGATATTATACAGATGAATTAGAATGAATCTAAAGATTCTTTTATTAGTTTTTTTTAATGTCTTTTATTCTAACTACGATATCCCGATAGAAGTAGTGCAGTTATGTTTTCTCCTGAAATTTGATTGATTGGAGAATCAATGTTTGGCATTGCATATTCTGGATGATATTCTCGAATATATTGGAGCGACTCAAGAGAATCTGTTAATTTAAAAACTTCAACTACCATCTTTGCACCAAATATGAGGAGTGTCTTTAGATTCGAAGGCATTTTTCTCTCCCTGTCATAAACACCAATAATGAGTGATTCAAGCGATTGTGGTAATTCTATTGTTTTGTTTTTAATGTCATTGTCCGAAACATCTTTTGGTTTACTTGACTTTTGATGAACAAAAAAATCTTGATCAAATTCACCCACAAACCATATATCTCGTAGTGATGATGGAAGAACACCAATGCAAATAGGTTGTGAGTAGTCATCAATAGTTAATGATCTAAGTGAATTTGGAAATACTCCTTGTTGAAAGATATGGTCATAATTTCTGGAGAGTGTAAGTGAAGTCAATGAAGTCGGTAAAACACCAATTTCTAATTTATGTGTAAAAGAACCTAAACGTAAAACCTGAAGAGATTTTGGAAGTACTCCAACAGCCAATTGTTGATTGAAACCATTTGGAAAAGTCTCGAACGTGCCAAGAGTTAATGATTTGAGTGTGTTTGGTAAGACATATGTCTCAATGTCTTGATTATACAAACTTAGTTCTAGATATTCAAGTTGTTGTGGTAGACAATCTATTTCAATTTTATGGTTGTAGCCCACCATTGTCAGTAACTTTAATGATGAAGGTAACACCCCTTTTGTAAAAATTTGATTGAATCCATACCCAAAGTCCAATGATAAAAGAGAATCTGGTAACGCTCCTAATTTCAACTGTTGATTGAAATATCGACCAAATGATAGATATTCAAGTGTTTTAGGTAGTGTACATATTGGTATTTGTTGATTGAATGAATCTCCGAACGTCAAAGCTCTAAGATTAGGTCGGAATGTATTTGATTGCACTGGCTGATTATTATCTCTCTCTCCAAAAACTATTTCTGCTTGATTCATTAGAGAACTTTCTAATGGAATATTATAATTGATTGTAAATGAATTTTTGTTGTCGATATTTTCAATATAATTATCTAAATGATGCAATGATTCTCTATTCTTCTGATTCTGATCCAACAAGCGATGAACAAAGTCAAATAATAGTTTTGAATATCTTTCTTTTGAAATCTTAATTTCACTTTTCATTTGAAATATTCGATGGTTATTTCTATCATCTTCATGACTGATAAACAACAATATTGAGTTAATATATTAAAATATAATAATATTTTTAAAATAATTACCAAGATAATAATTTGAGAATTGTTGATCCAATTGAATAGATATCACAAGATTGAGAATATTGTTTATACATTGCTTCCTGTTTGTCAAAGATATCATGATATTTTTTGTTAATAAATGTAGCAATATTTAATTAAATAAATTTTACTTACTGGTGCAATATAACCGATAGTTCCACGACTGGCAAGTATTCCGGATCCAATCTTGGTTGGCTCTGATAATTCATTCAAAATCAAATCAATTGTTTCAAGACTGCGCAGTTCACTTGTGACATGATATTCAATAATTGGTGATTCATTTAGAAATGTACAACTTCCAAAATCACCAAGTACTAGTCTATGTTCCACTATAAAAATGTTTGATGGCTTTATATCACAATGAACAATTCTATGTTCTTCAAGGTCCACAAGAATATTGAAAAGTTGTAAAATAAAATCCCTAATTTCTGTTTCCTTAAAGATTCTATTAATAAATTAATTAGTTGTATTCTATTACAGAATCTTCCAATTGAGTAAATAATTTTATATGGGCTTTTTCTATTTACATACAGGTTAGAGTCAGTCAAATTCTTATAATTTTGAGAAAGATCACCACCTTTACAGTATTCAGTGATAACATGAAAGATTTGATTGTATTTATCATCATGATAATCAACAAGTTGAACAAATTTTCGATTACCTTTGAATAGTTTCAATGCTTTGATCTCATTCAACGCTCTTTTATAAGTTTTTGGATAGTCTTTGAACTCTATATTTTTATAGTTTATCTTTTTATAAACATACTTTGTATTTTTTGTAAGTTTTACATTATATTTTTTTAATTAAGAATTAAATAACCTACTAATCTTTGGTCAGGACCTATCACTAAATATACATCATTGATAGCGTTACTGTTTGGAAATCTTGACACTAATTCATATTGTTGATTATTAACGAGAACATGGTCGAAATTGAATTTAAAATCATCATAACTTTTATCCATTTGTAATGATGAACTAAAGAATTATTGCTGAGTGAATCAAATCAATAATAAAAAAAATTGATCATAAAAAAAAAAAAAAAAAAAATTTTGAAAAAACTTATTCGAATAAATAAATATTAAAGTTTAAAATGATGGTGGAAACTCATGATTGTGAAATGATTAATTTATTTCGAAAATATTAATAAATAAAATGATGCTATTATTTCTCTACAACAACATTTGCTTCCTGTAACAATTTCTTCTTCTCTGCAACACTCTTTTTCTTTGATGGTGTCTTTCCTTCGTTCTTTATCTTTCTTTGTTGTGAGTTGTGCATGACATTCTTTAGATATCTCTTCTTATAAATTGCTTTTGGTACTCTTCTATGTCTATATTTATGATAACACAATTGAAAAAAATGTTAGTGAAACACACTCTAAATCAATCCTATCTATTAACAACTCAACTTACTGTGCAATAGTTTTAATCTGTGGAATTTCTTTAAACTTCTCTTTCAATTTATCTTGATATTCGAGTTTCTCTTTCTCTCTGGCCGACTTTATACCGAGAGCACCCGATGCCTTTGACTTCCAAACACGAATATTCATATCGTCACTACCAGACATGATGAATTTACTGTCGGCTGTGTAGAGTACTGAGAAGATACGTTGCATACGATTGGTAAAGTAGACTTCACGCGATGAGTATGATTCCACTGGGAAGATACGAATGGTCTTATCGTATGAGCCAGTGACAAACTCTGTACCGGTCGGCGAGAAGTCAATGTCCAACACCGAACCGACGTGATCACGATAGACACATACCGCCTTCTTGAGATTACGAATATCGTATTGATAGCAATTCTCATCTTCGTTGGCCAGTGCAATCATGTAGGCTTCACGCGGATTCCAAGCGGTCGCGTTCGTACGCATCTTGGTAATCAACTTTTGCGCTGGGGTACTCTCACGAATGTCGTAGAGAATGATCTCACGATCGCTTGTACACGCCGACAACAAGTGGTACTCGATCGGGTTGAATCGTACTTTTGTGACAGAGGCGTGTCCCCATGACAAGCTCTGTAGTGGCGTCGATCTATTGTGATCCCAGACCTCGACGTTGACACTCGAAGTTGCAAAAGTCGTCGAATTCAGTTGATGGTCGATCGAAGTGAACGAACTCTTTCCCTTGAAGATCGAAGCAACGTCTTGCTCCGACTCGTACTCTGGCAGTGTAAGATTCCACATCTTTATAGTCTGATCTTCACCACACGATATTATACTTCTTCCATTATTAGTAAAACAAATTCCTCTTACAAAACCATCATGTGATTGAATAGTTGTTCTTTCATTCCTATATATATATTCAGATAATATTTATCAGTATTTAGATAAATGTTGTGTTGTTTGTTTGTTTGTTTGTATTTATAGATGATAATAATTACATTGTTGATAGATTCCATAATTTTATAACACCATCACATGAACCGGATGCGAAACAATTTACTTGGGTTGGATGTCTTATCATTGTAAAGATACCGTCGGTGTGACCGTGCAACGATGTAATGAATGGCTTTGCAAATACTTTATCTAACTTTACGGCATTCAATGCTCTAACGTATTCACGTGGTCTCTCGAAAGGATGCATCAATGGATCTAAATTTCTCTGTAGTTTTCTTGCATCTGTACTGACTTCTTTTGTATGATCTTCCTCTGATCTAGAGATAACTTTAATTTTCTATATATATTTATAAGAAAACAACACAACACAACATTTTATTTTTATTAGAAAACAAAGCTCTTCTAAAAGTTGTTTATTTATAAACAAACTAAATATTCATTAGATAAGAACATACCATTCTATATTCTAAATATATATATATATCTATAACTTATAACTTAACTATCTACAAATTTTATTAAAAAATAAAAATAAATAAAAATAAAAAAAGTTCTTAAAAAAATTGAAATTTTTAACAAAACGAACGACAAAATAACACATTTTAATTTATTTAATTTGTTTATCATATTCAAATCACATTCTATTTTATTTATTTGTTCAAATGATTTTTATTATTGTTTTAAAAAAGAGAGAAATACAAACTATCACCAAAAATAAATAAAAATATAATAATAATAATAAATTTTAATAAAAACAACTAAAAATAGAATTTTGTTTAGAAATATCATTTATCTTTTCATTGGGGAAATATGAATATTTATTTAATATAACGATTTATTAATGTTATAAATAGGATCTTATTATATCTTTTTAATTAAAATATTGGGATTTGATTTGATGCTTTTTGTTTGATTGAATCCCATTGGACAATTTAGATTTATTTAAAGAAATTTCTTAAATTTAAAAAGACTTTATTATCTATTTATATCTTTAGTTTAAAAGTATCTACGTATGCATCTTTTTATTTAGATTCAATCAATAAATTAGAAATCAATCAATTTCAAATAGATAGCTATTAAAATGAGTATGAAAAACCGACTGACCGAATTGCAGATTCGTAATATAGATTCATTTTAGAGATAAAATAACTTAACAAGTAAACATGTTGCAATGTGGTCATTGTTGTCCAGCAAGCACTTCCATAAAAGTACACAAACGAAAGAATAAAACCGAAATAATAATATCCTGATTGAAGGATGATCATTTCATTCTTTTTATTTGATAGATACCCACGAACACCACACACACTCATTCTAACACACTTTATAAATCTATAAAATAAACAAACGACGATCAAAAAAATATTTGCTTTAAACTTATTATATGATGATAAGTTGTAAACGAACGAATGAACGAGAACTTTTATTATCAAATTGATAGGAACAATCAAAATGATTATTTAATTAAATAGTTGTGTGTGTTTGTTTGTTTGTGTGATTGTAAATATTCGGTTATGTACTTTTATAGAAAAGTGGGGTGGCTTTAGTTTAATTTTATGGTTGGTGGTGTTTGATGATCAAGAAAATGGGCAATCAAAATCAAATCGTCTTTAATATAAACATATGGTTTTGATTGACCATATATATTATGCACACGACATCGGTGCTACAACCACTAACCCAACAATGAACAACAGTCGTCGTACTTCAGTGTTTTGTAACAATAAAATTAAAGACTTACTTAATCTCGTTTATTGAGATCTGATCATCTAGCAAAAAAATACAAAAAGAAAAAAAGTAAAAAAAAAAAAAAAAGATTTGATTTAGTTGTCGGTTAATATTTTTTTGTATTGTACGATTTTAATTATTTGATTCGAATACTAATCATCATAGTAATTAAAATCAATTGATATTTTTTTGTTTTTTAGCAATTTGGTTAGGATGATTTAAATTGTTAGAGTGAAATTCGATTATTAACAAATTGAGGATGTTTTTATCTAAATAGTCAATTCTGACAAATAGTTTTGGGTACTCTCAAACTCCCCCATTTGATTTTTGGTTTTAACGAGGGCATGATTTACATGATCAGAATCAGGGGTGATGAAAAACAATATGATTCAAGTTGATTGAATTTTGCTTAAATTTTGTAAAAAATCAAAATACCCAATCCAATCAATTCAAGATTTTTAAAAATTTTGACTGAATTTCACTAATTTTAGTGTGAGATTTTGGTGATAAAAATGAATCACCTATTTTTGAGCAACGATCTAAAATTCAGCATTAAAAAAAAAGGAACACGTGACTCTAAAGTCAAAACATTATAGAGTTTTTGCTACTAGTATTTCGAAATAATAATGCTTAAGTCTTTAGGCTTCGCAATTTAACATAGAGCTCTCATTGATTTTAAAATAACTTTACAAATCCCCACACACGCCAGCCAAGTTTGGTTGCAAATATTGATTTTCAAAAGTTGTCAACCAGTTCTACCATGGACACAACAGCAGAAACCATTCACTTATAAATACTCAAAGCTTTCATTTCAAACATATATAAATAATAATTTATAGCCTCTACTTACAAATAATAATTTTCAAATTATTTGTTTTTCCCCCATAATATAAAATATATTAATTATTTTATATTTATATATATATATATTCCAGAACTACCCAATCGAATATTTATTTACAATTTTCAAGATTCTTATCTTTTTTTTTTTTTTTCAATTAGTTTATCTATCTATTTTTTAAATACTTTTTGTTAATTAATTTTTCTTTTTATAAATAAAATATCTTTTTTTTTCTTATCTCTATTTTTCGAAATTAAATTATTTATCTCCACAATATCTATAAATATTTATTTTTTATTTTTATCATCCGTTTAATTTAAAACCTTTTTTTCAAATTTCCAAATCTAAAAACACACTTTTAACACTTTAAAAAAATCTAATAATAATAATAAAAAAATGGGATCCAAACATTCATCATTAAATAACAGTAAAGATAGTATCACTACTTTCAATCATATTGGTAGAATTAATAATAATCAATGTGGTGTTCCAGACGTTGTTTTGAGGGAGGTTGTCAGTTACCTCTCCTTCACAATGAAACTCCATCAATCCAAATGGAATCCATTGTCACTCTCTTTGGTTTGCTCCTATTGGTTGAAATTTATTGTTTATCGTTCACTCACCCAATTGACATTTTTGTCCACTTCCAACTCACTCAGCTTCTACAATGTCACCCTCAGACGTTTTTTGGCTGAGGACGTTCACTACGATCCAAACTCCTATGCTTTCCTCAAGTATTTGTCTCTACAGAAAATCACTGTCATCTTCCCAACCAAGTCAAATGGAAAATTGAAAAAATCCTCTTCCAACACCTCGATCGACTCTATGGATTCCAAAGATGGAAGTCTCTCCAAGGCCGACGCCAAGGCCAAATTCAGTCACCACCAATGGGTTGAAGACAATAAATTGATGCTCCAAAGTGAATTCATGCCAATGGTTTCACTCACCCTTGTAAATTTGCCACTCGATTGCAGTCTCAAACCATTGGTCCCAATCAAGATCAACAAATTCCGTATCTACTCCTCCTACAATCCAAAGAAAGTATTGGTTCTCAAGATCGGTAGTTTGTTGGCACGTAACACCACAATCACTCACTTCTCATTCAAAGCACTCAGTGATAATATCTACTTGAAGAATCCACAACCAATCCCACCAAACGTTCTTTCCTTGTCGATCGCTGCCAATCTCACCTACTTTGAGCCATATCTATTGAACAAACCAAATCAAGCCGAAAACCAAGAGAAGACTGCTGACAACCAACTCACCACCTCGTCCAAATCGAATCCAATTATCAATTCCATTAAAAAGCCAATGAGTCTCGCCAGTCAAGCACCAAATCTCACCAAGCTCTATTTGTTTGACGACGTACTCTTCAAGAGCAATTTCGATTTGAAACCATGTCTCTCAGAGCTTCCAAGTTTGACCGATCTCACCCTTGTCAATCTCTACCCAATGCAACAAAAGTCCGAGCCATTCTTTACCAATCTCTCCAACTTGACAAGATTGTCGATCGACGGTTGCGCCCGTATCCACAACAACCAAACCACCATTTCCATCTCTGCAGAGTCTGCTTTCTACAGCGATCTCCAATTGTTGGCCGGATCACTCCAAACTCTCAAACTCAAGAACTTCCCATTGAAATTCGAGCAACTCTCACCAGTCTTGAAATCAATGACCAGTCTCAGAAGATTGACACTCGAAGACGTCAACCCAGCCGAAATGGTTCCACTAATCACTCAATTGGAGTCATGCAGCAACGTCCAACGTCTCTCACTCAACTACCACGAAGACTTGCTTCCAACAATCTGTGAGTACATCCAGAGCAACACAGCAGTCCGTACTCTCTCCATTTCAAACCTCCACAAGAAGGCAGCTCGTCCAATCATCAAGAGTTTCAAGCACAACAAGAATATCACCCTCCTCAAGGCCGACAACATCATGGAGCACTCCTCATCCAACCATCTTCCAAAGCACGTCTTAGTCCACAAGAAATCAAAACAACACTATCCAAAGCATCTTTCAAAGACCGCTTTCAGAGAGACCAACTTGGACAGATTCCAATATTTAATTACTGAACTCAATCAAATTTCATCACAATTCAATGAATCTTTAGTTGGTTAAATTTAAATTTTAATAAAATTAAAAAAATAATATTATTTTTTAGAAAAAAAAAAAAAACAAATATCTTTTTCTTATTTATTTTCTTTTTTTGATGATTAAATTAATTAAATTGTAAAAACAGTTAAATGTGTTCATTTGTTTTGGATGGAATATTGAAACTCCTAAAAATAACTCCAAATAATCATTATTATTTCCTTTTTTTTTGTTTTCTATTCATCTTGGAAATATCGATATTATGATAAGTGATGTTAAAAATAACATATATTTACAAATAAAATAACTATCTTTAGTTTCTCGTTTTTTTTTTGTCGATTTAAATAAATTTTGGTTTTTGCGCTTTTTTTTGTCGTTAATTCTCTCATCCATTTTTCAATCCAAATTTAATTATTCTCTTTTTTTTTTTTTTTTTTTTACAGGTCCTTTTGCTCAAGAGCTATACAATTATATAGATAATAAAAATGTTTTGGGGTAAGTGTGTTTTTGTTTTTATTTCAATTAGTAGTCAATAACTTAATATTAATTACTATTTAAATTTAATTGGTAATTATAATATAGGTATTGAAGTTTCAAATAAAGCAATCAGTTTCGCACCACCATACGATGCACATTTGACATCTGCATGTTTGTCTGTCGATGCTACCGGTACTGATCGTAACGTTTTAGTTGTTAAATATGATGGTAAGGAGTATTCGTTGTGCTCCTTGAAGCTCGGTGGCTTGGAGTCGACCAGCTTGGATTTGGTGTTCGAAGAGGGCAAGGAGATCACTCTCCAAGTCAAGGGTGCTGGTCAAACCATCCACTTGACTGGTTTCTTCATTTCCTCGATGGACGGTGGTCAAGACGACGAATTCGGTGAGGACGGTGAAGACGAAGAGGAAGACGAAGAGCTCGAAATGGAAGACGACGACGAAGAGGAGGAGATCGACGAAGAGGAAATCAAGAGACAATTGAAGAGAAAGCAAGAGGAGGAAGCTGCCGCCCAGGCCGCCAAGAAGAAGGCAAAGAAGGCTGTCGAAGCCGCTCCACCAGCCAAGCCAGCTGCTGCCAAGTCACCAGAGAAGAAAGTCGAACAACAAAAACCAGTAGAACAAAAGAAAGTCGAACAACCAGCAAAGAAGGCTGAACCAGCTATTAAGAAATTACCAAGTGGTTTGATCATGGAGGATGTAGTTGTTGGATCTGGATTCCAAGCGACCAGAGGTCAAAAGGTATCTGTCAAGTACCTCGGTAAGTTGACAAACGGAAAGAAATTCGATTCGTCGCTCGTCAAGCCATTCACCTTCAAACTCGGTGTCGGTGAAGTCATCAAGGGATGGGATGTCGGTGTCGAAGGTATGAAGGTCGGAGGTAAGCGTCGTCTTACCATCCCAGCTTCAATGGGTTACGGTTCACAAGGTGTCCCAGGTATCCCACCCAATGCAACTCTTATTTTCGACGTTGAACTCGTTAAAGTTGGTAGATAAACAACAAATAATAATAAAATAAAAATAAAAATAATTTAAACTAAGAAATTATATCATTTATTTTATTATTCAACAAACATAACATATATAACAAACTTCATATTGTTTAATCAATCTTTAACGAACTTCCTTTAATTTGCCAAACAACACAATAACAAAATTAACGGTTATCAAAAATTTGAAAATTTTCGACAAAAAAATTTTATGCAACATTTTTTTTTTTTTTTATATTCATATTTTTTTAAAAAATTACAAAAGATAGATAATTTATAATTCATATTTATCTTTTTATATTATTTATTTATATATTTATATATTGTAAATAATCTATTTATTTTTAAGTTTATATCTATTTTTTTAAGTATTTTTCCTTTTTTTTTTTTTTTTGATTTTGTAAAGAAGAAAAAAGAATTTGAAAAAACAAAAAAAAAAAAAAAGAATAGAAATAGAATATTTAGCATGTTAAATAATAATAATAGAGCTTCGTCATCATCACTATCTAGTAGTAGTAGCAGCAATAGTAATAGTAATATTGTTGGTGGTGGCACATTGATTACATCGGATACATTGGAATCGTTTCAAAAGAATCTCTATGGCAATTTGATCTCTGCGATAAAGATATCGAATCAACTTCCAGTGGAGGAGGATCATTCCTACTACTCCACTTATCCTGCATTTAAGAATAAAATGAATGACTTTGGCAAACGTCTATTGAATCTCACTCAAAACTTTGTGAACGCAGAGGATCCCAAGAATCAAGACAATCTCTTCTCAAACATCGATGTCGACGATGTCGATGAAATCTCTGAACGTTTCCCATCGATCGTTGATGTAGTCGATGGTATTATTGATAAAGTAGTATGTAGATCAAACAAAAACTAAACACTGATTCGCCAATCAAATCGAAATCGAAATCGAATCAAAATCAAATCGAATCAATGATTGTTTTATTTACTTTATCTATTACTCTCTCTCAAGGATAACTTTACCGATAGACTAGATAAGCCACAGAATCAACAACAGGGATCTGCAATTCAACCAAATGTATATCTGGCATCGACAACAACCGTTTCAAAAGTAAGTGATACGTTTATCTAGATAAGCAAAATCTACATAATTTTGTACTAATTACTATTCACCTTTTTATCCATCTAATAACATAGTCTGGTAAATCCAATGAATTCAATATGTTTTATGGTGTTAATATTCAGAGACCACAATTGAAATTTGAAGATCCAATCGATAATTCCAATTTCCCATTCCTTCCAAAGATTCAGGAGAAACCCAATTCAATGGTACCACTCGATGCTTTGTTTGAAAAGTCGAGGGTTGAGATTGTGCATGGCAAGGTGATTAGAACCAAGGAGCAAGAGAAGATCGTGTTCCCACATCCCTACGAGTACGAACTGAACCACTTGCAATTCTTGGCAAAGCAAATTCAGTCGTGCCGCGAGAATCTCTATAAGGGACTCGACGAGACCGCCTACACCTGGGTGGATCGCGTCGACCAACTGGCCGCGCTCACCGAAAAGTTGAATCAGGTCGAGGAGTTTGCTGTCGATCTCGAAGCACACAACTATCGTTCCTTCCAGGGTTTCGTTTGTCTGATGCAAGTCTCCACTAGAACCGAGGATTTCATCGTCGATACACTCGTACTCCGCTCGCACATGAAGATGCTCAACGTGCCGTTCACCAACCCCAAGATCGTAAAGGTGCTGCATGGTAGTGAGAGCGACGTGAAATGGCTACAGCGTGACTTTGGAATCTACATAGTAAACATGTTTGACACCGGTCAGGCATCGAGAATTCTCGAGTATCCTTCGGCGTCCCTCGCCTTTTTGCTTCGCTTCTACTGTGGTGTCGATGCCAACAAGAAGTTCCAGCTTGCCGACTGGCGAATCCGTCCAGTTCCCGAGGAGATGATTAAATACGCAAGAGAGGACACTCACTATCTGCTCTATATCTACGATCGATTGAGAAACGAGCTCGTACTCAAGGGCAAGTCGACCAACAACTACCTGATGGAGGTACTCCGTCGAAGCAAAGAGATCTGTCTGATCAAGTACGAAAAGGATATTCTCGACGAGAATTCGCACGCCGAGTACCTGAAAAAGAATGGAATCACCTACAACCCTGCGCAACTCAAGATTTTCAGATTGCTCTACAATTGGCGAGAAAAGGTTGCACGTGACGATGACGAGAGTGTTAGATACATTCTGCCCAACTCTATGATGCAACTGATCGTTGAGAAACAGCCAACTACCATCACCGACCTGCTGGCTTGTTGCACACCCATTCCACCATATATCAAGCAATACGGTCACGAGCTACTACAAGATATTCTTAGATCAAGAATTTCAAACGATGAATCGAAACAATTCCCAATGGGAATCAATAGATTCCTTCCACAATCGAATCATATGATTCAACAACAACAACAACAACAACAACAGATTCAACAACAACAGTTACAAATGCAAGCAATTCATCAACAACAACAACAGCAGCAGCAGCAACAACAACAACAACAACAGCAACAACATCACCATCATCAACAACAACAACATCAACATCACCATCATCACCAACATCATCATCAACAAATCGAACAATTCACATCTGTCTCTGCCAATACAGTTTATCCAAGTTCACATTCACAAAGTCCAGTGTTATCAACTCATGAGTTGTATAAAACTGCTGGCTGGCTCGATATTTCTAATCAAGAACCAATTCCACTTCAATCACTTCTATCACCAACTCCAAGAAGAACCGCCAGTGTCTCTTCTTCCAACCAAAACCTACAATCCAATATTAGTTTACCACAAAGTCTAGTGTTTGACTCTGAAGATATGGATGACGCCGATTCCAAGAGACATAAAAAGATTGCATCAATGGTTAAGTCTTCATTTGATCCATCATCTGGAACCACTCCAGTCTTCAAGCCAGTCGCCGAACTTAGAAATCAACCAAATCAAAGCCAAACCATGCTAGACGTAGATGCACTTGGCGATGATGACGACGATGACGATGATGACAAATCTACCAAATCAAACGAAATGGATGAAAATGAATTAATTGATTCTCATCTCTCTGATTCCGGTGAAGAAGATAGTATGTATTTTAATAACTCTCTTTAACTGATATCAATAAGTTTATTAACATTTTACTACTTTTTAAAAATAGTTCCAAAGAGTATGGAAGAAATCTATCAATTGTCTAATTTAAATAGAAGAAGAAATAAAGAAAAGAAAAAGTTGAAAGAGACAGTCCCCGCCGCAACCAACGCAAACACACAATTGAATGAACAAAGCAAACCAAGGAAAGGTGATCTTTTAGATGCCGATCCAGTTACCTTTATGAAAGGTATTGGTTGGATTCCAGACGGTGGAACTACACCCACTCACCAACAGCCGATTCAACCGATTAGCTCTCAGATCGAGCAACAACCCCCAATGCATCAACCAAATAGAAATATGGCATCGCATCAATCAACTCAACCAAAGTTGAACAAGAAAAACAAACAACATCAACATCATCAATTACCACAACAACAGCAACAACAGCAACAAGGACAACAACAACAATTTGTTCCATTCGATTATAGCCAACATCAGAATCAACAACCACAACAACCACAAAATGTTGTTCCACAACCAAACTTTTTCAATATCGATTTCCAGACTCAAACAAACACAAAGAAAACTAAAGGAACAACTGGCGTCAGAGGTATTAAATCAGCTTTTGTACCCCAGAGTCAAGTAAGTATCAAGAATCCTTATTATATATTTATACAGTTTCACAAATGATACTAATTTTCTTTTCATTTCTCTTTCCAATCATTTATTTGTCTTTAGTTTTCTAAAAAATAAAATAATACACATTCATTCTATATAATATTCTATCAATCTTTTTTTTTTTTGTTTTGAGTTGATAATCAATAAGATAATAGGTCAAAAAATCAATATTTTATTTATATTTGGTAATAAGATACATGAGAACTAGTTATTATATTAACTGCTGCAGCATGGTTTCTTCTTTTGGGGATTGTTGTCGATCGGAGAAATTGGTAATCTTCCCGAGCCAGGTCTGGGATTTGGTGTCTTTGGAAGTTTCTTGGCTATTTCTACAAAAAGTTCATTCACATTTTGAGCAGTCTTGGCTGATGTTTCCATAAATAACAGTCCATTTTCTTCTGCATAAGTTTGTGCTTCCTGAAATAGTGAGAGATTAAGAGTGTTAGACAAAAAAATCAAAAAAAAATAAAAATCAAAAAAATAAATCAAAAATGGAAATTAAATGTGAAAATTGTTGCTATTAAAAAAAAAAACAAAATTATTTTGGTTCACACAAAATAAAAATATCGCCGATGTGGTTGAATTGTAGTGAGGGAGGGAACTGAGGCAAGTGATGATTTTTGTGGTGTGTGTGATTCCGTTAGGCACCAATCCTATCCGATGAACACAATCCTAACGGAATTTAGTGTCAAGCCTCACTCTAATGATACCTGTGGCTAAAACCATTTGTTTATGTGTGATTGTTTGCTATGATTGTTGTTGTATTTGACTGTGTTGTGGATTGATTGATTGATTGATTGATTGATTGATTTGATACATACTGAAGTTTCTACTTTACGCTTGGCTGCCAAATCCAGCTTATTACCGGCCAAAGCGATAACAATGTTTGGACTTCCTTGTCTTTGTAGCTCCTTTACCCATTTAATTGCTCTTTCGAATGAATCTTGACTTCTAATATCATAAACTACAATAGCAGCTTGAGCACCACGATAGTACATTGGTGCAAGAGTGTGATATCTCTCCTGTCCAGCAGTATCCCAAATCTCAAATTTAACTGTAGTATCATTTAAACAAACTGTTTGTGCCAAGAATGCAGCTATAATATATTATTTGTTGTTATTGATTAATAACTTTTGTTTTTGGTGATATGACGGTTGTGTATTGATTCCGATGATCCATCGTAATAAAGAGTTGTCCTTTTGCAAATACTGTTGTTTTGTATCAATTGACAACTCTAAACTAACTAACCACCGACTCAAAACGATTAACATTATTATCGATAACTTACCACCAATAGTACTTTCTTGATAATCCAAGAAGTGTCCACGAACAAATCTGAGTACCAGGGATGACTTTCCTACTGCTGCCTCACCTAACAATACAAGCTTAAACTGAAATATTTTGTTGTTATTGTTCATATCTGTATTTATGATTATTTATAATTGCTAAAACTAAAAAATTTTCTTCTAAAACTAAACTAGTACTGTTTGATAGTATTAAGATATCATTAGTAAAAAAAACAAACAAGATATATTGTTGTATAAGTAGTTTATTAATACATACATTATCTTTAAAACTATTGTATTGTATTTTATAAAACTGACTATATGAATATTAATATATAAAAAAGGTATTGATGATAAAACTAAATCGAACGTTATAATCTAAACTCGATAAAAATAGTAAAGGTTAATACAATTATTAAAAGTGAATTATTATTAAAAAAAGAATGAAACAAACAACAATAAAAAGACAGTATATTAATTGAGTAGTAGTTTGATATATTGTGAATGAATTTGGTTAAATTAATTAGATATTTGTATGATTTTTTTTTAGTTAACAATTTTTGATATGATTTATATTTTTTTTTTAATTTTTTTTGTTGTTGTATTAATTTTTAAAGTATAATAAAAATTGTTGTTATTTTTTGTTTTATGATTTATTTATTATGATATATATTATGAATTGAAATGATGATCGTATTGAAAGGTGTTTTTGTTTTTGTTTTGGTATATTGTTTTGTGGTTGCGTGGTGTTGTTGTTGTTTAGTTTTTATGAAATGCTAGAATTATAACAAGTACAGTCTGTTTAATAATGTTGTTATAAAAAATAAATAAAAAAGAATAGAAATAGTGGATTATAAAAAAGTTTGCAATACTTGGTCAAAAAAAAAAAAATAACAATATACTACAGAGAGGTATAGATGTGGTGTTTGTTGTTGTTGTTGGTAGTATGTAATTAATAAATTAAGTTTGGTTTTGTGTTTCTTTATGTTTGTTTCTTTTCTTATTATTTTTTTATTATATTATTGTTGTTGTTTTATAATTTCTTATTTTTTTGCATACTATTTATCTCACAATCAAACAATTGTTCATTCAAAACTATAAAAAAAATATATATATAAATAATATAAAATTAAATAAAATGGAAAAAAAAAAAAATCAAAAACCCACCATATTTTTTATTGTTTTTTTATTTTTTTGTTTTGTTTTTTTATTTTATTTTTTTCAAAATGAACTTCTAGTTTTTTTGCAAAATAATTTCTTGATTTTTGAGGGGATGAGGAACTAAAAAAAGAGTGGTAAATTGTGCTTAAACAACAAACTTTTTGGATATTTAAAATTTTAAGTTTATTATTAATTGAAACTAATTTAAGGAAAAAGTTTTCCATTAATTTAATTTAAATCTAAAAATATGTGTTGACTATTTAATTTAAATCTAAAAATATATTTTGCCAATTGGTAAGAGTTGTAGTTGTGGAGTGTTTTAAGAATTGGTGGAAGGGAGTGTGGATAATTAATTTTATATTTATAAATATATAATACTATTATTATTACCACATAAACTATGATTATTATTATTTTCTATGGTTACAAGATTTGTTTGTTTTTTTTTGTTTTTTGTTTTTTATATGTTATAAATAATATATTTGTTGTTGTTGTTGTTGTTGTTGTTGTGATATATTATTATATTTTTATCTAATGACTTGATATCCATGCTTCTTGGCATGTAAGATTCTTGATCCAACGATGATGAGGAAGATACTGAGGATGGTGGCAACCAACTCGCAGATCCAACCGGCTTCTGGTTTCCAATAGATGTTGTAACCGAATCCACTGTAGTGACCTCTAAAGTCGGAGCAAATCTTTGTCTTTTGAATCTCATTGGCAAAGTTACTTGAAATGATACCATCGGTTAAATCATCACAGAATGCACGATTAATCCTAAAGAGATTTAGTAGTAGAATTTAATTTAGTATACAAATTCATAGTTTAAACTATTAATTAATATGCTACGATATACATACATCAAGAATAACAATAAAGCAAAGACATTCGATACAAAGACTAGAATACATGAAGCAAGAACAAACTTCTTGGCAGCTCTGCTAACTTTTCTAATGAATCCAATAATACAAATTAAAAATACCAAAACAGCCTATTTAAGCACAAGAATAAGAAGAAGAAGAAGAAGAAGATATTTGTACAAATTAGTTAATGATATATTTTACCACTATAAATCAAGCTCGATCCGATATCATGATCATCGTCACCAAAATCAATCGATTCGATATCAAACAATGGTTTACTTTGGGTATTTTGTGTATTATTATGTGTATTGTTCTGTGTATTATTCTGTGTATTATTTTGTTTATTATTTTGTGTACTATTTTGTGAATTATTTTGTTTATTATTCTGTGTATTATTTTGTGTATTATCTTGTGTATTATTTATATATTTATTTTGTTTACTTACAAATACAAAAGATACAATTACAAAACCAAATGAAATATAAAGAGTTTGTTTGGTTTTAGAGTTGTCCCAATGAGAGTCGGACATGGCATTGGTCAATCCTCCTCTTGTGAAAGAGAAAATGACATCGAGGGCAGTAGTAATACCAATTTCATACCATACTGTATTGTTTTCGAATGAGTAGGCATTCAAACCTGCAATGGCACCGGCAAACAACAAGCCAAACAAGCCTGTTAATTTATCTAAATGTTTATGACCCATAGTGCTGTAATTGTTTTTTTTTTTGCTACTTTTGAATCTCCAAACTACTATCTATCTATATATCTCTTATCTATTTATCTATAATCTATCTATCTATCTATCTAGTAAACTTGTTAATCTAATCTACTACTAAAAGCTTAAACAAACGAATGATATAAAAACTATTGCCAGTTATAATTTTTATTATTTCTCTTTACACTATTGAAATAATATTATTGAATAAGAATCAAAATTATATAAAACCACACATTTAATTGGTTGTAAAAAACAAAAAAAAATTTAAATATTTTTATTTTAATTTTTTAGTATTTTTTTTTTGTCACAAAAAAAATCCAAAAATTCGGAACAATGGGCAATCTTCGAACAATCACCAAAAAATAAAGGTCCATTGACGCTCTTTCGGGTCATCTTTGTATTTCAAAGTTTATTGAAAATAAATTTCTGAAAGTTGTTTTATAACTTTTTAATCTGATAAATAAATTATTATTTTTTAAAAAAGATGATTGTTAACTCATTAACTCATAATATCTCTGTTGTTCTTTCTCCGATGGCTGATCACACTTTACTAATTTTTTTCTGTTCTTCAAAAGAATTTGACAATTCATAATATCTTTGTTTAAAAAAAAAAAATAAAAAGATTGTTTTTTATTTATTATTATTAATATTGTGGCATAATATTATTTATTTGATCGAAATTACAATTATATAACTGACTATCTATTATTATTAAAAGTATTTAAAACTCTATTCTTTTAAAAGAATTTGAATTTTCCTTTCTTTTTATCTTTTGATGGTGTGTTGTTTTCAAGATCGATTTGATCGAGTAGATCGGTGAGATATGCCTTCTTGGGTGCTGCGTTGGTAGAGTTGCCGAGGTTAGCCGATGACTGTCTCGATGGCGAGTCGCCATAGGCGAGGTTGGTCGACGATGAAGATGGTGAGGAGTTTCCGAGGATGGAGGTGGACGATGCTGAGTGTGTCAGTGGTGAGTGTGCCTGTGAAGTGAATGATCCGCTTGAGCTGAGTGTCTTGTCGTTGGCGCTGATCGTTGGCGGTGTTACGATGGGCGACGATCCCGACGATATCGATGCGTGTCCGTTGGTGATGTGCATCTCAGTCGAGGCGTGTGCCGCCGATGACGAGCTTGTCGACGACAGTATCGAGTCTTCGCGCGGTGTCTCTATCAATTCATCGTCCATCATCGGGTCATGTGAAATCTCGACTTCATTCTTAAAGAACTCTGACAGCAGTGAATTGAGTTGTAGTTCCGTCTGGTACTTGGTGTCCCAGTCGGAGCTGTCTCGCATATCGTCTGTTCTCACTCTGAGCGATGACAACGATTCGCTGCTGTGATCCTTTGACGATCTATTGCTATTGGATGTTGTTGATTCTTCGTTTAAATGATTGTTTGATGTTGATTTTGTGATAGTGTTGTTGGCTGTTGAAGTTGAAGTAGTTGTTGTTGTAGTTGTAGAAGAAGAGGATGATGAAGGTGTAGTTTGTTGTAATCTTGTTATTTTCTTTTTTAATGATTCAATCTCCATTTTATAAGCTTTAATTTCGGCATTACTACTGCTACTGCTACTATTATTATTATTACTATTATTGTTATTTAAATTTATATTATTATTTTTAACTGTTGTATTTAAAGTTGAAATTTGTTTAGATAGTGCTTCTGATCTTTGAATGACAGTTCTGACCATCTGTATTGTTAGGAGACCAATGTTACCAGTGTCTGTAATCTGATTGAGTTGCTTCAATTCCGGTGATTGAGGCAACGGACAATTTAATGTTTTATACATATCATTGATATTGGTTTGACTTGTAATCAGTGATTTCTCTATGCTCTGTGAAAATGCAGCTAAAACCTTGAATACTTTGAGTTCCAACTCTGTAGTTGATGCCGATGCACCATTTTGTTGTTTATTCTCTACTAATACAGTCATTTTTTTTTGTTGTTGTCTATTTTTATGTGTTTCTAATTCTACTGTCTCTTTGAATATGATTATTGATTCTAATTCGATGACTATTGATCTGATTTGCTTGATATTTATAAATAGTATAGACTAGACTAATGATATTTCTTTCTTTTGTCGATTTAGAGAGAAATTAAATAATAACCTAAAAGTACAAAGTAAAAAAAAAAGATATTCTTTTTTTTTTTTTTTTGTGAAATGGTAATGATAAATAAATTAATATGTTAGATAAATTAGTTTTTTAGTTTTGTTTATTATTTTATTATTTTTATATATATAATTGGTAATAACAATGTAATGTATTACAAATGAATGATGTGGTGGTGGTTTATCAATCATCACAGACTGTGAAAGTCGATTGATTGTTTGTTTGACAATGTAATATAACAACAAATTAATATAAAATGAAAATAAAAATTTATTAATAAGAAAAAAAGAAATAAACAATCAATTCCCGTACAAGCAAATAAAAATTGCTTATGATAATGATAATGATGGCAAACCATGCACCACAACACACTCATATTAAAAAAAAAAAAAAAAAAGAAGAGCCAGTCACACAACAACACAACACAAATTAAGAAAAGCAAAAGCAAAGATTTGAAATAAATATTTTGTTAAATTTAATATACATCCGTTTCAGTACCCGTTCAATATATGCAGTATGTATGTCTGATTGTCTGTTGGTCGTTATGTTGTCTTTCTTGTCTTGATTATATTTATTTGATTCAAGACAAGACAACACTATATAGTAAATTATATAGATTGAAATTGAATTGAAAAAAAGGGTAGAGTGGAGTGGTTTGATTTTTTTTAATTTATTTATTTTGTTTGTGTTATTTGTGTGTGTGTTGTGTGTAATGTTTTATTTATTGTTGTTATTGATAATGTGTTGATTTGAATTATGTAAAAGACATCGATGTAGTGCAGAGATAGATAGTATAGTGTAGGAAAAGTAGTGAATCATGATTTTCTTTGATTAATTTTTACAAATTTTAGTGGGGAGGGAGTAAGTAAGTAAGCATGCTGCAAACAAAACAATAATGAAAATAAACAAGCAAGAATCTAACTGTTAATCTATAATATGATAAAAATGTATGAACAAAATGTGTAAAACAAAAACACATTTTATCAATAATAATCTTTGAAGCGTGTTCTCATTTACACTTTTTTTCTTTTACTGTTGAATGAATTATGATTTCTTACAAACTTGAATTCTTTAATAAATTGTTGTTGTTGTTGTTGTTGCTAATTTAACATAATTATTATTATTAAATAATAAATAGTTTATTTGTTTAAAAAAATATAAATAGGAAATTATAATTGTCTAATATTTTTAGGAATAAATGATTATAATTATTGAAATTTAAAATCTGTTTGTTCTTTGTTCTTTGTTCTTATTGTTGTTAATTATTGTTGTTATTATAATATGATGTTGTTAGGATAACCTGTTTTACAATATCTTTCAATTACTTTAAAAATGTATTTATTTTTTAAAAAAGCATATATATAAATGTACACTTCTACACTATGTTGTTGTTTTTATAACAATCACAATTACAATTTAAATGTGATAATGAATGAATCAACATCATTGTTGATAAATATCATACCTCTCACTCTAACTCCTCCTTTTTTTGTTATTATTCAAATGATTTTGTTAACCACACACACATGCAGCATAGGATCCCACAAACTTTTCGATACCAGGCAGTATCACCCCAACACCCAACTAAAAAATAAAACCAATTTAAACATTCGATGTCTCACATTCTTTTGCACCAATATTATATAAAGTTAACTAACTAGTGGTGTTTGTTATAAGTTGTTATTGTGTGTGTGTTTATAGAATGGATATTTGAAATAGTGTGAGAGTGTGTCTTTGTGTTGTTATTTGTTATTTAAGTATTTGTTATATAAACAACAACAACAACAAAACACATTCACCAATTGATATTTGATTTGATTGAATTTAGGGATAAAGAAATATGAAGAATGCAGAAGAATGATGGATAATCTAATTTACAACACTTTACTTTCAATACTGTAAAATAAGGTGGGAGATTTAAGAGTTAAATACAGTAACAATAGAATGTAAAAAAAAATGTAACCTTTAAGCTTTAAAGTTGTCGTCGTTGTAGCTAATGCTTTTGGAAATGGCACAACTATCATTATTACTATTATTTTTAGTCGATCATTCACTTTACAAAGTTAACCAACTACTTAAATTAAGTAAGAAGTAAGATAAAAAAGGTTTGGTCACTCTACAAATTTTGAGCATTGCTTCTTTGAATAGATCCAAATAATGTGTATGTATTTTTGGCTTAATTTGTATGTAGTATATTTCGCAAAGATAATCGTTTGTATTTTGGAACAATTATTGATTATATTTGCTCAATGTGAAGAAGGGGGTGGAGTGGAAGCAAAGTGAAAAAGTTTTAATTATTTTTCAATGCACAATAAAGAATAGAAAATATAATTTTTCTTTAAAAGATTATTAAAACTTATTATTATTATTATTGTTTATAGCTTATTATTGTGATATGTTGTGATAATAGTGTTTTTTGTTTTATTCTTAGTTACATACTATTTTAAAAGTTACTGATAACAATTTCAAAAGATGTGTAATTTTTGTTCACTGAAAACTAGTTTTTTAAAAAGATTCTCTTTTTATCTTTTCTATTTCTAAATATATTTATTTGTTTGTTGTGTGGTCGAAGCAAAAAAATAAAATAAAATCAAAACTTTACGAATAATCTTAAATTTAATGTGAGGGAAAATAATTTAATAAGGTCCTCCACCAGATATTTTTTTTTTTTTTTTTGCACACATTTTTCAACTTGACTTTTTGATGTTTGATAAAGAAAAAAGAATATCAGAGGGGTGGTTTGATTTACTGTCAAATTTTTTTTTGATTATATTTTTATTTTTTTTATTGTTATTGGAGGTGCAATGAATAAAAACCACCATTTATTTTTGTTTTTCGGTGCATTTTCGATCATGTTGGCCCAGCAAAGAGCAAACATCAAACCAAACATTGATATTATTTTGCACTGCAACAACAATCCGACTTTTGCTAAAGTGAAGTCACACATTCCGCTCACACACTCACACTTTATTCTTCGATGGTTAGTAGGTGTGTGTTTTGTTTTTATTTTTATTTTATTTTTAAAGTTGTGAATCGAATCTCCAATATTGCATACCCAGACAATTGAATTTACATTCACTCCAGTGAGTTGAGTTGATATTCTAAAATGGATGGACATCGTTGTTCTAATGTAAATGGCTTTGTTGTTGTGGATGTTGTAAGGTTTCTATTTAGGTAGTCACTCGATAGGATCTGATCTATGTTTTGCCAGGCTGTTGATATCGATTGTAAGTTGCGTTTGCTCTTCTCCATGTTGTAGTTGCTGATAAAAGATTGATTCCTGCTGTTGCTGCTCCTATCGATATCGGGTATCACCATTGAATTGTATGCCATCAGATCGTTCTCCACCAACAAACTGAATGTCTCATCGTATAAATCCAATATAGAAAGATTCTTTTTATAATTATGATTATTATTTCTTTTTATCAATGAATATATTGGTTGTACTTGTTGCTGTTGTTGTTGTTGTTGTTTTTCATTTGGTGATTTTATTAATTTTCTGCTTGTACCATTATTATCATTATTATTATTATTATCGTTTACATCTAAATCATTACTATTTGATCTATTTCTCTTTTTATGATTCTTGCCATTTGTTATCGATTCGACATCGGTCAATGATTTACAAGTTGTATCACTAAGATTTATCAACGGTTTATAACCCATTAAGATTCTATACTTTAGATCAACTAGTCTATTGAAATTATCAACAAATAAATCATCATCTTTACTTAGATTATTTATTATACTATTGTTGTTATTGATAATATCAGCATTTTTACTATTATTATTATTATTATTACTTCTTTTGTTCTTTAAGTTATCATTATTCATCGTGTGCTATTTGAAAAAACAAACAAATAAATCAAAATTAAAAATAAAAATGAACTTTTTTTTTTTTAAAAAGTAGTGAAAGTTGTGTTGTTTGGTTGAACAAAGAATTCCAATAAATATTAATTAGATTAATATTTACACTTTATTTCCAAATATATTATTATTTTTTAAAAAAAAAATATAAAAAGATTCTAGAAGTTTGTTGTTTGCAGTAGTTAGTAGCAGTGGTGGTTTTTGTTTAATATTGCAATCAAGAAATGTTGATTACATTTGTTGTTGATACAAGTGGTTCTATGAACCAAAAGACAGCAAATGGAATGTCACTACTGGATTGTGCTAAAGCTGCAATCGAACACTTTATAAAGATCAGATCAAAAGATAGTTCAATTAGAAACGACAGATTCTTTTTGATCACGACGGAGGAGAGTTCGCATGCAATCAAGAGTGGCTGGCGTGACCACTTCAACTCGTTTCTCAATGAGCTGAAGAACTTGCATTGCAACGATCTCTCTGTTGTGCCCGGTTCGATTTGTCGTGCATTCGACTTGCTCAACCAATTCCGAATACACACGCTGATCGATAACTACGGCATGGGTCGCAACCCTTGGTTTCTCGAGCCGGCGGTGGTGGTGTTGCTCAGCGATGGCGGTGCAATGACCACTGCCAACGGGCTGGTCGATCAATTCCAAGTGCCTCGCTCGACCATCCCGTTTGCAGAGCTAACGAGCGAGGCATATCGTTGGGATCAACGACTGTTTTCGATCTTGATGAAATTCTCTGGTATTGCAAGCACGTTGCCACCCACTATCAACTCAACGTCGTCGCTTGTCAGCAATGAGTCGATCTCAGCGGTGTGTGACGCCACCGGTGGTAAACTACAGATTGCGACCAACATGAAACAGATGATCGCACAAATAGAGTCACTCATAACGAAACTAACGAGTGGAGTATTGGTAACATTCGATCCACTACCATCTCAATCCGTTCCGATGCAACCGACACCATCTCTACATAAAATGTTATATGTCAGAGGTACACAAGGTTTTTGGCCTATACCAGAATCATATTATCCAGATATCAATTCAAATACTTTTGTAAATATATAAACAAAATCTACATCATATAATCTAATCTAATCTGATCTAACTATTTACTTTACTTTTCTAGCCATCAAGATCAACACATCCATTAATTAGATATTCATTATTTGAATGTGATTCAAATATACCAGAGAATTTCCCATTCGATAAGTATGAAGTAGAACCATGCTCTGCCACTCAATATCTTTTAGCAAATAAAATCAATTGTGTACAAGTATGTAAAACTATTAATAATTATTAATTGTTAATCATTTAAATTTAAAAAACTAATATTTTATTAATACAATTGTTATTGTTATAGACATTTGTATTTAATAGTCAATCTATACCTGGACAAGGTGATCCATTTGGATATCTAAGACCAAGTTCGAATGGTCAAACCGTTAATCTCTTTGTATTTCCTTATAACTATCCAAGACTGTGGGTACTACTCGATGAGTTGGTCAATCATTTAAAGTTGGCACCATCACCAAAGTGGAAACAAGAATTTGAAAGTTATTTATTATCTATACCGCCTTATTATATAACACCAATGAGAAATGGTAAAAGCAATAACAAATCAAATTTATATTATTATCATTATCATCATCATATTTACTTTATATATTGTTTACTTTTTTTAGCATTAAAGAGATTTTGTACTATAAATTTAATACCCGATAATATAGATATACAATTCACAAATCATATGAATAATTTTGTAAAAAAGTTAAAGACACAATCGGCAGCACAGCAACAACAACAACAGCAGCAGCAACAACAATCACAATCAAACAAACAGGAATCATCGAAACAGAAATCACCCTCTATCACCAACATCAATGTAAATAAGGACATAGGAAACAGTTCGCCCTATAGCAAATCTTTGTTTAGCAATAGGAGTGTACATAAGATTCTGGAGAGTGGATTCGACTCTTTTGCTGCGGTGCCCGACGCCGAAGACGAGGTGGCAGAGTCATTCGAAGATATTCAACAGAATGCATCGACATCGAATCCACAGAGTGTTTATCTTCATCGTAATGTTTTCGACATTCCAAAGAATGGATTGCTGGCGCAACTCGATCGAATGAAACATCATCTCTTCAAGAAGCGACAGGACGACGAAGAGCTGAAATATCATGTGCCAATCAGTCAAATGGGTAACTATCATGAAACACTAAACAAACGTGAGACTCTGCGTGATATCGATGAGGATAAGAAACCGAATCATCCTTTGTTTGGTAATCCCTATCGTAAGGACAAAGGACAACGACTCGATGTCTCCATCGATGAAGCAGAGGACAGTGATATGGAGGGTGCTTCACTCAAGAAAGGACCACCCAAGAGGAGAAGACTCTCAAAGCTACCACCACCGATCAAGATTGCACCGAAACCAACGCTACCCACAACACCAACATCACCTCCTCCTCCTCCGGTATCTACAACTCCTTTGCCGCAAACACCTTTATCACCACCACAACAACCTACCTCTGTGGCACTGCCAAACATACTTCAACAGACATCAACAATACCTACAGCAAATGTAGCTACATCTCCAGTACAATCAAGTTTTGTACCATCTATGCCAGCAGCGGTTGCAACATCATCAGCAGCTGCTACAAACACAGTGGTAGCGTCACCAGTTCCAACATCACCATCTATACCATCACCACCAACACCGACAGCCAGTAACATTACAGTATCACCCGTTTTACTATCAAACATTTCACCACCACAACTACCGACATCTCCCATTCAAACCAAACTTTCACCACCACAACCATCGAGATCAGTATCAGTTCCACAATCTATACCGACCAACAATCTAATACCTTCACCAACACCAATCACATCATCTGAACAGTCCAACAATAACAAACCAACAACAGTTTTATCAAGTGTCAACAATGAAAAGATAATCATGAGTATCAAAAAAGAAATACGAAGACCAACCAAAAACAATATCGATCAAATCATAAAGAGTATTCAACTGATTGGTGGTACAGGTACAGAGGTTAACAATATAATACGAAAACAAATTAAACCACTGGCAGAAGAATATAAAAAGTATTCTTTACTTTTAAGATTAGATGCATTAGTTAGTGAAACAAACAAATAAATAAATAATAATCATGATGTTCATTATATTAAAACAAAAACAATCTTTATTATTAAGTTTTATTTTATTTATTTATTGATATCCAAGGTTTTCCATAGTTCCAAAAGTTTCTTATAATCTTTTGAACCTACGGATTGAGTGATTTTCTTTACTATTTCTTTTGTGCTAGTGGTACCATGTACATAGGTGGAAACAGTCGATTCTTTTTCGAATTGTTCGGCTTTCTCTTCGGCCTTGGCGATAACTTCCGATGGTATTCCTGCCATACCACCCACCAGCATACCATACGATGCAGGACAAACACCTTCTGTCAGTTTGTAAAGGAAGATAACCTTCTTCTCGACATCATCGACATAGCAAGACATGTGAGATTTCTGGATGGCTTTGGCTACCTTTGGTTCGTGTGCCAGTGATTGGTAGTGAGTTGCGAAAATACACATACAATTGATTTTGTTGGATATGTAGTCTAGCACTGAGAATGCAATGGAGTAACCATCGAATGTACTGGTTCCACGTCCGAGTTCATCCATGATGACAAGCGATCGTTTGGTGGCGTATTTCAACACATTCGATGTCTCTTGTAGTTCCAACATAAATGTCGATTGACCAGCCATAATATTATCGTTGGCACCCAAACGTGTAAAGATACGATCGACAATCGATAGACGACAACTTGCAGCGGGCACATAGCAACCGAGCTGCGCCATGATCACCAGAATACAACATTGTCTGAGGAGTGTTGATTTTCCACCCATGTTTGGTCCGGTCAGTACCATGACACCTGGCTGTTGATCGATACCCAGAGTAATGTCATTCGGAATGAAATCGTCACCACCCTTCAGTGTGATCGCTGGATGACGCATCTCTTTTGCATCGAGCAGTGCATGATCGGAAATAACAATCTCTGGACGACAAGTTGTGATTCCAGCCAGATGACTGACTTTGGCAAGCGAGAGAATACAATCGATCTGAGCTAAACTTGCAGTTGCTTGACACCATGCCGATGCATTTACGTTAAATTGCTCCTGTATTCTGACCTCCACCACCTTTTGAAGCGCTGAAAAAGAATCGTTTTCCTCGGCAAGTTGTTTTACCTTTTTCTCGATAAACGGCGTCCAATATCTCTTTGATTTCGACTTTAACTCTGATTTGTAGATGTAGTCACCCATCTTTGCTTTGTGTTTGTTGTATACATCGATAGGAATTTCAAGTTGATAAATCTCCTTTCCGATACTCTTGTAGGCGATTGAATTGCTTGAGAATAGTTTCTTTTGATCCTTTAGATGTTGCTCCAACTCTTGCTCGATAGCTTTGATTCTCTCTTGACATTCATCGTACTCTGTAAATAGACCTTTGGAGGGAATCAACTGTACTACATTGATCTCGAAACTCGATCTCATCGATGAGATAAGAGTCTTTAGATTGGGGAATCCCTTTCCAACTGTGACATGGTATTGTAGTGTCGGTGAATTGATCTCATCTACACAATCCAACTCTTCCAAACACTGTTGGCAACGTTCCAAAACATTCAACACAGTCACCAAATCACCAATCTTTGATGAGCAAGCCTTGATTCTCGACAGCATTCTCTCGAGATCCGGTACACGAGTGAGCATGGTCGACAGTTTGCTCATCAACTCTTGGTTCTCACCGAGATATTGAACCGCATCCAAACGCTCATTGATCTTCTCTCGCGATGAAAGTGGACGACAAACCCATTGCTTTAGTAGACGCTTTCCAAACGGAGTGGAGCAACGATCCAACACCTTGAACAGCGATCCATTGGTCGATCCATCGGTGGTGTTTGCGAAAATCTCCAAGTTTACGAGACTCTGGCCGTCGAGAACCAAAGAACTGGTGCCGTCGAGTGTGTTGTACATTTCGAATCTGGCCTGCTTGGTAACTTGATCCGCCATCTTTATATCTTCAAGATAACAACAACATCCACCCAGCGCATATCCCAGCAGTGAATGTTCCACCTCGATATTATCACCCAACACTTTTTTCAGATCGTCTGCCTTTTGCATCTCCTCCAGCTTGCCAAGTGTAAAATCAGTCGACCAGAATTCAGTTGGTTGTCTCGTTGTCAAGATATATTTTTCTCTGGACAACACCCGCTTGATAACATTGAGAGTTGTCTGAGAAATCGAGCTCTTATCATACAATATCTCCTTTGGCATGGTTTGTAGTAGCAGTGTCTCCAAGTGTGATCGATTCTCATCATCCTTAAACTCGGTCAAATAGAACAAACCAACAGAGCTATCCAAAAAGCAGATACCAAGCTCCTGTTTGTAATCATCTTCCTTGATGGACATCAAATAGTTTGAAGTGGAATCGAGCAACAAACTATCGTCTACGAGTGTTCCAATCGTAAGGATCGATGTAACTTCACGTTGAATGATTGTCTCTTTGCTGGTTGAAGCACCTTTTTGATTCTGACGCTTGTCCATAGCGAGTCGAGATTCGACCTGGTCGACCTTGGTGATCCTGTAGCCGGCTTCCAAGAACTTCTTTGCCCATTGCTGGAAGCTCTTCTCTGGCACACCGACCATACGCATATTTACACGATCGGTCATCTTCAAATCGAACAGCTGATGGCCGAGATCCGCATCGTCTTCGTAGAGCTCATAGAATTTACCCTTCTTAAAGAATACAATCTTGTCGTAGTTTTTCGATTTGATATCCCAATACTGACGTTCGAAAGGAGTGAAATTTACCAAAAACGTGCTTGGAATGTAGAGTGTGCTTGGGTCATAGTTTGGTTCGCCCTTTTTGATTTGATTGGCGTCGGCTATATCCACAAGGAATTGATAACGTTCATCATCTTTCTTGCTTGATTTCGCTTTGCTTGGTGTTCTCACTGCTGTTGCTGTTGCAGCTTTTCCTTTTCCTTTTGTTGTTGTTTTCTTTGGTTTCGATTGGCTGTCATCGTCGTAGTCTTCGTCATCGTCTTCTGCTTGATCATTATCATCCAAATCGAAATCAAAATCGTCGTCGTCATCTTGTTCTTCTTCCTCGTCATCTTCATCGATCTTTCTCTTTTTCAAAGTGGAAGTTGGCTTCTTTGGTGTTGTTGGTTTCTTTGGTGTTGTTGGTTTGCTGACAGCTGCTGGTGCCGGTGCCTTTGTCGGTGTATTCTTTAGTGATGGTGATTTCGGTTTCAATGTCATTGGAGCGGGCTCAATTTTGTTGGCGTTCTCCTTTGCATCCTTCTCGAATAACAAGTTTACTTTAGCTTCGGATGAATCTACTTTTTTGATGAACGAATTCAATGTAGTCGTCTGAACAGTAGATCCAACCTTTTGGAATGAAGATAAAAGATTTCCATTGCCACTGCTACTACTGTTGTTGTTGTTGTTTGTCATAGCTGTCATGTTCTTTAGATTTAACTTTGAAGGGCTTTGCTTGACCGCTGGAATCATAGGTTTGATAACACTCTTATTTGATTGTGGTGCCATTGTTTTTGCTGTTGCTGAATTACCATTGTTACTACTACTATTACTACTACTACTATTACTACTACTACTATTACTATTATTATTATTATTATTCGAAGGTGTATCAATGTCTAAATCAATGTCTAAATCCATTTCAAAATCATCTATATCATCTTTAACATTCTTCATATATGCAATAATATTATTGATCAATAGTATTAAAGTTCATTGTAAGATTTTATGTTAGTTCAAGTTGTTTCAGTGATGGTCAACTGTTGATTGATTCTATACAAACATTGACTGTTGATGCATGTTTCGGTTGATGATAGACGAAATCATCGTTGGTAGCAGACCCTATATTTGAAGTTGTTGGTTTATTCTGTACTCCATTGTTTTTATTATTATTATTTAAAAATTGAAAAATACCAGCTTGTTTCATGTTGGCATTAGATCTATAGAATAATAATTAAAAAATGTTTGTTTTATTCGGCTTAGTATTAATTAAAAAAAGAATAATTGGAATTGGAGGGAAAAATAATTCATATGAATTTTTTTTTAATTTTTTACTAAGAATAATACATTTTTCTTTTTTTTTTAAAAAAAAGTTAGAACAAACTTAACATCAATCACCAATACAAATACTATTTATAACAAATTATAATTATAATTAGTTAATACTTTATGAGTACCCAGCTTACAAAGTTTTTTATTATTGTTTGAATAATACACGAACCCAACAACACACCATCATGCCACAAGTTGTCAAATCAAATTAACATTGCTATTCAACATCACGAAATTGTTGGTTTCGATTTTTTTTTGTGTATAATATCATCACTTCGATGAATTATTTTCATTCTCTGTGACAGATTTTTATTGATCGGCTGATTTTTTCGATTAATGAACATAATCAATTAATCGAAAACTTTGTTTATACATTAGTTGGATTGCACTTTACTTTTTTCTTTTTTTTTTAAATCTAACAAACTACAAAATTACTACAGAAAGAACAATGGTTTTCGTCTTTAGATTATTTATTAACTATTCAAAGTTAACAATAGAACTACTCAATGAGGAGACGAAGGGAAAGATCACAATGGGTGCAAAAGGTACTACTGAACCCATAGTTTATAGTGGTGTTGGTGGTAGTGGTAAGTATTGACTTTGCTTAAACTTGTAGAGAAAAGAAAGAGAGACAGAGAGCAAAATACTTATTATCGTAATATAATTTAGTTGGTATGAAAGTACCACTCAAGGCCACAGGAAAAACAATGAAATTCACTCTAGGAAACATAGTACATAATATTGTTGACGATGATTATAAATTACTGCTCGATGGTGAACCAATTTTAAATTATGTATCTGATCCCGAAGCTGAATGTTGCCTCGTAATAACTGGAGGTGACAATCCAGAGTTTATGAGTGTACAAATGTAAGTGGTGGTTAGGAATATCTTTCTTTCATATTGATAAGAAGTACTAAATTATTTACAAAAACAACTTAGATATTCATTGAAACCAGGAACCGAAATTACTCATGCGGTGCTCGCTGACTATGATCAATACTTAGTCTACAAAAACGATATACCTTACCAAACTGACATTTATTGATCACAAAAATAAACATATTACACTTTGTATTCTCAATCGTCTGCCATAGTGTTGACGAATTATAGTCGCGTCGCTGATGGCAGGAGTGAATCGATAGTTTACTCTGAGCAGACTCTGATCGGAAGAAGATGGTAGTCTATATAGAAGGTGGTTTATTGATTATTAATACAAATAGAAAATATATATTTCTTTTATATTTTAAATATATTTTTAATCTTGATAACTTAATTGCGATCTTATTTCTTTTATATAGACTTAATTAAAATCCTAATTCTAAAAGATGAATATTAACTTATTTAGAAACCTCAGATTAGAATTTAAATATTTTAATTATTTAATCTTTATTGTCCTTATATGCGGACGCTGGTAACCGTTCCAAACTAAAGAAATAAAAACTTTATTGGACAATTTTTAGCTGTTTTTTGGACATAGTGTTATCAATTAACAAATAGTGATATTAAGTAACCGTTATCAATTTAAATGAATATTTATTAATTAAAGTATTTTGGAATAAGATAGATTGATTTTAATATAATTGGACCCTTATTTACTCTAAATTGGAATCGTTTAGTATCGGCTTGGATAATTTGTGTTGAACATTTGGTGACTCTATGTCCAGCGGGTATTGAGAAGACTTGTGCTTTGTCTCCTTCTTTATAAAAGGTGAACTGTGCATCAGCGTCTGCATAACACTCTGTATAAAGTGTGAATTCATATGGGATCTTTGATTTGAAGCTAAAAAGAGCAGTTCCACCTACTTTCAAAAGAATTGCATCCATTCCAAGAATATTATTGTGATTCTGTTGAAGTACATAGTTGGCTATTTTGTTTTTTTTTTGATTTGTTAAAAAAAAGTATTAGAGTTAGTAAATCAGTCATTTAACAATTATAAGTTTCATTAACTTTACTTACTTGGTGGAGCATCCAAACACATTGCCGAAATGATATTGGTCTTGGTGACATCCATATAGTTTGGTTCAAGTGTATCTGGAACGAATGCCAGAACGAGACCATAGACACCTGGATCTAGTTCTTTTGCAACGGTTCTGAATGGTGTTCTGTTAATTCCAACCACTTGTGAGATCTTGTGATTTTCAAAGATGATCTTTTCAGAAGGAATGCTCTTTGGCAAGTATTTGGTTGGACCAACTCTGTTGTCGGCACCCAATCCAATGAACTTGATTCTATCATCATCATCTTCATCTCTATCATTGAAAATCAATTGATTCTTGAGTGGTCCTACAAGGTTAACTTTGGTACCTTTTTCGGTTCCAGTCACTGCCGATAGCCGAGCGGTAGACAATGGCATTTGAAGGTATTGACTTTGAATGCTGTTGATTCTCTCATCGTCAACGGTCATCCAAATACGCCAAACATCTTGGAAATAGAAATTTGCCAATCCATCTTCCATCTTCTTTAGGATGAACGGTAACTCCATTCTGAATGATCCCATTGCTTCTGGGTTGATAACGTTGGCAGTTCCTTGTTTTTTGGTGATTAGAGGAGCAACGGTCTTGGCAACCATCCTGGAAAACAATGGTCTTGGATTGACATAGTTGAAACCACGGTCAACCAATTCAGTATAATCGGCCCTTAGGTTTGCAAAGATATGGACATATTGGTAAACATTGAGCATTGTGTTGTTTCTATATTCTTGATACTTGTTGAATGTCAAATGGTAATTGCACTTCTCCAATTGTTTCTCTGGGAATTTGGCCAACACTTTGTTTTGACCATTGCTGTAGACTTTGAAGATATTCGAAAAGTAATCCTTTTTGAATCTCTTGTAGAAGTTGAGGTAGTGAGCTTTCATGGGATTATCCAATCCGTAGAAAGTACTTCTATTGATAATGTCATACATGTACAATAAATGAAGAGAAGCAAATACTGTATAGATTGGGAGGTTAACACATTCGTAGTTTGCTTTGAGGAATTGTGATTGGAGACCAATTGTATGAGCATGTACATTCTCGATTCGCATTTTTAACGTTATTAGTTTAGCAATATCGGGGGTAGTTGTTTTCAAAATGGCAGCCTCGATATCTGTTTTTTGTTGAAGAAGGTCTTGCAACGATTTAAAGATTTCTATAGCATCATCCATGGTATCGGTTGTTTGACCAGTCAGATCGGAAATCACTTTCTTTTGTTGTTGAAAAAGATCGGGGTTGGCAATTACTACTTTGTAAATGAGCGAAATCACAGCAGACAACGATGATTGATAAGTTCGAAGTGATGTTAGTGCTAGCGAGATAAGATTCGACAATACAAAAGGCAATTGTTGACTTGAGATCTCAGACTTGTTGAAAAAGTTTGTGGCCAACTCTGTCTGATCGGCAGCACTCAATCCAATAAAGAGGGAAAAATCATTGAGCAACAAATTTTGAGCTATTTATATTTAAAGTGGACATTAGTTTGTTGTCGTTGGCACTGATGCTATTATTATCACATACCATCATCACTTAAAAATTTATCTATCACTGATGGCATTCTTTATTATCTGTTTATGATGAAAGAAGGTTGAAAAAAAAAAATATAGATTTTTTTTTATTTTGAAAACTTTGTCAAGCCATTTCGATTTTTTTGTTGATCTCATTTTTTTTTTTGTCGAATGTAAAAAAATCGTGTAGATCGTGAGGTTCACCGTTTCCTTGAACGAAACAAAATTCATTTTGATTTTGGAAGGTTATTATTTCAAGGAATAACAAACAAACACAAAACCTTGTAAAAAAAAAAAAAAATTTCTGATTTTCAATGAAGAATATCTATTATGTATAAATGATTTATTTTATCTTTTTAAAATAATTTTTAATTAAAACTTAAAACTATTTTCTTACAAATGAAATGAGAATCAAATTAATTGTTCATTTATATTAATTTATTAGTTCAACATTCAAAGTTCCCTTAGTTAGAATTGAATACTTCCCAATCTTCAATAACTTAAGATTATCTTTGAGGATGGATACCACAATATTCAATCTCAAATACCTCCCTCCAACTCTAAAATCATTTAGATTTGGCGATATTAAGATGAGCAAAGTCAACATCATTCATAAGAATCAATCTGTTTGGTTGTCCATTTAAGATCGATCCCAGAATCTTGTTCGTATATTAAATAATAAGATTATGATATTAATTATAAAAATAGTAATGAGTTGTGATTTAAGATGTAATGAATGGCTCTTGGCTAATTTAGAATAATATGTTTGATGTTGTACCTATTATCGGACTGATGATTGGAAAACCTGATAAAATTAATTATGAAATTCCATCCTCATCAAGGCTGATTAGCTCATAAATCCTTCTTTTAAAAAAAAGAGTAAACTTTATCTAAAATAATTAAATATAAGTATTCGTTATACCAGCTTCTAAGACGGGAATCTCTTGTTTAATAGCTCTCGGCATACTTGAGTGGTTTCTTCGAACCTGAGTACAACATATCTTTTTTTTTTAAGTGACAAAATAAGGTGGAAGTTGAGATATTCAACAACACATCACTTGTACAGGGGGTTTTATTGCAACTAATAATTAATGTTTGTTTGATATTCTGTTGGTATTTGAGTTCAAACTCTGAATTGTTTGTGTTGATGAGTATGTTGTACCAGAAGGTAGCCATTTTTATCTTGTGGATGTTTGAGATGGGTGTATGATCAGGAACTCACAGTGATGTCTATAGCATAGGCTGCGTACATAACATGTGGCCAGAGTTTGATTCGAAGATGAGTTTTGTGATTCTGTTTAGCTACATGCAGCACTTGGTCTCACCACCAGTAAGAATAACATATTGGAAAATGTCATAAAAATTTTTTTTTTTTTTTTAAAATATTCTCATATCTTGAAGAATACTCAAATGGATTTTATTTTTATTTGTTTACTTGGGATGGCGTTGGGAAGTTCCATGTTTGGTGGTTCCTGATGAGCTTGAAGTCATCTAGCTTCTTTAGCCATTTGGATTGATATGTTTGAATGTTTGAGTTGTTTCGACCGAAGTCTTGTTTTGATTTCCTGATTAGTTTGTGGTATTCTAGTTTAGCTAGTCTGTTAATGTTGTTGGTTGTTGCGTGATAGAAGGTGGTGGGTGTGATTGGGGAGTTTTGTGCGAGTTTGCAGTGGAGAATCCAGACCTGGTGCAGTAAGATGGCTATTACGTTTCGGTGTAGCTCGTTTTTGCTTGTCATCTTGAGGATGTCCAGCTCCCAGTCGAGAGTTTCCCCTATGAATTTGTATATGATCCTTTTTATGGTAGGCTTGTAGGTGTTGAGTATTATGCACTTGAAGTGGTGGTGCTCGGCGATCGGTGGAAGGACCGAGAATATGTATGGTAAGCAGTGCATGCAGAAGGTGAGGTCGATCTTTGAGAGCGGTAGACATCTAGCTAAGAGTTTGAAGAGAGTGTCTCGCCCTTTTTGGTCTTTGATCTTGGCTATGGTGGTGAAGGTGTCCGGAAGGGAGAATCCTTTGCTTATGAGGATTTCCTGTCGTTTTGTGGTTGGGGTTGGTTTTTTGTTAGAGTTCATTCGTATGAATGTTCTATATATAGTTTTGAGTGGGATTATTGTGTTGGGTGATTCTGTGATTGGTTGGTTGAGGTGGGGGTTGTGTCCATTCTCGCTAGCTAGCTTTTTCCAAGCGTTTTGGCATTTGGTGAACAAGGGGGATGGTGTCATGTGCCCAGTGAGGTAGTTTCGCCAGAAGTTGAGCATGTCGTGGTTGGAGTTGTCTTTGATTGAGAGGAAGTGGTTATAAACCCATGCTTTTTGGCCGAGTTCTCGTACCGACATGTTCCAAAGGCCAATGCCTCCTTCTTCCTTGCTGAGAAGCTCTTTCGATTCGCATCCGGTTTTTGTAATTTGTATCTTTATCTAGATTGTTGTTTGTGGAGAAGATGAACCAGTTTGTGAGTGATTGGAGCGTGGTGTTGTTTTGTGGCGTGAAGTTGTCTATATAAAGGTGGAAGTTTAGTTTCGATAAGATGTAGGATTTGAGGACGGTGACCTTGCTTCTTAGCGTGCTGATTTTGTTTTTCTATGTGAACAAAAGGAATCTGATGGAATTGAGCTGATCTGTTTTAGACACTAGGCCGTTGTCGCTGAAGTGGATGCCAAGGTATCTTTCTGGTTCTGAGGAGATTGGGTATGGAATGAGGTTTGTTTTGGACTTTACCAATTAAGATGGATACATTTGGTTTGGTTTATTTTGGAAGAGGTAGAATTTGTCAAGAATGTTTTTGAGTAGTTGTTTGGTGTTCGCGCATACCGAGGTATTGTTGTGGTTGGTGTTGTATTGTCATAAAATTAATTAAAATATTTCATCTTCATCAAGGCCGATTAGCTCAGTTGGAAGAGCGACAGCCTTCTAAGCTGTAGGTCGCGGGTTCGAGCCCCTCATTGGTCGAATAATCTTAAATTTGTGAAGTCCGCATGCGGACTTTTTATTCAGCAGTAAAAGTCCAAAGTTACACGCTCTCTAAGCACACATAAATATATACGTCTTCATAACTCTATTTCCTAAGGAGTCAACGTCGATTGCTCTATATGAAAAGGGGTGATTAACAATAAAAAATGTTCTATAATATAATAACTAAAGAATAATTAATTTAATACTATAAGTAATGCTAAATGATAAAATATAACAATGATGTTTATTTGGTTTTGATAAATATATATTTAATTTGATTATTTTATATATTAAAGTGTTCTATTTAACACTCTGCTCTACTTAAGGATTTACTTCTTCTTCTTCTTTGATTGGATTTGTTGTTTCTTGTTGTTTCATATTCTTTAATAAGATCTTTAGCATGATCCATGTTCTTTGAGTATTGCCATGTAGCTTTGTCTAAAGGATAACCAAGATACTGCTTCTTCCTTCTGTACATTCGATCTCCTATGATTTGTTCTATTTCAAACTCTTCTTCATTGTCAATGATATCTGGTTCTACACCTTTAACTAATAATTCGTTATCTTTGTTTAACTTGAACTGTACCCCATTGATTAATATTGAAAATTTGTGTCGATTTGTGGTGAAATCCAATTCTAGTTCTACGTGGATATCATTTTTAAAAATCTTTAAAATCTTGAATGGTCCATGATTCTTATTATTAATTGATCCTGTGTTTGTGTTCCAACCAACTTCCAAATTGATAAACTCATCTTTAACAAACATCCAATCTCCAATCTGACAAGTTGGTTTATTCTTGATGATTCCATCTGCTTCCAACATATCTAATTGTTTTTACAACAAACTGTCTTTGACCATCTCTCTGATCAATTCTCTATTCGATAAATTATTGTTTCTAAACATTTTAATTGGCGATACAGGAATGAATCCCATCCTACTTCGAAAGGTGATAGTTTGATTGTTGAAATATAAGTAGAATTGATCGTGAATTAAATAATACGATCGCTTACAATTGATAGCGGCAATCCAAACATGTTGATGAATTAACTTTGCTGTACCCAATGCTGTGATTTCCTTTGTAGTTGGAATGATAGTTGTATATTTCGAAAATGGATCCACCACTACCAAAACATAATCATAACCATTAACGCTCTTTGGTAACTCCATGAAATCCATCGAAATATCCACAGCAACTCCTTCTGCTATCTCCAACGGTTGTATGTTAACCTTCCTCTTCAATTCCACTCGATTCTGTTGACATTCCACGCAATGCTCACAGTAATCCTTCACCTTGTCATATAGATTTCGAGTATAGTAATTCGACTTCAACCTAACCCACGTTCTTAAAGTATCTCCATGACCACAGTAAGTACTTCCATGAGCTTCCGTTATTACTTCTTTAAAATTCTTTTCATCTACCAAAAGCTCATCCTTACTTGACTTATAACTGTTCTTAATCTCATTCAAGTAACTGAAATCCAAAGGTATCTGGTAACACTGAAGTCTAGACACATGGCTGCGATTTCTTTTTTTTCAAATTCCCAAAACTGTAAAGATTAGTATTTTGGGAATAGATGAATTATGTAAATTTTTTTATAACACTATACCAAGAAGCTTAAATTTAAAACTGATTAGAATCAAATTGCCACCACTTTACACTGTCGTTCACCAACACTCATCTACTGCTAGATCTATTCTATCCAAATACCTTGTATTCAGATACTATTCTACTTAATAAACTATATTAATGTAATAACCCAGTAATAATATACATACTTAAATTGATACTGTCTGACAATAAGTGTATGTGAAACACAATTAGCAATCTTTGCTTCTCTACTTTATAGTATTTCATCAAATATGGATATTCTATTTTAAATCATATTTGGCATTTCTCCTCTAAGAAACAACCTACTATCAAAGAATCAATCTAGAATGAATTTATACAACCCCTATCAGTTATGAAATTAATAATTAATAACAGTATCACTAACATAAAGTCCAAACTTAATAACTAGTTATCAAACATAAGTCAACAAACCAATATTTCCTCTTCTTCATTTTTTCTTTTTAAAAAACACTATCATTCGAATTCTCATCAACTTTTTCATCCATAAAATAACAATATCTAAATTTATAAGATTCGCAAACATTACATACCTTCAGTATTTGAAGACCTTCAAACATGAAGTTGTTGCGAATCGACACCATCTGGTACTAAGCTCATAATATCTTATTATTATTTATTTCTGTGTTGTTCGCAATCTTTATCTTTCAAATTATAAACACTATCGATACATCCTTGAAAAATGATCATTAAAGTTGTTTTTTACAATTGATATTTTATTTAAATAATATTGCAATAGGAAGTTGAAACCTTTTCATTTGTAATTAATATTTGATTTGTAGGTGGTTTTGTTTTGTTGATAAGTAGTTTTTTGTTTGATTTAATGTTGATCACTTCTAATGCCATATTGTAGAATAGTGTTTTAGCATTTAAGTTTTCCTTTGCCGATGTTATAATATGTTGTTTAATACCGGTTTTCAATCTCCATTGTTCAACTCTGTTATAGTTCTCTACTACACTTTGATGATTATTTTTATTGATAAGATCTGAAAATGTTGCAACAACAAAAAAAATGATCAAATCATTATTTGGAATTACTCTTTTTAATTTATTATTACTATCATTGCTACTATTATTATTATTATCGTTGTTACTATTATTACTTCTATGATATTCTAAATCTCTAATTAGTCTCTCATATAAATCGATCATCATATCTATGGTATCGGGTTGTGTGGGATTATACATCATCATTACACCATCCAAATTCGATAGTTCAAAAAAGCTAAATCCATAGTAAGGTGATAGACGTATAAACATATACATCAATACTTCAAACTCTTGTTGTAGTTGCTGTTGTTGTTTCTGATCTTCATCTTCATCTTCCAAATCATAATTTAATAGTTTAATCTTCTTACTGTAAAATGATGATTTTCCATTCCAACCTGGATCGTCAGTCCAATAATCATTATAGAATCTCATAGCAATCGATCTTTTTCCACTATGACTTCTTCCTATTATCAATAATTTAATACGTTCTTCTAAATTAGACATAGTTTTAACAAATAAACAACAACTAACTATTATCTAAAAAACAAAAAAATGTTAAAATCTAACTATTAAATTAGGTTATGTATGAATGAATAAATAAAAATAATGTGACCCAAGTTTTTGTGCAAAAACAATTAGGTAAAAAAAAAAACTATTTTAAATATTAAAGCAAATATTTAATAAAATGATTAAAAACTATTTTCAGAAAGATAATCAATCTTTAAAAATAAGGAGCGAGAAACCGTGAAAGAAGATTCTGGATTGGTTAAAACTAGTTAACAGCTTAAGCAATGGTTGCTTGTGGATCTGGATAGTTTTTGCGATTAATGAAGACGGTTGTGTGTAGTTTGTGGCAGTTGAATGAAAGCACGCTTAGTATCATCGTACAGTTCTACTTGTTACCGAGCGAGCTGAAAGATTAAAAAAAATTCAAACAATGCTATCCTTTAAGAATGACACTCATTTTATTAAACTAGACATTTTTGGTTAAAAATTTTAATTTAAATTAAAATTTTATTTAATTGAAATCGTTAATGATATGTTTTTTAAAAATAGATAAAATATTCAAAAGTCTAAATTACACAATGAATAACTTAATATCTCTAGCAGACACAATGTTGGCTGCTGATGATCTGATCTCAAATAACAATAATGAGATGAGAAATAGTAGAACAAAACCAATAGTTATTAATAGGTTGTTTGCTAATATTATGCAATTTACACCAACCAATTTTTTCCAAAATCCACTACACCAATTACAGTCTAATCCACCAACAGGGACACCATCTCATTTGTTGAACAATCGACATATAGGTGGATTAGCTAATCCAATACGATTCAATTGACCAATGGAAACACCATCCTGGTGAAGTAATAAAATTAACAAAAGATCTAACATATCAACTAATTGAATCTATCCGCATGTTTTTCATCAACAAAGAGGAAGATAGTGGTAACTTTAATGAAAGTGATCATGCTGCACTGAGACGTCAATGGGAAGAGTTGAGAAAGATAATAAATAAAGTTATATCTGATTTATTAATATCTAATCTAGACCTTTTCTACATATCTCTCAATCAACCTTTTGATAAAGAGTACTATCCTAAGAGGTATAATACCTCGGGTTTTACTACTTTACAAAAAAATCAAAGAGTATCTGTATTGTATGGTGTTGACTAAGATATAGAAAAATACAAACAAAAAATATGTTTTATAACTAATCTAATGCTAAATAAATTTAGTGAAGTAATTGCTAACTATTACACTGTTTTTTTTTAATTATCCTTGTACTACCATTTCTGATAGTCAAGGTGTTAATATCAAGCTTGATATTACCCTACAGTTCGTGTTTATTTATTGTTGGAGCAGGGCCCACAGGCCGGCTGAGGTGGCCATCATTTTTGAGTAAGGGATGATGTTCCCTTTGATATGGTTTGGCAGACGGAGTAATTAAGCCACTTAGAGTTCTAAGCGGGTACGTGTGTAAACCACTCGGTGTTCACCTATGATAAGACTGCTAGTTACTGTCGGTGTCAACTTCATGGGGTCCAAGATCTTGAAGGTACCTAGCTCGATTCAAAAGAGCAATCGACAGTGATTCCTTAGGAGATAGAATTAGTTATTTTTATTTTTTTTTTTGCAAAAAAAAATTTGTTGACTCATGATCAGTCAACAAATTGCAGGTATTGATATTAACCTGCTAGTTCGTGTTTTATGTTATATTTACATTCTCACACAGGCCGTGAGAAATATAGCCAATAAAATGTTATTATTATTATTATTGTTATAGTTATTATTAATTAATAAGTTGAGTGTATTAGGATAGAATAGATCTAACAGTAGTTGCGTGTTGATGAACAACAGTATAAAGTGGTGGCACGTAGTTGGAAGGATTGATTCCAATCAGATTTAAATTTACGCGTTATTGCAAAGCAATCGACAGTGACTCCTTGGGAGATAGAATAAGCGATCGTGAAGTTAAGCTTTGTAATTGGCATCGATTAATTTAGCTCTTTTCAAGTCGGAAAATATAAACACCTTCTTAATTTAATTTTATTATTTAATTTTTTTTTTTTTGTTTTATCCCCGCTTCCGGGGAATTGATATTTAAAATGTGCGCATGCCGAGAATCGAACTCGGGCCTAAACGATGGCAACGTTCAATTCTACCACTAGACCACATGCGCTTGTGTTGATGAAATTTCTTAAATATTTTGTTCCGATTCGTTATCTCAAATTTCTTTTTATCCTAAACAAATCATTCTAATTCTGGCACATTATTAACCAAATCGATAGGAATCTCCCATTAACTGTTACAATAAAATAATAGAAATCAAGATATCTCCTTTTACTCAGCAGGTAATTTGTAACATTAACTATCCTCTCCAAACTATTTTATTTTGATTATATCGGGAGATTGGAAGCTTTTGGATTCTTTTCCAATTTCTCCACCTTTAACAAATGTTCTGCTCTACAGTGAGAAGTGTGTGTTGTCCTAGTTTTGTTGAATATATTATAAGTAACAACTATTCTATTGCAAACTGCTATTTATATGTTCATATTTAAATTTATTAGTAAATGGTATCAGTAAAATGTTTGGTGAACTCTTAAAATAGTTTCTTTTTTGATTTAAACATTTGCTATGGATTTTATTATTTTCTTGGAATTTTAAAATTGAAAAAAATTGTTTTTAAATTTTTATTTTTTTATTTTGATTGCAGTCAAATAATGTATTCATTAGATCCTTTCATCATGGCACGATCACCTATTGTAATTAAACCAAGCAACAACTCGAGACAACCAAAGAAGAGAACATACCGACGACTTCAAGATTTTATCAGGAATCTTGCAAGATCGGTTTCAGAGTCAGAAAGTGAAGAGGATGGTGGTGATGACAATAAAAAAGTGATTCGCATCTCTATGAGCTCAAAAGAGTTGCTGACAACCCTTATTAGAGATCTCATCAACAAGGTAATTGGATTGTGTCAATCAAGAATGCTTGAACTGAACGCTAAAACTCTGAAATTGGTGGAATTGAAATCAGTACTAAAGAAGGTGATCATTGGTAAAAAACTGTCGAGTGACGCTTTCGAAAAAGGAGAATACAATCTAACGGCAGACAGAACAACATTGATAGTCAGACACTGTTTCATCAGACACCAGCTCGAAGCATCAGGCCAACTTGGCAAGACAATCTCAAGAGATATATCAAGATATCTGGCGGGTGTAATTGAGACCATCCTTAAAAGACTCATTATACTTGCCAGCTCTAAATCAATACAATCTAAATCTAGTGTATGTAAAACAACTATCACTTACTCGCTAGCTAATGTCAATAGACTAATATAACTCTTAAATCTACTATTTAGATTTTACAACCTATACATTTTAAAACATCTATTGATAAGAATAGTGATCTGTCAAAGCTATTTGATAATGTTGTAATAAATGAATGAATGAATGAATGAAACGATTAAATGTTTACAATTACTAATCTGGTTTATTGTGCCATCATCAATTGTTCACCACTTGATGAGTTGGCTGTTGTTGCTGTCTGTGTTGCATTAGAGTCAACAACCACTCTACTAAAACAACAATCAAGTTAATACAACTACTAATGTTTTAAAAACAATACACGTTGATATCGATAACTTACTCTGGATTTTGATTGTTTAATTTCTCCTGTCTGTATTCTTCAATCATTTTCTTATCCAATTCTCTTGACTATAATTGTTATTGTTTTAATAATAATATTCATTAATAAATAAACATTGTTTTATCAATTAATTGAAATAATTGCTAATGTTGTTACTTACCTCATTATATCTAGATGTATATAAATTCAAACAATACTTTTCAATCTTCTTTTGGAAACCCAACACTGAAACCAAGAGAGTGACACTACCGGTCTGGGTAAAAGTACACCAATTTGGATTCTCTGGATGTACACTGTATATGGTGGTATCTAATAGATTGGCCTTGGAAGAAAGTGTTTCGTTGATTGTCTTGATTGTAACGGTTCTATTTACTTTATCGATGGTTGCCTCTTCAATGAATATAGAATGATGAATACCAAACAACTATATAGTCATTTAAAAAGTATGTAAGTAAATAGGATTAAAAAAAAAAAACTAACTTCTTTTAGAACTAGTTAATACATTACAGTTTTAAACCAACCAGGAGCATCAATATCTAATTTAGTTTTTCTAATAATAGTCTCTGTTCCATCTTCGTTGTGACGGTGCTCGATTACCTCTGAATCTAGAATGTAGGGGAACAACTTGTGTTGAGGGAATCTACGATAGTATACTTCAATGTATTCCTCTACACTAATCTCATAGGTATATGGTGGAAATGAATGTGTTGCTGGCATTATATATATCTATTCTTTATTATTTATTTATAATATTACAATGAATAAAAAGTTATTACTACTTTTTCTTTTTTTTTTAATTGAAAGTTTGTTTGTTTTTGTTTTTAAAAAAAATTTTTTTTTAAATATCAACTTTGCAAAATTAAAGGAAAAGTTGTTGATAAACAAATTGGTGATAAAGAGTTTTTCAGATTAGCATGAAAAAAACAAACCCCCACACCATAAACTTGGATAAAATTTGTGCAAAAAACACATCATGATATTTAGTTACTGAAAAAATCTTTTAAAAATGGTTATCCCCCATCGTTTTACAACAAAAATTTCAGTGTAATTATGAGACGAAAATTAAAGATATTAAAACAATTAATTTTTAATTTTAATTTTATTTTATTTTTTGTGTTTTCAAGAATTTTAAGATTATTATTATTCAATGCAGTTTGTCACCAACCTCAATTATGATATCATCTAAATGCAAAGTTCTATTAGACATCTATTTATTAGTCTGGTCATTTATTGGTGCATAGATGCTATTTATAAAGATGTAATGATAGATGGTCACATTTGTTTCATACTATTTACACTATTTTGAACACTGCTCCATCACCCTTATAAATTAATATTATATTAATGTATAACTTTTTTGATTTTACTTGTATTTAACTTTGTATTTATTTTAACACTGCTATTGTATTTATAAATCTATTTTTCTGATTTGAGATTATGTATATTCATACTCTTTTTGATATTCGCAGGTGATGTGTTTTTAGAGAAATAAAAGATACAAATTTGATTGTTTTTGTTTAGGAAAAAAAAAAAAAAAAGATTTATAGTTGATCAATAACAATTTATTTAAGCAACTGGATCCTTGATGACAACGATATCTGGTTGTGGAGTTTGGACACCGTTCTTTCCGGTTGGGTCGTATGGCAACATGATGGCAACCTTGACACCAAGGGTACCTTGACGCAAGAGAACGTGGCAACAGGCGAAATCGACCATGTTTTGGGATGGTTGACCAGACTTGATCATGTAACCGTCGGTGAACTTCATGGCCTTAGCACGTTGAGCTCTCAATTTACCAGAGACGATGACTTCACAACCCTTGGCACCCTTGGTCATGATTTGGTGGACGATGGCGTAACAAGCACGACGGACTGGCAAACCGAGCAACAATTTACCCTTCAATGAGTCAGCTTGAGCAATAGCACAGAGACCACGGTTTTGGACCTTCTCGGCGTACAAGGTAACAGTACCTTCGGCGAAACCGAAACGCTTTTGGACCAAGGAGCAGAGCTCGTGGATACGACGGGCGTTTTGACCGACGATAGCTTGGGTCTTGGAGGCACGGATGATGATCTCAGTGGAGGCTGGACCAGTCTTCAATTCAACTCCGGAGTAACCCTCGTCTTTGTTGAACTCACGAGTGAACAATTCGTTCAATTCAGCGTGGAAAACACCATCGGCGACAAACTAAAATAGAAAAAGAGATCAATTAACAACTATTATCCACTATTACTACTATCCTTTATTCTAGATATCTACCTTTCTCTTCTTTGAAATTTGGATTGATGAGTTCATTTTAGGTCTCTATGTGATCTTATTTGATAGATAGGAAAAAAAGGAAAGAACTTGATTGAGAGCTGATTTGTATAAGACATGCACACACGCTCTTACCACGACTCTCCATTTTTTCTCAATTTTAATTGTGAAAATTTTCATTTTTTTTAATTTTTATTATTTTTTAAACGTTATCAAATTTTTTTGTCAGAAAGAATAGAGAACAACTAATAAAATTTATAGATATTAATTATTGTTTATTTCTCATTATTTTAAATATTTTAGACATTATTTTAATTTAATTTAAAGATAAACAAAATTTTTTTTAAAAAAATAATAATATTTTTGTTTATATATATTTAAAAAATGTGAAGGAATCAATGAAAAACATTCAAATAGTTAGATAGTTTATCTTAATATCTATTATCATTTGTGGGCTTGAAAATGATATGTTTATTTGTTTAATTAATCTCTTTTATTTGTTTATTTTATTTGATCGTTTTAAACAAAAATGACAAGATTTGATCAAAAAATTTTGGTATTGAATTCATCCAAAAATAGTGATTTATGTTGGTCAATATGTAAAAAGTGTTGGGAAAACGTGAAAGTTTTCACACTTTCATTTTATTCTCTCATGCTATTAATTACTTCGAAATCACATCGAATTCGCTGAGTTTTCCGAAGATGGATGTTGGATGCGCCCTTCTTTGTTTCATCTTTTATGATGATTGATCCTGGTGGGACTTGATCTTTCTTCTTTTGGATGATCTTGTTGAAGACTTTTATACTTTTTGTCTACTATAAATATGTTTTCTCGAGAGCTATCATTTTAATTAATCTAATCACTGTAAAAACTTATGTATCTACAAATAATAAATAACTTTTATTTAAATTTAATAAAACAAATACTACTTTTTAAATTGTTTATATATTTATCATTTTAAATTTTATATTCAATCCATCTTTTTATTTATATATTATTATTATATTTAAAAATGGAATTCTTGGTGTTTAGTAACCTTTTAAAAGATTCAAAGAACGATGCTTTGTTCTTTGGTAAAAAACCATACAAGAAACAATATGATCCATTGTTGTACACTCCTCCCATCAATTCAAAGAGTATGAATTCAATTTTATCTACCTCATCCATTGGAGTCTCTATACGTCAAGAGTCTGGTTGTTTATTAAGATAAACAAAATTATGATAAAAATATCTGATGTAAGCATTAGTAATAAAATAACCAAATATTTAGTTATTTTAAAGGAAATGTTTCTAATTTACTTTTCTTAGTTTATTAGATATTCTTTCTGTTCAATTTGATAATTAAATAGTTAGTTATCCTATTATATTAAAATATTTTCTCCAAAAGTTATTAAGAAATACATATCGTGTTCAAATAAATTTAAAGTTATTTTTCCTTTAAATTAAATTATTTATTTATTTACAAATTATATTTATTATTATTATTATTTTTATCTAATGAAAAGAAATAATCTTTTCCAGTTTTCGGACATTTAAATGAAAGTTCATAAGATACTAATCCAATGATTGAAGAATGTTTGGATGACCGGTATGGATATGGTTGATCACTTGATGAGAATAAAGGGTTTGCAAGTTGTTGAATTGGAATACCACCATACATTTTATCACCAATCAATGGTTTCCCAATTGCTGTGAGTTGTGCTCTGATCTGATGAGTTCTACCAGTGATCAATTCGATATCTACATAATTTAAATTTACATTATTCATTCTCTTTCTACTATTTCCTTTTCCAATTGTGTCTATATAACTATTATTATTATTGGTATTATTATCAGAGTTGATTAGATCTATATTTAAATAAGAATGTTCATCATCTGATATAGGTAGATCGACATTACACTTTCCACCATTCAATACACGTAATATACATTCATGCCAACTGTCAATCTTTGAATGTGACATCTCCTTAAATGTTGATTTTGTTGGTCTCATATAGTGTGTATACAATCCAGGTTCAATAATATCATCTTTATCTTCTTGTAAATTATCAACTTGTTTATAAAATGCCTAAAAAATTAATGACGTTTCTAAAAAGTTAGTATACAAACATCGTTTACTTAGGATTATTATCTATACAAACTCTATATTTTTTCGATATATTATCTCTATTTCTAAGTAGTAGATTAAATTGACTTATATAATCACTATCTTTAACTAAAACACATAATCCACGTGTTTGAAAATCAAGTCGATGTGGGTTGTAGATGGTTGTCAATTCGGAAGGTCTCGACGTCTTTATGAGATGATTGATGTTGTTATGATAGTTATCGATGACCGGTCCAATCGATACACCATGTGGTTTATCGATGACCATAAACTGATCGTTTTCATAGACAACCAATCGTTGAAGATCTATATGATCGGTACTATAGTGTCTTGGATAAAAGAATATCTTTACGAGGGAGTCAGCTTCTATTGTCTCTTCGTAGTTGAAAACACGTCGAGGTAGCGGTACATTCTTTAACGATGGAAAGCTATTGAGTGGACCACGATGATAAACAGCACCGAGATCAATAACCGATCGTATATAGTCTACCGATATCTTTTGATTAAAATGATTATATATTATATTACATAGTGAATCTTGTTTGTTTGAATTAAAATAAATAGGTTTAAATGCTCTTTTATATAATGTAATAGCATTATTCATTTTTTGTTGTTGAAAAAACAATTTAAATTGTTCATTCGTTTTTCGTTTTTTCATTATCAATCGACAAATCGAAAGCAACCCTTATCAATGTTAAATAATCGATTAAATAATTTTGTTTATTTTTAATATAAATATTTATAAATAATATTTTAATAATGAAGAATAATTCTTAGTTAAATAGCTTAGTTAATAGATGTGAATGTTGGTTTTGGTGGTTGGAAATGAATTGGTTGAATAAATTCTTTTGGTTCTGGTTGTACCTGTTGAATATTGTGTATATAGATTGTTAGAAATTCGAATAGTCAAAGATAGTAATATAAAAATCACTTACAAGTGTTTTAGGATCAACCTTTTTCTCGAAATAGATAACCTCATTCTGTTTAACCAATGATTGATTCTCATGGTTGATTTCATTTGTTAAACTATTCAGTATCTCCAATTGTTTTGTATCGCTCTAAATATCCATTTATATAGAGTTAGTGGAGTTTTTCATTACAACTATATATATAGATAATAGTTTACTTACGGGTTTCTTCAGCTTTGAAATGATATTTATAGATTCTTGAAAGTAGGTAAGTGCCATACTGATTTGTTTGGTATCGATGGCAGCTCTTGCCATTTCCATCATGGTTACAGAGTGTTGTAGTGAAGTGTAGGACGATAGATAGTTTCTAAATGGTTTGGGTAGTCTCTTGAAGTTGTGTGATAGATCCTTCAGTGTGTTCTTGGCCATCTCTGCTTTGTGCCACGCCTCACAGGAGATCTTGGCAACCAGAGAATGACTGGTATTCGATCGCAATGCCTTTCTAACCGTCAGTGAATTGCCTAGTGATACACACAGCAACGACATTCCCAACGAAACATTTGACGAACATTCCAAATGTAATTCATCTGCTGATTTCGCCCATCTACATATCGATTGTTAATATTTATTAAAGTAAAAATTAATAAGTTAAAGTTAAATATTGCTTTTTACTTTTTGTTTTTTTCTTCTAATCGATTGGATTAGAATAGTTGGTTAGATAGATAGCTTACCTTGGTAGTTCAACACGATTAACAAATTCAAAGATCCCAGCAGCAATCTTTAGGTGATTAGCCATCAGTTTTATATTCTCATCAAAGTTTTCTTCGTTTAGTGTATCGTTGATCTCTGCTACTCTATTAAAGTGAGCCATTCCATAGAGCATCAATACCATGACCAATTCATTTCTAAGTGAATAGGCAGCGTAGAATGTTTTAGTGCATGCAAAGCTTGTCCAATCAAAACACATATGTTCATTTAATCTAATATTTGGATTGTTTTCAATTGCTATCATTAAATATATATAAATAGATTAGTTATATTATTATTATAATTATTATTATAATTATTATTATTTAATATTTGATTATTAGTTTAAAAGCATACTTAATATGAATGAATATAAATCGGGTAGATACTTCTCGATTGCTTTGATAACAGAGGCAGCAGGACTCTTCTCGATGACAATGATCAGTTCATTTCGCTTTAGTGATGCTTCTGCTAGTAGTTGATTGGATTGTACTGTTTGAGTTCTAATGGTAGTTTCAAATTGTATTCTCTTTGACTGTGGCAAGTCGAATCTTGTCATATACAATTTTAAAGGTGATTCAATTGGCATAGACATGGTTTCGTTGGTACCACTAATGCTTTTTATAAAATAATAATATAAAATTTATTTAACCAATAATTAATAAATAATAAATAATAAAATTATCCAATGACTTAGATAAATACTGTTTTTGTTTATAATATAAAGTTAGGGTTAAAAAATAAATTAAATTAAATATCTTTTTTGTGTCATTTCATTTCATTTTTTTTTATTAATTTTTTAATTTATTCATGTAACCAAGTCATTCCTCAAATTAAAAGAAAACAACAACCTTTTACCAGCTAAATATATTGTTTTTAATTCATTTTTAGACTTTTTATATAAGAATAGGTTTAGACTTTTTAAAATTGATATTTTCTTTTTAAGTCATATTATATTTGCACGAACAGATAAGAATCTAAATGTTTGGTTTCATCAATGGATTGAACTACTTTACAAATATCTTTCATGTTCAGTCAAATCCGCTAGGTTTTAGTTTTTTGATTAAAGCAACGCTGTTCTACTTTAGTAAAATCTGATTTTCTTAGTAAAAGCTGTGTCTGTATCATAAAAGAAATGAATTTTTATCTAGATCTAAAATATACGACGTCTTTTATTGATAAAAAGTTTTAATACATAATTCATAGATTTACATAATTCTTTGAATAGTTTTGAGCCAAATCTTATTCAAAAAAATTTGTTCACCGATTTTTAATATCTTTTAATTTATTTCTGATTTTTTTTAATTTAATCAGTTCAAATTTTCAATAGGTTGATATGATCACTTATTAATTCATGATTCATTTTCTTGAACTTAATTATGTATCAAATATTAAAAAATAAATTTATATGGAATAAAGTTGTTGACTCTATAAAATATATAGATTCACTAGTAGTTGACTGTAGAGTCTATGGTTACTCGGAAATCGATAGAGTCGATTGGATTGTAAAGAATAAATATTATGGTTTGCTAAGAGATAAATTTAATTTCGGAATGGATACACTTTCAAAGCCGACTCTTCAGGCTATAAAACTAATGTGTTCCGATACCAATGTTGAACTATCGCTGATAGATCACTGTTATCAACGATACCTAACGATATGGAGCGATGAATATTGGGCTGTTGATTCGGCAGCTGAATCAGGTCGTTTAGAGCTCGTACAATGGCTACTGAGGAGATCGATGCCGTTCACTAATCGTGCACTGGAGAAGTCAGCATCCGGTGGATTCATTGATGTTGTTAAGCTATTGCATGAAGCTGACCAGCCTTTAAGGGCGTGTAGATACAACTGTGCGTTAGATCTGGCAGCGGAGAATGGGCATTTGGAGGTTGTGAAATTCCTCAGTGATGCTGGATATGGTTGTTCGGTCAATGCGATAGATAATGCCTGTAAAGGTAACCACATGCAAGTGGTCGAATACCTCTTGGAGAATCGCACAGAAGGATTCTCAATGGATGCATTGGCTTTTCTTGCAACCAGTGGTAGCATCCAATGGTTTAAAACACTCTACGGAAGAAAGAAAGGTATTATGAAGAAGTACAAATCCTATCTAAGAATTAAAAAATGGAGATTTGATTATTTCCATTGGTTGATCATTAGCAATGCAATCTCAGCCGAACAATTAGAGTTTCTTCGCTACCTTGAAAAAGAAACAAAGATAATGGATGCTTGTCAGTCGAATCTGTTGGATACAGCGGCGACCAAAGGTAATCTGGAGATATTCAAACTGTTGGTGGAACAATACGATATGAATAAAACGAATTTGAGTGGTGTACTTGAGATTGCATGTTGGAACGGTAATTTGGAAATTGTAAGATATATGGTCGATAATCTACAGAAATTGATCAGTCAAAACACTTCTTATATCGACAATGCTTGTATAAATGGTAAATTGGAGTTGGTTTTGCTACTTCTCTCAAAAGGATATCCTTATTGCAATCAGAGTATGATAAATGCGGCCTATCATGGACATATCGATATTTTTAAGCATTTGTTGACTCTACCACAAACCAATTTCAATGAAATTGTCAATGGATCTGTCATTGAGATGGTTGCTAGAAACGGTCATCTCGATATTCTAAAGTATATTGATGGATTGATGAAAGAAAGAAATATCACGAATATTCAAGAGTATTTAACAAGCAGAGCGGTCGATGAAGCAGCTTCAAACGGTCAGATAGCAGTGTTCGATTACCTAGTACATGATCATCATTGTTCAATAAATTCAAAACAATTGGTATTTGCTGCTGGTGGTGGATCATTTGATATGGTCAAATATCTAATGGACAAACACCGTGAAATAGTGGAACCGTCACTACCCATTGCATTGGAGTTGGCAGTACACAAAGGTTTCTATTCAATTGTGACTTTACTACATGAGTATAATCAGCCTATAGCGATAACCAATGCAACCTACAACCTTGCTTGTGTCTCTGGAAATCTCTCGATTATCAAATTCCTGGAGAGTCATTATCCAGCGGAGGATCTTACTTTTGCGCGCTACCAAGCCTACATGAAGGCAGTGGAGAAAGGTGACCGAAAACTATTGGAGTTTCTAACGACTCATGGAAGAGGATATAATCTCAAGGATGGCAATGCAATCAAAGATCTTTGTATATCAATGTTGAAACGGATCACTTCGCATGGCGATATCGAGATGTACAATTTGATACCAGAGTTGCAAACCATTGTAACCAAAGATCTGAGAGTCTATATGATGACAGTCGGTGCAATAGAGTCTGGTAACTTTGGTATACTGGAAGACTTGGAAGAATGTAACAACGAAAATATAAAATATGCAGTGATGCATGAGATTGCAAAGAATGGTAACTGTAAGATGTTTAAATATCTCATGAGAGATCGACAGTCGATGATTCCTGGTCCCTATCAGCGAATTGTCTCTACGAATCTCGGTGCTTGTGGCCACACTACCATATTATACCTATTCTTCAATGATATATGTAAAAAGGATCCATTAAATGTGTTATCAGGTGCATTATGTTCCAGCAACAACAAAGTTCACATTGTTCAATATTTGGTAGACATTGTTGGATTATCGACATTGCGCTCTATTGTAAAGAAGGATAAAATGTTTATAATAGCAAATGAAACGGTCTCTGATCTCATAGAGTAGATTAATTTTTATGTAAATATTAGTTTTTTTTTTTTATTGTTTTTTTTTTAAAAGACACCACTTCATAACACCAAGAAAAAATTAATCATATTAATGTTTTTAAAAATGATTCAAAAATTATTACCAAATGTGGTATTATTATGTGTAAAAGCAATACCAAATAAAGTTGTGGATTTTTCAAGTGTAATGTTTTTTTATGTTATGATATGTGTTTAATTGTATACTTTAGTAATTAAATAAATATAAATCTATCATGATCACACTCACAGCTATTAATAGTGAGCAGTATTCAATCAATGATTATTTTAGATTGAAAAATATGATTGGTAGATTTATAATAAAATTATTATTAATAAATTGAGTATGAATGAAAGGGTTATAAATAAATATTCTTTTCTTTAAATTATTAAAATAATAAATAAATATTTTTTTTTACTTTTAATAGTTAATATAGATAATTAATTATCACTTTTAGAAATTATGGTTTATACTATAATTATATATAATGGATTAGGACAAGTTGTATCACATTGTGTTAATGTTTTGGGTTCGGCTTGTACTTATAAAGATATTCATTCAAACATTGCAAAGTATTATTTTATTCATATTGGTTCTGTCTATGATATTAGAATCTATCCATACGATGAAAAGAATAAAGAGAATCCAATAATGAAGCCAATCGATATTAGCTCGACAGTTCCACAGGGTGAAAGCTTTATTTCAGTGAAATTTCAAAAGCAATGGTATCAAATCAAAATAATCAAAGATTGTTGCTATTGTCAGACTTGTTACTCATTGACCAACAAGAACGACCATAGTTTCAGTAAATCATTTTGTATCAACATAAGTGAAACAAGTGGCAATCATAATACTATAAACAGTTATATTAATATCAAAGAGAGTATTAACACTGGTGAATCAATAATTTAATTTAATCATACAAAAAAAAATAGTACAACTAACTATTTGTATGAAATCAAACAATCTACTAGTCAATCATTCATTCGATTCCAAACCTATATATAATAAATTAAAAAAGTATTATGTATTTTTAATTTTACAATGATATTGTTTGTTTGTTTTGTTCATACAATTATTATTATTATTATTATTATTATTATTATTATTATTATTATTATTATTATTAGTTCGTCAAAATCTAATTTAAATTGTTTTTTGTTTTTTTTTTAGTTTGAAAAAAAGGATAATAAATAATAATCCTTATTATTATTTGATTATTATCCATTATTATATATTGATAAATTTATATTTTTTATGGTCTTGGTGGCATTTGATGATGTGGTGGTAATGGGTGATGGAATTGTTGTTGTTGTTGTGGTGGTACTCTACCAAGATTCCAAACACAAATCTGTTCGTCCCATGAACATGATGCCATTTGACCATCGATAAACATATTCCAATCTAAACCAACGACAAACTCTGTATGATGATCCATCTTTAATAACATTGGATCTTCTCTTGATCTATCCCAAATAATAACTGACATATCACTAAAAGTTTTTTAAAGAAAGAATAAATAATTAATTATTCATTCTATCAATCAATCAATCAATCAATTTGTTTTTACATACTATGATGAAGATGCTAACATTGCATCTGAATGTGGTGAACACTTTAATCTTCTAACTGCATAACTATGTCCTCTTAATATACTTGTTGGTCTATCTGGTAATCTTATATCCTGTGTTTTTTTTATAAGGAGTGTTTGAGTGTGTTAGTAGTGTGATTCAACAATCATGATGACGATGATGATTCCACAACAAATCGATGATTTTAAATTTACCCAAATACGTATAGTTTTATCTACAGAACCAGTTATGATTTCCTTTTCATTATATTTATTCCAATCGCAAGTCAATACTTCGTTGTCGTGTGCTTTGATTGTGTTGAGTGATCGGTTGTCACGATGATCCCAGATCTTTAGTGAGGTATCACCACTGACCGATGCAAAGTGATACGGGTTTCTAGGTGACCACACGGTGCTATAGATACAGTAGCGATGCTCTTTGAATGTACGTATCGACATGTCGGCGCGCGGCGACCAAGTCTTGATCGACAAGTCCCAACTACCGCTGACAAACATCTCCTTTGAGACCAAGTTCCAATCGATGCTGTACACCTCTTTGGTGTGCTCCTGGAACGACCGTAGTGGACGTTCACCAGAGGGTGCCATCGTATCCCAGATTTTGATAGAACCGTCGCCACTTGCACTGGCCAAGTGATTCTCGTTCTCCTCGGACCACGTACAGTCGTACAGACCATCTCTGGTATCATATACACGATAGGGAACGATATCACGCTCCAGCACATCCAACACATACTGTCTACCATTACCTATGATACCGAAATGCTGTGATGTTGCACATGCTAACCTCTGTTCTTCAAAAGGACTAAACTCTACTGAATACCCATTAAAGTTTGTTTTAAATCTTTTCATTTCTCTCTATTCTATTTCTATTATTAATTATTATTCAAAAATAATGAATATTGTTTGTTTTGTCAAATATAAAGAATTATATTTAATTAAAATAAACACTTCTATTTTAAAAAAAAAATTATTAAAAATGTGAAATTTTGTTTTTTGTTGTTTTTTTTTGTCAAATCACACCAATTGGTTTGTTTTTCCCAGCCAATAATGATCAGCAATTGCGAGATTAATGAATGATCTGACTTTAATAAATCATATTTTAACTGATCAGATTAGATAAATGAACAATCCTTTTTTGATTAAATAGAAGAGTATCAAAACAGTTGTAAATAAAGTTTGTTTTATCTTTTTATTAACAAGTTAATTTTAATAATTTAAAGTTTGCATTTCGATACCGTATTCATCATTATTATTCCTTCTATTGTTTAGACTTGATCTTTCATCTATATTATCTAGATCTTCTTCTTCCTCTTCCTCTTGTTGTTGTTGTTGTTGTTGTGATTGTTCATCTTGATTGTCATTATTATTATTATTGTTGTTGTTGGTATTTGCTTGAGCATTTGAACCTGTTCCACTACCACTATTCCATGGTCTTTCAGGTATCATTTTAAAGACATCTTCTAATCTAGGTCTATAGTTATATGATATACAAATGAATAAAGTTGAATCCAAGAATTCGGAGCTGATCAACTCCACCCATGTATTCAGTACACCACTATAAAACAACAGTGAAGTAAAGAACTTCAATGTTATCAATCCAACCCAGAACAATAATATTAACTTTAACATCCTATATTATTATAATATTAGTTTCTTATCCACAAAAAAGTTTAATTAAAACTATCTATGATCTATCAATCTATACATACACAAATATTTTATATTTCTTTATCATTATGATAACCTCTGCTTGTGAGAGAGTTGTCTGCGATTCTTCAGATGGATTATATCTTAGAATTCTATATTCCAATTGTTTGGAATTAATATTGATCGCAACAAAAACATAGAATAACAAGAACACTTTGAATGACAATACAAATATTTCTATAAATAACTGTTATTAACATAAAGATAGGATAATTTAGTAAGTATGTAAGTAAGTAAATAAACTACTTTGATAATCATTCAATTGAAAACAAAGGATGACATACAAATGATATACTATCATCGGTATATAGTTCATAGAGTACAAGTGTTACGCCAAGTCCAGAGAGTAATGCGAATATGTTGTATTTGTCACCTTTCAAGTGAGTCTGAGTGATACCCCAGCCAGTCGCCAGCAGCAGTAGTATCAGCTGGAAGTAGATGTTGAACACAATCTTGAAGAGATGATAGAAGAACTCTGGCATGACACCGAGCTTGCTGAATGCTGCCTGCTCGAATATATAGGAATCGTACAGACACATCAGGAATTTCAAGAGCACAAACAGCGTGAGTAACACGTGTATCCTTCCAAAGTGGTGTCGGAAGCGGTAGCATACGCCCAGCCATCCAAAGCCAACGGTCAGCCACACCACCGCCATTATATTATACATAAGAGGTGCAGGTATCATCTCTGCACTCAATTGGTTGTTGTTTGGATTCAGCAGGCTCACTGTGTACGTCACATTGACGGGTGGCATGTTGTCCTGACAGTTTGCCAAGTTAAAGTAGTATCGTCCGTATCTATCGATCGTTCTAAACACCGACAGTTCATCAGTGAAATTAGAAACCACCATACATCTACTATAAATATCACCATCGTCTTCTTCACCCTCTTCATACGTTTCATTTTTAAAAACCATACAAGGTGGTTTCTTCATTTTATATCCAAATAACTAAGTTTATGAGTAGTAATAAAAATAAGTTGTTTAATTAATTAACTATAATATATTATACAACTAGTAATATTATTAATATTAATTGTTATTAACAAACACTTACATTTGCCCATTCATGCTCTGTACAAACAGTAAAATAAAGTACTCTATCTTGTGGTAATGATCTTATTGCTACAGATAGGGTTCCACCCTCCAAGAATAGAAAATGCTAAACATCATATCAATATCATTCATTATTAATATATTTATATATATGTTATAGAATATACAAATATTCTAACCTACAGTAAAAGGCTGTACATCGAATTCACTTAGAGTAACTTCTCTCTTCCAATGTCTACTATCAACAACCACACAGTTTGATAAAAAACAACATATTAAAATTAAAATATATAAATTAAATTGAAAACTATACTTTTTACTATTATTATTATTATTACTACTACTATTATTATAAACTATATTATTATTCATTCTATTATTATCTATCTATTAACTATATTTATATCTATACATTGTTAATCAAACAACAATTTTTTTTTTTTTAGATTTTTAGATTTTAAATTAATTTCATTTTCCTTATTACTTTTTCGGGCAAACAAATAACAATACTTATTAATACATTATATTCAATTGATAAAATATATTAATTCAACTATATATATATAACAATTAATATTCATAAATATAAAAGTATATTCTCTACAAACTATAAAGATAATTAATTATTAACAAAATATAATAATATTTTGTTGTTGAGAATTTAAAGGTTAATCATATTTGTAATAAATATAATTATTTGATAGTTTATTCATTGTTTTTTTTATTATATATAGTATTTTGTTTATTTTTATTATTTTTTTAATTCTTTTCAGAGAATTTAAATTGTTGGAAGAGGATTGAGGTGATATGGTTGGTGTTGAAGCGGTGGAGGAAGACAGTGACTGGGGATTATTGGCGAATAAATATTGATAGAGGTTGGTGAATTTATGTTGGTAGCTGTTGTTGGTTTTGAATATTCTGACAATACGATCATTTAAATCGTTGTTGTGTAATGCATCCAGTTGAATCTCCTTGTTGCTGATGCTGTTGCTGCTCTTGTTTGTCGGGACATCGTCGGACGACGACGACGATGACGAAGACGACGACGCAACCACTGAGGTCGCACTGAAGAACTTCTTAAAGTAGAGATTGTAAAAGTAGAGAATTCGCTCAATGTAACGACGGTCGTTGATGTTTGCCACTATCAAGTCGTAGATAGTCGATGTGAATAGTTTCGTTTGTTTCTGCTGCCAGTAGGCAAAGACGGTGAGAGCGAACGGGTGGAACGATTGCGACATCGTCAACAGGTCAGAGAGTGTCTTGTTGTTGACCTCGGTGTCCTTGAGACCGCTGGTGAGGTAGAGCAGCGCTTCGCTGTGCACGAACGGATCGATCTTGGCGAGAATCGACGGGAAGATCTTCACGATCAGATTGTGGTGGTAGTTGTCTTCGGCGACCAACAGCTGCCACACGTACGACTGCTCGAACGACTCCAACTGGAAGGCATGGCTGACGAGCGACATCGGTGAGTTGCCAAACATTCGGAATTCACCCATCGACAATTTGTTACACAGACGGTACTGTTGCTTCGGATCCAAGTTCTCGATGATGAGCATGAGGAGGTCTGTGCTCCCAGTGGTAAAACTCGAGAGATATCGATAGAACATCGGTACAATATAAAAGAATATATTTACATATTGCATACGCTTGCAATCCGCTATGATATGCTCGTGAACTACAACGTTGTTCACACTGAGATTCGCAAGATTATTGGAGGAGGTCGAGGTCGACGCCGATAGATTGCCGCTACTGAGATTATTGAAATTGGCATAGCTAATATTGTTAACACAACTGATAAACTTTTGGTAGGGTGTAAGTATCGGTTTGTTTGGTGCATTGGTATCGGATATCGATTCCAAGAGTTTATCAATCTTTAGTCGTTCTTCATCTTCGAATGCAATACTATTGTTGCTGTTGCTACCTTGTTGGTTAATACTACTACCGATGTTGTTGCTGTTACTGTTACTGTTGCTGTCGGGTGTATTCTCTTTTTCTTTGTCCTTGTCTTTATCTTTTTCTTTGAGGTGATCGGCCAAATTGCTGGTGCTGGTGTTTGGACCGCCAGCGATGATGTTGTTGAGAGTGCTATCGATGTCGGGATATACATAGTAGCTACTGCTGTTGGTGCTATTGGTAAGACCACCCGGCGCCAATATAATCGACCAGATCACCAGTTGCAAACTAATCGATTGCTCCAACTTGTAGAGTTCCTTTAGCAGATTCAAGATGACATCGTTGGAGGTGGTAGGCGATGGGAATGCAGCTTTGAATAGGATATGAATGATTTGGAACGATGTGAAAAGAGAGAGTGGCGATACTATTTCAAACTGTGGTTTCAATGTACTCTGTAGATAGCTTGCAAGTGTAGCTGTTAGATCGTCATTCGCTTCCTTATTGTCTTTTGATTTCGATATATGTGTTTGATAGTTGACAAGAATTGACTTTAAAGTTGATTGAATATTGAATGGTTGGAAATCTGCTTTACTATTACCAAATGTCAATAATATATCTGGTACTTCTACTTTACATTCCTCACTAAAAAAAAAAAATATTAAAAAACAAAAAAGTTAATATTAAATAACTATTGTTTTTTAAAATATACTTACTCTATTATAATATGTTCATTATTCTCTTGATGATGATTATTATTTATATTATTATTATTCGTATGGTTATTATTTGAATTGTTTGTATTTACATCAGTCATTACATGATCTTCATTGTTATTTGTTGTTGAAGGTGTTGTCTCTTGTTTAGCATTATTGTTATTATTAATATCATTGTTATTGCTTGTTATTGGTTCTGGTTGCAAGTGGAATACAGGTGGAGGAGATGGCAATTGTGTTTGCGAATTTGTCAATGATTTCGGTGTATTGGAGAGATGTGGTGAATGAGTTGGTGCAGCTAGATGTGGTGAAGCTTGTTGTAACTGTGGTGCACTACTTTCTTTCTTTATCGTTGGTTGTTGTTGTTGTGAAACTGGTGGAATTACTTGATTTTGAGGTTGAACAGTCGGTGTGCTTGGTGTTGGTGTTGATGTTGCTGCTGCTGCTGCTAATGTAGGTGTTTGAGAGGATGGTGTCGGTGTTGAAGTAGGCTGTGGCTGTTGCTGTGGCGGTGACTGTTGTTGTGGAAGTGATTGTACTGTTGATTGTTGTTGAGCTTGTAACTGTGGGGTATGTTGTTGAGTTGGTGCTGGTGTTGCTGTAGTTGTAGCTGTTGCTGTCGTTGTTGTCGTCGTCGTCGTTGGATTCGATTGTGGTTGTGTTTCTTCTTTTACAGCTTGTAACTGTGGAGTTGATTGTTGTTGCTGTTGTTGTTGTTGTTGTTGTGCAGACTCTGCTTCATCTCTTTCTCTTTGATCTCTATCTCGTTTTAGACTGTTGTTGGGTGGTGTTGTTGTTGTTGTTTCGGTTGTTGATTGTGGTGCTGCTGCTGGTTGCTGTTGTGATGAGAGAACAGGTGTATTACTCTCCATCGGTGTAGTAGCAGAAGAGCTTGATTTTAAAACTGGTGTTGCCATTTTACTAGTGGATGGAGTGGTTGCCACTTCCTTTGATGGTGGTGGTGGTTGATCTTCTACCATCTTATCTTTCTCCCTCTCTTTAATATCCTTTTCTTTCTCAGGTGTATCTATTTTCATTGGATCCTCCTTTGGTTGTGGTTGTGGTTGCTGTGGAGGTGGTGGTGGAGGTGGAGATGTAACTGTTTGTTGTGGTTGCTGTGGTGGTGGAGGTGTTACTTGTTGTTGCTGTTGTGACCATGGTGTTGAAGGCTGTGACTGCTGTTGTGGTTGCTGTACAACTGAAGTTGGTTGTGGCTGTGGTACTTGCTGTTGCTGTTGTTGTTGATGCGGTAAGTTTGATGATGAAGTTGTCAGAGGTGATTTATGAGGTTGTGGTGGCTGTTGTTGTTGTTGTTGTTGAGATAAGAACTGTGGAGATTGTGGACCTGCAGCATTCTTCATTTGAATATTACCCTGTTGTGAATGCGATAACTTATGAATCGGTTGTTGTATTGGTATATTACTCTGTGACTGTTGCAAAGGTGAATTCGATATGAAATGCATATAATAAACCTTTACTTTCTCAAACAACTGTGGACCTAAACAATCTAGTGAGAACATAGGTGCAAGTGAACTATATATATATACATAATACAGTTAGCTAACTAGTGAAGTAATGATATTGATATTGAAAACGTTATTTAATACATACGGAACAACACCTTTCTCCAAGGTCTGTGTGAATGCAGTGTTTATACCATTTCTAATTTGATCTTTTCGTTGGAGGTCGTGCGATTCCAGTAGATAGTGTATGATGTATTCGACGAGATCGACTGTCATGTCAGAGTATTTCTTTATGGAACAAGCCATCAGGAGCATTGCAGGCTCGATGTTCATGATCGAGTCGTGCTTGGGATCGTAGTAGAGCCAGTCGTAGAACAACGCTAGTTTCGCTTGCGATCGCCACTGCTCCTTGCAGTGCTTGAGTAGCCAACCGATGATAGCCCATCGCGGCACGATGTCACTGCACAGCACATGGTTGGGAGGATGGTAGCAACAGCAGATGTATCTAATCAAGTCGGGTATCAACGATTCGCTCTCTATATTGGGGAGGTGTCGCGTTACGAACCACTGTTGATATCGCTTCTGGTTGCCAAACTTGACTTCCTTCAGGATGAACAACACCTGTGTTTCCATCTCTGGCGACAGCCGGAACTGTAGATGATGCTTTGGCGACGGTATCCTCATGATACTGGAAATGTCGTTGAAGGTTGCCGAGTGGTACGGACCAGGCTTAGTATTGAGATCGCGCCACAACTGATCAAACTCTGGAATCTTTGGTGCCAAATACATGAGCATCCTAACAAAATCACGTCCAATCGTAATCGACTCTGCAAATTTATTCTTCACCAAATCCAAACAGAATGAAACCTCCTGATCTCTCAACTCCTTGAACTGCGGTTTCAGATGATCCTGTAACAATCTCAAATATGTATATAAAGCAGTAGGAATAAACATTGGTTTACTATATAACCAATTTCTAAACAAAAAAAAAAGTAAGTAAATAAGTATGATTGTTTTGCTTTGTTATGTTATGTTTTACTACTACATACTTATTGGCAGAGATAGTTGTTAGTAATGATTGTGCTAGTGTGATGTTCTTGGGAGTGATGTTTCCACCATAGATATGACGCATCAGGAGTGCAGCGATCGGTTCACTGTCGTGATGATTGGCAGCTATCAGCTCCGATAGTAACCATAGGGTTTGTTGACGAGGCAAGTCAGCCAGTTTTTGGAACCTGTCGTTGATCAGCTTTTTCAGTTGTGTACAAAAAAATATGAGACCGTCTTTGGTGATGAGTGTCAGCTGTTTAAAGTAATGATTGTGTGCGTGCACCAATATTCCATAGAGAAGTGCAACAGTTACATCTGCATGTCTCTCTGGACCCTCGCCAACACGCTCCACCAATGCCAACAAAATATCATTATCTGAGGCATTACTCATCAATTGTTCTATCTTTTCATATTGTTCTCTCCAACTCTATTTAAATTATCATAACAACTAGTTAATACTCATACCTTTTACAATACATTTTAATGATTAGATTATCATTTTTCCAAAGGTCAACCTACATTTTCTAAAGAATCAACTTCATCTATTTCTTTCTTTATACATAATCTTTTTATATTCTGTTGTTGTGGAGGTGGTTGTTGCTGAGGTTGTTGTGGTTGTTGTTGTTGTTGTTGTTGTGTAGGTAAAGGTTGTTGTTGTTGTTGTTGTTGTGGTGGTTGTTGTTGATTCATTTCATTTATAAATGATGATAACTAATCATTGATTTGTAAACTAAATGAATTACTAGATCTTGTTGTTGTTGTTAAATAAATATATAAAAAGTAACAAAAAAACAATCAATATCTAAATCTGTTTGTTCAAATTCTTAGATCAATATTAATATATATCTATAATTATAAAGTATACAAGATCATTAAATTTAAATAATTAAAAAAAAAAATAAAAAAATTTTGTTCAAAAAATTAATTGTTTTAAAATTTATGGTTGTCATTAATGTTTTATTTGTGACCAAAATCTTTCTAAGATTTTATTGTTGTTGTTCTAATAATTATTTAATCATCAAAAGATACTATATCATCTGATTTAGTTGAATGATTAATTGATACATTTGTTTGTGCTTTCTGTTGAAGCTTTGCTTTCCATGATGGATGAAGATTCTTATCGATTTTAACTGGTGATTGTTGTGGCTGTTGTTTTGGTTTTGGTTGTTGTTGTTGTTGTTGTTTATTTGAACTTGGCTTTTCTTGTTGTGTATTTGAATTTGTATTTGCTTGTTCTCCAAATATCTTTTGTGCAAGTCTGTATGTGTATGTATATATATATAAAGTGAATGAATTAATTAATTAATAGGTTGTTTTTGATTAAATTAATAAACAGTATTGATACAAACAATTTTCTTGCTCTACTACCCATACGATTTCCTTTAACAAATTTCTTTTGTGGTGCAGATGATTTGTCATCGGAGCCGCTACCACTACCACCACTCAATGAACCAATAAAGAGAGATTCCATCTTTTGTTTCTTTTGGTTGATCTGATCTTCGGTGTCCTCTCTGACCAACTTCTTTCTAGAGGCATGAATGATCTTGTTCATCACTTGCTTCTTGTCATCCTCAGCCAACTGTTTTCTCTCTTCATTCTTTTTGTGTTTCTTTGCTTTTCTTTCATCTTGTAAACTTTTAATCTTTTCATTCTTTTTCTTATCATTCTTATTATTGTTATTCTTTTTATTATTACTATTATTCTTCTTATTATCATTCTTATTCTTATTATTATTATTCTTTTGTTTCTTTTCAGTTACTTCTTCTGGTTCTGATTCTGAATCTGATTGCTCTTCCTCAACCTCTTCCTCTACCTTTCTCTTTTGTCCTTTAGATTCAATAAAGAAACTCTCTGACTTTGCACTTTCTTCCTCAACTTTGTCATCACTGTTACTTTCAACCTTTGTTTGTTTCTTTGGTTGTTGCTTAGTGGTGGTGGCTTTAGTAGTAGTAGTGGTGGTAGTTGATTCCTTCTTCTTTTCATTGTTTTTCTTATCACTATTATTATTCTTCTTTTCTTTATTATTATTATTTACTTTGGTTTGAGTTGCTGGTGTTGTTTTTGTTGTTTTTGGTGCTACTTTCTTTGTTGCGGACTTTACTTCAACAGTCTTCTTTTCAACTTCTTTTTCTTCTTCTTCCTCTTCTTCTTGTTGTTGAATGTTTTTGTTTTTGTTACCAGATGACTTCTCTTCAGCCATTAACTTGATGTATTCCTCTTGGAATTCATTCATCTCATCGGTGTAGTCTTTCATTTCGATTGAGATAATATCTTCGTTGTCGCTATCAGCATCGTATTCATCACGAAGTCCATCATCCTCGTCATAACTCTCCCAAGTGTCTTCGGTGACCTCTGAATCTCCAGCGCTGGCAGCATTGGAAGTTTTCGTAGTGGTAACGTCAGCACCCGACTTATCGACAGCCATCAAAGTAGAGTTATCTTCATTCTCTGACTCCAACTCATCGAAATCCTCATAGTCATCTGAATTACTCATCTTTATTCTAAACTAAACTAATCTACTATAAAAATATTAAATATTAAATAATGATTTATAACAACTATGATTACTCAGCTTTGAGTGGTATGGATAATTTAAAAAACGAAAGACGAAAAAAAAAAAAAAAAAAAATTTTTAAATAAATTAAAAATAATAATAGAGTGTGACTAATTTAATATCAATTCTTGTTTTTTTTTTTTAATAATCATAGTTATTATATAACGTAAAGTTTCAAAATTTATTGAAATTTATAGTTTGTTTTGGTTGAGTTGACAATTATATACATTATTTATTTAGGACTATTGGCCTTCTCTACAACAACCTTTGGTTGAGCTTCACGGTTGAGTTCTTCTTCATCCTTAAAGTCTTCGTCGTAGATCTCTCCTTCCTTTCCCCAACCATATTTACCATATCCCTCTGTAAAAATAGAAAAAGAAAATGATAAAAAAAGAAAATGAAGAAAAAAGAAAAAAAAAAGATATTTATTAATATTTATTCAAAAATAAGAAATTAAATGTTAAACATAAACAAACATACCTTTCTTTGGCAATCCTCTCAAACCAGTTCCAGAGTGACGATCTAATCTTGCGTTTTTATCTACTTTCTCACTTAAAACCATTTTGTTTTATTTATTATATATATTATGTGTTTATAAGTTAAAGATTTAAAAGAATTTGTTATAATAATTTAGTATTACTGAAGTTATAGATTGTTTTATATATACAAAGGAATATGAAATTTAATTTATATACAATAGTAAAAGAACAATTGATTAATGATGTTGTTGTTGTTGTGAACTGAACTGGTGTTAATATGTTTTCAGTGTCAGTTGTTATATATGTGTTTTTGAAAATATATGTGAAGTTGTTATTATTTATATATAGAGATAATAAACAGAAATTAATGTTTGGTGAATGAAATGAATCTAAAATGAATGATGTTTTTGGAATCTGGCAATTGCCTGTTTAAATAGAGGATTTTGATAGTTGTTGACAGATAATTCCAATTCTCAAATGTGTTAATTTTTCAATAAAAATCCACCTCAATTAAAACACACACCATTTTTATTTTAAATTGTTTGTAATTGTGTGGTGTAAGGTGGTTTGTTTTTGTCAATTGTCGATCTCCCCCTTTTTTCTCAAAATACCTGGTAGAAATTCCATAATCCTTTATTAAATTTTTAATTTGTTTTTTTGTTTTTTCAAAACACCCAAGATTTTTGTTTTTTTTTAGTTTAAAACTTTAACAATTATATTACAATAATAATTCATTAAAAACAAACACACCCTGTAACACAAACAGATTTATTTAATTTCATTTTTATTTTCTTGAAAAAAACACCTTTTTTCTTCTTTGGTTTCAGATTTACATTTTTATTTAATTTTTTTTTTAAAAATCAATAATGATAATAATGGTTTAAATTAAAATTTGTTAGTTGTTTTAGTAGATTCGATAATATATCTTTTTTATTTTCCATTTTGTTTTGTTATTGTGGTGGTAATGATACACCTCCGAGTATATCACCATTTTTACCACCACTTATAACTCCTTCATTGGTATTACCATCAGTATCACTGTCATCGTCGTTTTCATTACCATTCGAGTGTGTTGGTGGTAGTGTTGAAGTTAGAGTTGTGGGTGCAGGTATCAAATGATCATTGTTGTTGGTGATAGTGGTTGTTATCGTTGTAGTTGTTGGTGTACGACTAACATTATTTATATTATTATTATTATTATTATTATGAATTATATTGTTGTTATTGTTGATATTATTGTTGGCAACACGAAAACCACTAACTGAATCGAGATTCACATTATTAATATTATTCATATTATTGTTGTTGTTATTATTATTATGATTTTTAGAAATGGAAATTGAAGTTGTTGTTGGAATTACGGTTGTTGTAATTGGTATAGCACTGGCAGATTGCGATACACCTGGTGGAACTTGAGTACCGGATGCAGATGTCTTTCTGAGACGAGGATCGAACCATGTCTTCTTCTTCATGTCCTGTTGAACAAAGTATTGACTACCGCTATCGTCACGCTTCTCTTGCCAACCTTTAGGAAGTTCACCTGTGCACGACTGGTAGATACGCTCAAAGAATGAATCTACATCCTCGCCATCAAACAATCGGTTGTGCTTTGGACCAAACAATGAACTACCACCGATGTGATATCCAAGACTACGATAGGCTTCAAACTGTGACTCGGTAAAGAACTGGTCGGTGGTCGATTCATGAGGGAACGAAGGATGTTGAGATTGATACTCTTTGATAACCTCATCTTCATCACCTGTCAACGATGACTTTATATAGAGCAGATAACCAACTTCTCCACTTGGTGGATTCTCAGTATCACTATCTTGTGGATTAGAATAACTATAGTTATGATGGATTAAAATTATTATTATTATTATTAGTTGCCATTTAGACATGATAATTAATCAAATTCAACTCTTACCTCTTTTTCTTTTGATAGATGATTTTACCAACTGTCCAATGCTTTTGACTGTATCCATTTCCACCTCTACGAATATCATCTAAATTGATTTGAATATTGATTCCAAAGTCAATTCTAACTAATCTCATAAGTTGTGCTAAACTATAGATTGTTTTTATAAATAAATGAAAAAATGTTAGTTAAAGATGGAATTTGAAAATTGTTGTTATATGATATTGAGTTGTTTACCTTGGGAATGTCATATCGGGGTCAGCTTCAGCATCAGAGATGATAACGTATTTACATCTTCTCTTGATGAGTTCGTAGGCACCGAGATTTTCGATGTGTCCACCATCACTGAGATTGATACACCAGTCCTTCGAGGTCATTGCAGTCCATCCAAACTCTTTGACAAGATGATAACATGCGAAACCACCATAGAATAGACGACCGAGGTAAGGATGACTGAGGAAGATACCAAGAGGATTCGGTAGCCAATAGCCAAGACGAATATTAAGAATACCGAGTGAGAGAACCAGTGTTGGTATGGTAGCAGTTCCCATCTTTGTACCTACGGCGGCACCAGAGATGGAAACGGCAGTTGCAAGGTCAAGTCGGCGATCCAACTTCTCCATCTGCTCGGTCGAACGATAACCACAAGTCTCTGACCCAACAAAGTGCTGACTGAACATGAAGAAATCGGAACCTCTAGAGTCAGGAATTCCGTTTGGATCGTTGTTGGTTGTGTAGTTGAGTGTTGTGTTGATGAGAAGATAGGGTGCGACGGAACGGCGATTGAGTCGACTAATCTTTTCACCACCGTACGGACGGAATCTTCCATTCTTGATGGAGAACATATACGCCTTGGACAGTCTATCACGATAGTATTTGTGCATCGATGTTTCATTGATATCCATCGTGAAGAAAGAGAGCAGTGAAACAAAGAAACAAATTCCATTGCCAATACCAAAGAGCGACGACGACGAATCCAACCAGACACTCAGTTCAAGATAGGTGAGTATCAAGAGAAGTGGACCGACAATCGATACAAAGATATGGAATGTCAATCGTTTCACTGGCGACAGCTTTGGGTTGGTGAGGAGAGTGAATGCCAACGAGTCGGCAAGAATCAAAGCAAACAGACAAAAGAGTGGATAGACACGGAACGATGTTTCACCGCCAAAGTATTGGATGTAAACATTCTCGATGAGTGGAAGTGATTCGACGAATCCAAGCGATATCAAAACGATGAACAACCAGCCGAATGAACGATCGTACCATACTTTACTATCTTCCTTTCTGAGTAGCCACGGATGATTCAAGTAGAGATGAAGACACAACGATGCAGCAATCTCAAAGTTGTTCGCCTTTGAGAAGAATGCAGAGAGATCGGTACTGTAGATCGAGAGGAACAGTATGATTGCAGGAATGGTCACTTTCGGTCGGGAGATCAATGGGAATATGAGAATGTGTATCAGTAGATTCCACGCGATTCTCAGAGTGAGATAGTAGTTCACTCCAAACTTGATTGGTACGTAACGCTCGAACAGCAGAAGTCCCCAAACGAATGGGAATATGGAAATGAGATTCAAGACGATTCCACGGAGAATCAACACCGGGAAGAGAAGGAATTCAAACAATCCATTGGCCAAGTAGTTGGCACTGTTACGCAGATGCTTGAGTGGTATTCCCTCTTTCATACCACGACTGTAGTGAAACGGGAAGTTATTCCAATCGGAGGTGTGTGTACCCTCGGAGAGCAACGATATCAAACAACTACCAATGAATCCACCACCACTGACAGTAGACAGATAGTCTACCTTGCGAAACAATCGATGCTTTGAAAGCGCTTGGAGCAGACCGAGATTGAAAGTTGCCGAACGAATTCCACCACCGGAAAGCGCCAGACCCACCAGTCCATAGTTTGTCGATGGAACGATTCTCTTGCCACTTGACGATCCCATTCTGAACATTGGTGGAGTATCTTGGAAATTATTTGAACTGGAACTAGTATTAGATGAATCCGATTGTCTATCTTCTTCTTCCTCTTCAATAGTTGGTTGATCAGCCTGTTGTTGTTGTTGTTGTAGAACCGTTCCAATCTTTGGAGAACCACCAATCAACTTCTCTTGTTCATTAATAAAGTTAATCTCATCCTTTTGGATGCTATTATTGCTTCTCTTGAGATAACTAGCTGTTGTATTGCTATTAAAACCGGCAGCAGCAGGACTGTTGACAAATGACTTTCCACTGCTATCCATTGTTGTAGTTGGTGATGTCAGTAACGAGGATCCAATACTGCTACTTGTGTTGTTAATGTTTGTGTTGTTGATGTTGACGCTGTTATCATTGAATGTTGGTGTAGGTGACAATGCCAAAGGCGATGGTTCCTTCTCGAATATGGTCGAACCCGACTTTAAGCTCTGTGGTGTTCTGAACTGCATTGGATTGAATGCTGTTTTCGGTGAGAATCTTCCGAGTGTTGGACTTTGTCTAAAGTTCAAAGAACTGGATCTCTTCATATTACTTCTTCCATGACCACTTCCTGGACTTCCACCACCTGCTCCTGTTCCTGCACCTTGATAGTTGTTATTATATATTGTCTGCATTCCAAATGGGTTGGCTTCTTTCAGTACGGCAACACGTCGTTTCGCCAGCTCTCTCAACTCCTCTGGGAATATATCACCGAATTTCTTTGGCTTGGTATTGATCATCTGCTTGAGAAGTAGGAGTGGCTCTGCTATACTATCTTTTCTTCGATGAGCCGGTGCATAACGCTTCTTGATGGAGCGTGTCGAAATATAGACATACAATCTGAATGCACCCAATATTGCAAACACACCGATAGTCATTGCCATCCATGGTTGTAAATGAAACGGTTTAACAATCCATAGATTTAGAAATAATCTACCTTTTGAATCGAAATCAAATATCATTATAAAATATAATTATATATATATATAAATAAATAATAAGAATCTTATAATAAGATTAAAATAAATAATGATGATTAATTAATTATCTATCTTTCTTTTACTTTTATTTTTAATATTGTTTTTTTTTTATATTTAATATTGTTGTTGTTCGTTCAATGAATCATTCATTATCCAATAATTAAAAATAATATTATTATTAATTAAAAAAGAATTTTAATTAAGTTTTGTGTGGTTGTTGTCGTGGTTAAACAAATGAAAACACTCTGTTTTTATAAAAACCAAAACCTTAATCATAAATCACCGAATTCATTTCCTTTTTTGGATTATTTTGATTGATTTATCAAAAAATTTATCAAAAATGGGAACTGCTTATGTGATTAACATTTCTTTTTTCGAACTTTTATTATTCTATATTGTTCAATAATATCTATTATTAGGATAATACAAAAAAACTGACTTTATTTTCAAAATAATAACGAAAAAAAAACTTAATGTCTTTCTTGATTTTTTAGATTTTTCATATTATTAACGAACTAATAAAATATAATTGTATATATATTTGTTTATTTACAAAATAGAGAAAAATTAATGTTATTAATGTTAATTTAAATCGTATTTCAAAATACTTGGATGTTTTCTTCCTAAACATTCGAAATCACTGACTTCACCAGGTGTTGTGTTTGCTGGATGATCTTCTTTTTCGGTGAGTAGCGCTGCGTACGAGAGTGCATACGTTACCAACTCTGAACAAAAGACGGCACGATTCGATTCGATATTCCAGAGATTCATTTTCTCAATAAGGAGAACACCACCCTGGATGATGTCGAATGGCGATCTTCTTCCGTGGAACTCCCAGATGCCACGTGTGAAACACTCGAGTTGAATCGGGTTGAGTGGTTGCTGTTGTTTCAGACACCACACGCCACCATCGTAGTTGAGAACTCGCTTCTTGAGAGGGAACAGGTTGACACCGCTCAGAGTTTGTTTGTTACGGAATGGATCTTTGCCCTCGCCAGGACCAACAGATTCCATCACATACAACTCCTGTTGTGTTGGCAGTGGTTCGCCTTTCTTTCTCGGTGGCAGTGTCTTTATGACAACTCCACAATGTGAATAGGGTGCATATGTTTTCATTTTGATCAACTGCGACATCTTGGTGTATCCATCGTAAAGTATAACATCTCCGCTATCCAATTGATTCAATGTCTCTTCAAATAGCAATGTTTTATGTTTATCTTTTACCTGGAAAATAAATAATTAATAAGTAAATCATTAAATTTTAACTTTTATAATCTAACTATTTGTTGTTAAACAAACATACTTGTTGAATTGGTAAATTATTCAATGTGGTCGAATACATCAATCTAACTTTGGTGGTGATTCCTACTAGTGATTCTGATACTCCTTGTACATCGATATCAACGAGTTGATCTGGATTATTCATGGCAACCGAAGTGGATCCGAAATTAAGATTATTGGAATCCAATGAGAGTGTGAATGTATTGGTAGCATCTGAAAGTGGGAATTGTAATACACCTTTTCTAAAGACAGCTCTCTTTACGAATGGTGCTTCAATACTTTTATTATCTGGGCCATATGAAATGCTGACATGCAGATGATGACCTGTTCCTTTAGTGATTTCACTTCCCTCGTAATAAGAAGAATTATCACAATCAATAACTAAAATAAAAAAAATATTTATGAATAACTTGAAAAATTGAATAATTAAGTTTTTCTTGAAAACTTACTTATAATTGTCAATAATCTTCCACCATCGAATGAAATAGTTGGTTTTGATACAGATGATCCCATCGTTTGATCTTTTTGTAGTATTACAGAGATATAAAAAAAAAATGTACTTTTACAAAATAATATAATACAAATTTATATAAATAATTACTACACAAATAAATAAAGTGTAATGTGAAATTATTTGTTTATTTAGAGAAAAAAGAAAATGAATTCGAATTTTAAAAATCTATTGTTGATAATCTAAAATGAATGAGGCACTTGCGGTGGTCTAAAAGACCTGACCAATTCAATTATCTTGTGTCTCCCAAAAAAAATCGCATATTTGCAATTTTTTGATCATTTACTTTTCCAAAAAAAAATTTGGTGATCACCGATGAGATTTACAATCTGATTAATAATTTTGTTGATAAAAAAAAAATCAAATGCAATCTTTACAAAATAAATAAAATATTATTAATTAATTGATTTACAATCAAATAAAAAACTTGCAAGGTTGCAAGGTTGCAAAGTTACAAAAAAAAAAATTGTAACTAGTTTTAAAAAATTATTTTCTTAATATCTTTTTTCTTTTTTTTCTTTAATGAAAAATAATAAACAAATAAAAAAAAGAGATTATGATCAAAAATAAATAATGATAAAACAAAACAAAATAGATATATCAATATTTGAATCCTCGATTTCTTTTCTTTTTCTGTTCCAAAGATTATTTTTATAAGGTTATATTAGTTCTTCACAAATCTTGTACAATCACTGGTAGAAACAAGGGCAACACTTGAGAACGAAATTTTTTTTTTTTTTTTTTTTTTTTTTTTTTTTTTTTAGTATTAGAG